>NW_022103920.1:41469583-41473479 GCF_000313985.2 Echinops telfairi
CAACCAAAAGATTGGCAGCTCAAATTCTCCCGGGGGTTCCACAGAAGAAAGGCCTGCGATCTACTTCCAAAAGACCACAGCAGCCACTGAAAAGCCTGTGGGCACAGTTCGCTTCTGAAACACAAGGGGTTGCCGTGAGTCAGAATCACTCTCCTGCAATGGGCTTTTACTTTGTTTGGCTACTATTCCCTTGTCAGGATTTTTCTTTACTCTTGAAATTCACAAAGATCCTACTGATATGTTTAGATGATAGCTATTTTCATTATTTTTGCCCTGACACATAGTAAACCCTTTCCATCTGCAGACTCAGGTCTTTCTTGAGCCCTGGAACGTTTCCTTCTATTTATATCTGAGTACGGCATGCGTTCCATTTGGTCCTGAGTCTGGGTCTTCACAAACACCAAAGTGGTAGGTAATTATTTCTCATTTTCCACAGCTAACATGCTACCTTGTAAGGTGTGTTTATTCACACACACTCAAATACAAATTTTTTTAAAGTCCATACAAATACAATATTTTAAATTAAAATATGGTTAATATTGACATAAGGCTCACCATTTGCCAGGCACGTGGCCTTTGCTTCATTTAATTGCTACAAGATAACATTGCCATGAGTTCCATTATACTCTGCTGTACAGGAGGGAACTTGAAGCTCAGAGAAGAAATAATGACTTGTCCCAGGACGCACAGCTGGCTCGTGATAAAATTGTGATGGAAGAGAAGCAGTCTGATTTCAGGCCTGTACTCCTAACCATTATGTGTACTAACAACACGATGTGCGCCGTGCTGAAACAGCTACTACTTAATAGAAAGCACATTTGCCCCCACTAAACTTTTGTTATGGGGCTAGTTCATCATTTCTTCTCTGCTTAGGGAATGTATTACTCAAATAAGGTCTTTCCCATCATGATAAGCGGGAAATTACATCTAGTCAAACGTGGGATAGCACTGTTCCTGAGTGTCCCAGACTACGACCACACCCATCCTTAGGAATCTGTCAAGGTAACAGAAGTGGCTGTGCTGAACCCCCCACCCCCACCCCGCCCTTGACCTTTAAAGGCCAAACTGAATCTGTGTGTTTACTTGGGACGCACTGTCTGCAGGTGGTTGGTGGTGTTCTGCTTAATCGGGCCTCCCTAGAAGACACACAACGGGGACGGCCACTAGCCTGTCTGCTCCGCCATCTGCTGCTGCAGGTGCTCTGGGTCCTCGGCTGGGAACAATCAAAACTTTGCTCCGAGGGAAAAACAATTTTACTACTTTGGGTAGGTCACAGCTCGCTGCTTATGACTATCATCAAGCGTCCCCTTTACTAGCTTCTTGGACTCAAGGAGGGACCTGTGTTCCTCCCGAAAGCACAGTCAGTGGTGAACTTACAAACTCGTGAGGAAACCTTGACAGCGGTCCACCGTTTGTTCTGGCTCAGACTGGCCTGGAGGCAGGAAAGCCCAAGAAGCGCGGAGTGTCCCCTCCATGACATCGACCAATCCGGAGATCTGACTGTCCTACAGGGGCACGCGGACCCGACAATCAATGCAGATTCTCAAATCGGCTGAGATGTGGGCCTCGGTGCACCGAGGTTGGCCTGAAACAATAAGCTCTGTGTCGGCAGCCCATCGGGCGTGATCGCTTCCAAATCCTCTGTGCGGAGATAGAAAAATAAAAGCCAGCATCCTCGACTGAAATCACTGATTCCTGGATTAAGGATTTAAGAACAGTACCTTGGATCAATGTTTGGAGACGTAAGAATAGCCTGAACCTAAAATAGAAAGATAACAAAAGATAAACTCGACTCTTTGAAGGCCTTGGCTAAGAAAAATGAAAAGGCAAATTATAGGATGGGAGAAAAATATATCTATATAACAGGACTGCTATCGATTTGTTTAAATAACTCAATAAACTCTTTAAAAGATTGGAGAAGATGTTTCACCGAAGTACATACACTAATGGGCTTTATATACAAAGGTGTTGAATATCATCACAAGTTATCCGAGGCATGCAAATTAAAATGATGAGAATGGTTAAAAACAAGGACAGAGAACATCAATTGTTGACAAGTAGATGGAGAAACTAGAACCCTCATATTGCTGGTGGGGCTATAAAATGGTAAAATCTCTTTTTAAAATAGTTTGGCAATTTTTCTTTAAAAGTTAAATAGGCACTTACTACATGCCCCCCAAATTACACTGCCTTGAATTTGCCCAAGAGCAATGAAAACATATGCCAACACAAAGACTTGTACAGAATGTTCAAAGCATTTTATTCACAATAGCTAAGAACGTAAAATAACATAAATGCCCAAATATAAACAAATGTGGTACGTCCAAACAATAGACTACTTAGTAGTGAGCAAAGAAAAGAAACCAACTCTTGGTAAAAACAAACTTGGATGAATCCCGCTAACATTAGGCTCTGCCAAAGGGGCGTAAGGCTGCACACACAGCAAGTCTCGTTTCTATGAACTTCTAGAAAGACACACACAAGCCCATTTCCTTTGCGTTGCTTCCAACTACAGTGACCTCTAAGACAGAGAGGGTGGTTCGCTTTCTCCAGCAGCGTGGCTGGTGATTTCAAACAACTGACCTTGACGTCAGCAGTCAAGTGCTTAAGCACTGTGCCTCCAGGCTTCTTCAAATAGAAAATAAGTTATCTGTAATGACACAATGTACATCGGTTGTTGCCTGGAGTCAAGGACAAGGTGACTGACTGTGAAAGCGTGGAAGAGAAGTTTGGTGGGTGATAAAAATGTTCTATTTCTGAGGGAGGGCGGGTGGGGTAGAGAAGGGGAAGAAATGGGGAGCTGTTATCAGGGGTTCAAGTGGGAAGAGAATGCTTTGAAAATGATGATGGTGGCATATGTGCAAACGTGCTTGACGCCATGGAGGAATGTATGGATTGTGATTTTTTTAAAAAACAAAAAAACTTGCTGCCACAGAGCCAATGCTGACTTGTAGTGACCCCCTGTGTGTTTCTGACACTGCAGCTGATCGTCTGCCCTGATCTAATGCCAACAATTGCTCACCAAACCTGTCCCACTTTTTATGTTCCTGGGTCACTTTATTATTTTTCTCCTGTCATTAGCTTTATACAGAAATTTAATTTAAACTCTTGTTCTGAACATGTGTAATGATATATAGTAAAGGTCAAGAAACTGGTAAAAAAAAAAGTTCTATTTCTTGATGGTCTTAGTGTTTACTCTGGTGTATATATTAGCCAAAACTCAGTGAACTGTATACTGGAGATGAGTACCTTCGATAGCATGTAAATTGCACTGCAATAATTATTCAAATGAGTTTACAGGAAATTGTGTTTGGGGGAAAGTCAGACCTGAAAGCAGTGCTGCATCCCCAGTGTCACCAGAAGGACTGGCTTGCAGGCAAGCAAGTCAACTGTACGTTTCAAAATGAAAGACAAGTAAAATCCGGACAAGTAAAATAATTTTTCATAAGTCATGGGGAGATTTAGTAAGCTTCCTGAGTTTCCGTTTTGCTTTGTTTCATTTTCAAAGATATGAAAAAGATGTGTCCTTCCCAGGGGTTACGTAGTGTTGAGAAGACACTGATAATTCGAGGTGGGGGTGGGTGGGAAATAAAGCAGTCCCTGTCTTGTCAAATGGCACAGAAAATGGTAAGCGTCAACTTAGGTTAATGGACCCAGTTCCTCGCAGGTGCAAGTTGGTATTTCATAAAAGCCAATTGAATCGGCAGCCTTAGACAGGTTCAAGTACTCCAAGCGAGTCTCTGTCATTGCTTTAGAAATTGATCCCAAAGACTAAAAAGATATAAAAAAGATGATTTCGCAAGCATTCAGTCTGAAATGTCCCTTTCCCTACACTCTCCCCTTTGCTCCTTCTTCGGAGTGTTCTCGTAGAGCACTACAATGTGAGCCCCCCCCCC
>NW_022103920.1:41473579-41530620 GCF_000313985.2 Echinops telfairi
CCCCCCCGTTCCTTTTGCATGGGGGTTACAATCGCCTCCAAGTCCCAAGAAGCAGAGAGATAAAAATAAGCGTTAACAATTAGGTGTGCCTGGAGAAAGGGACTCGGCATCTTCCAGAGTCCCGGCGATCTCTTCGTCAGTCACCTTTCATAGGACGGTTTAAATCCGGCACCTAGCAGGATGACAAGTGAGTCAGCACATCCTTCCCTTCCGTCCTGTGATTAACCAAGGCAGGGAACTCCACAGACGTCAGATGCATCCAGAATGAAGCCCCTGCCACTCACCAGGAGGAGATTTTCGACCTTCCACCGACCTAATGGTGTGAGTTGGGGACAGGAAACCATCCAGATATTTGGAGAAATGTAGCCAATTCGTTATGTTACCTTTTTGTCCTGACAGATTAAATTTTCCTAATGAAAACCAAGCTTCACATGACATTATATATCAAAACTTTAAAATGAACCCAGAGGTACAAATCATGGTAGCTTGCTTTGCAGGACTTCAAGAATTGTCAAGGAAAGGACAAAATGCTCTGAATTTTAGATGGATAATTATTATTGTTAAAATTGCCAACATAACAATGCAATCCACCAATGGCTGCTGGGAAGGATGAGGAAGAATATCGCCAAGGAGGAATCTCCTTGATGGTCCAAAGTAATAGAAACTGGCCAGCAGATATGTTGCCAATTCTACTGGCTGCCTGATGTCCAGCTACTTGAAGAGTATATATCTTTTCAAATTTCTGTAGATCAAAACCGTGACTTAGGATGCAACTTTTCACACACCCCTGACAGTGTCACCCCGTTTTATAGCCAGTAAAAACCTATCGCCCATGAAAAGCAGCTAGGGGCACAACCGGGAGAAAAGAGAGAACATGTCCAAGGTCCTTCACCCTGTTTGGAAAATGGCTATTGGGGATTTCATCTGGCATCTCTGATGCACTGAGAAGTTGTGTGGGTCGTCCCAACTGATAATGTATTTGAGTGACAACAAGCCACACTAACGACCATTCTTTTTGGTCTCTGTGTATGTTTTGATGTATGTTTGTAAGAATTAAAATGTATTGTTGAGTTTATATGTAATGTTTCTAACTTCCAACCCCAAAGACAAATGAAAATTAGATTTACAAAGATACTGATAATAAAAAGTAATAATAGTAAAAACTTTAAAAAAAAGAGGTACTCACCTCACTTACTTCAGATGTGGGACCCTGATGTACATCAGAGACTTTTTTTTAAATAATTTTATCAGAGGCTTGTACAACTCTTATCACAATCCATCCATACATCCATTGTGTCAAGCACATTTGAACAATTGTTGCCCTCATCATTCTCAAAACATTTGCTTTCTACTTGAGCCCTTGGTATCAGGTCATTTTCCCCTCCCTCCCCACCCCCTCAGCCTCATGAACCCTTGATAATTTATAAATTATTATTTTGTCATGTCTTACACTGTCCGACATCTCTCTTCACCCACTTTTCTGTTGTCCATCCCCCAAGGAAGGGATTATATGTAGATCCTTGTAATCGGTTCCCCCATTCTACCCCACCCTCCCTCCACCCTCCCGGTATGGCTACTGCCATTATTGGTCCTGAAGGGATCATCTGTCCTGGATTCCCTGTGTTTCCGGTTCCTATCCATCAGACTTCTTGAATGAGAAGAAAAAGAAAAAAACCTTACATTTCGCTTTCCTCACTGTGGTTTTCACTACCTGAAAATGTAGAACTTGCTCGCAGTCTTTCCTACTTAAAATGTAACCCTCAGGAGGGCAGGGTCTTGGTGGTGCTGACCACCATATCCTCCCCCCCCCCCCCACCGGAGCCTAGAAGACAGCGGGGCACATAATAACACCCCAAACCAAGCCAGCTGTCATTGACTCCATTCCCACGCAGAGCAAACCCCATGTGTTGCCAAATAGATAAATACAGCTTTCGAGGCAGATGGCCAGGCTTGTCTTTGAAGGGCTCTCTAGCTAGGTTTGAACTTCTAACCCACCTGTTAGTAGTTGAGTGTTTAATCATCAATCTCATGCAGGGATTCCCTGACACACAGTACATGTCCACCAACTATGCTGAGTGATTTATGAAGCTGACAAATGATTAATGAGTGATTTTTGTGCTGTACTAATTACCAATAGTATTATTCACGTCCTTCTGCAAACTTAATGTCAGATTAACCAAAAGGGCATGAATCTAACATTATCAACTTTCATCTGCAGAAGGGTTACCTGATATGTTTTAATGATGCAGGTTCCTAAGGCAAACCCTTGAGATTAAATTGAGACTTAGGAAGTTAGAGATAGATGCCTGGGTTTTTTGCAAATATTCTGCAGTATTTAGGGGGAACTGTCAGCTGAGGAAAACGAGGCAAAACAGTTTAGTATAAAAGAGGAGAGTAGGCTGCTATGATTAAGACGTGAGAATATGCCTGTGCTATAGCACAGGAATAATGCCTTCCCTGGAAAATAAAGAGATGTCGGCCATGCGGGTTTCCACCTCTACCCACCCCGAGTGAGTTGATTCTGACTCAAGCGACGCCATGGGACAGCGCAAAACTGTTCCATCGCGTTTCCGAAGTTGTCTATCTTCATCGGAACACATTGTCCCATCCTTTTCCTCAGCAGGAGCGGGCAAACTTTGTTTGGCTAGAGATCATTGGATATTTATAACATCGCTCAGGAGCCATACAAAATTATCAACTTTAAAATTAACCTGCTATATTTAGGCAAACAGGTGATTAACTCGACCCTTAATGTGATGGTTGGACCTGCTTCTTTTTGGTTTTTTGGTGAGGCATGCGACGCTAGCTGGTGTTGATAACCGTGTGGGCCTTCTACAGCCCACAGGTTGGACGTTCTTCCACCCCCGATCTGTAGGCTCCAACGCCTCTCTTTCCAGGAACTGTCCAAGGAGTCACCTGTGCCTCCGAATGCCAGGAGACAAGATGGTGTCTGCGAGGTTTCTATGCAACCGTTGTTTCTGCAAAACCCTCTTTTTCCTCCCTGGGGTCAAATTTTGCCAATTTAAATGTTAAGATCTCATTATTTTGTGAAATTTTAACCAATAAAAAATCAAAACATAAGCAATTTTCTATCTTGGTAGTTTTAGATTGTTTTGAAGACTATTCATCAAGTCCAAATTTTCCCAAGTCAAATTTTTACAAATTTCAAATAGGTTTGACAACCAGTCGTTTAAACACATTAAATTTCACCATGTGCAGTTTTATTTTGCACTACTATTTCTATAAACAAACAACCAAAAAAGCCAAACTCGCTGCCACCGAGTCAATGCTGACTGACAGAAACCCCCGTGGGTTTCCGAGGCTGTAACTGTTTGCAAGAGTAGAAAGGTCCGACTTCCTCTCGTGCAGCTGCTGGCAGTTTTGAACTGTTGACCATGCAGATTGCAGGCCAACGGGTAACCACTACACCACAAGGGCTCCTATATTAAGATAAACTAATAGTTGGTATCTATTACATAAAGCAAATATCATTAGAAAGACAAAGAAATAGCTAAATGACAGTAGGGTTAAAACTTTCTGATTCCAATTCTACTACTTCATTGCACACTTGAAAACCTACCCAAGAAGCTCACAGGGTGGTAGAGGAACCCACATTTCTAGTAGGTCCCAACATTACTCACATAGCATTGGTCTCTCACATTCCAACCACAAGGAGCTTGGTTCCAAAACTACCCCAGGAGATCAAGTCAGGAGATCAAGTATATGTTTCTAATACCCCAGTGGAATCCTCAGAGAGTCCTTGTAGTAGCGATTTAATTTCCATTTTCACTGATGACTTCTAAAACCTATTCATATATACCAGATTTCTCTTCAAGGTCTGGAAATATCTGAGACATGTCTATTCCTGGCTTAGGAATTGAAGGGAGATCAGGTTGTAACTACAGTCCAAATTAAAAAGCAAAATTCGTTTCAAAAATATTTTTAAATGTATGGAATACTTTTGAACCAAGGTTTTCCTGGTTCATCCAACTAAAATCCCATTGCCTTTACTTCACAATTTTCTCCAAACAAGGTCTCCTTTTATAGAAATGAGTAAAGAAAAACTGGTACAGCTTATTTGATGGTTTCTTCAAATAAAATTTAAGTACTGTGCTGTCCCAAATATTTTCCCTGTACTAGGATATACCTAATGGATATGTATATGCCATTGGATGAATGGATACACCATTCTCTTGAATGTCAGATGTGGGGAAAAGGTCAAGTAAGAAGGATTCATAAAGTTCACCAGAATTATTTATTGTGAGACTGTTGTGAACCTTCAATATGTTAATGTGCTTTGTCATCGAACATGTAGCATTTCACAAACTTATTTGTCCATGGGACTCATTTTTAAAGAAGAATCTTTTAGGAAATGCATGCTTAACGCAGAGACACTTTATTTGGGATTACTATCATCAATGACATACAGAGTGTTTGATTTGGATTAATTCATTATTCAACTATCCACTGGACGATAGGAATAAAATCACTGAAAGACATTTCCATAAGCACACTGACAATGAAGATAAAACGGAAAAAACAAGCTCACTACCATCAAGTCAATCCCGACTCCTGGTGCTCCTATAGGACAAAGTAGAAATTCCCCAGTGAGTTTCCAAGACTGCAACTGTTTATGGGAGTAGAAAGCCTCATCTTTCTCCTATGGGGCAGCTGCTAGTCTCAAACTGTTGACCTTTCGGATCACAGCCCAACTCTTAACCACTATACTACCAGGGCTCCCAACAAAGAAGACAGCAATCTGTATAATGCTCTTTTCCTTAACAGCTGAAAATTATCACCAAGGACATTGTAGCGACATTTCCTGTAGTACTTTGAAATTCATAATACAACATTACCTCATTGGGATCTCACACTGCTGTATTATTGTTCCTGTTTTACAAATAAGGAATCTGAGACGCCATCACATAAAGTTGTTGCCCAAGGTATCATCACCAATGAGTGGCAGCGCTGAGATTTTAATCACCAGACTCTCTGTCCCGAAGCCCAGAACTTTCTCCTCCATGGCACATGGTCTCCTCATCATGTTTTAAGAAGAAGTCTGAGCTTTGAGACCAACAACTGTTCCACTGTTTATCACAACCAGCTGATGGTGAAAATAACAGGATGTGAACCACATTCTGGACACAGAAGGCACAGATGAATCAAGAGCTATGCTAATTCTTAGATGCAAGTGTGAGACTTATTTCTTCTATTGGTACCACATCGGCAGCATATATTTAGAACTGCAACTCTAAGAGTTTTCATTTCACAGGCTCCCCAACTAGAAAAGGACAAGAACTTAAAGCCAAACTCTTCATGGGAAAGTAGCCTCCTCACCAGCATCCAGGCTGCGAGATGCTGAGTTTTAGTTTTATGTGGGTGGCTCTGGTGGGGCAGTGGTTATGAGTTGGGCCGCTAACTGAAAGGTCAGCAGTTCGAACCACCAGTGGCTCCATGGAGAAAGCCGGGGCTTTGTGCTCCCCAGGAGGATCACAGTCTTGGAAACCCCCTGGGGGCCATTCTACTTTGTCCTGTAGGGTCACTCTGACTTAGAGTCGGCTCAATGACAGTGAAGATGGGTAGACACATGTGAGCAATGCCAACTCCCAGAACAAAATCATGTTCGGTGCTGGACACAATGGCTGAAAGCATAGAGTTTTGATTGGCTGTTTGGAAGAGTCATAAATTATCATCAAAGAGTCAATGATTCTAAAAGAATTAGACTATACTTAAATGGATGGTGACTTTCATCAGAAAATGCAAATTAGCCTTTACCCATCCACTAGCCAACACACACACACACACACACACACACACACACACACACACACACCTTTCATATTCTCTACTTACAGCAAGATTCTGGTCCAGACTACTAGTATGGAAAATAACCCAGGGAAAATATGTATTTCCTACATGTATATAAGCAAATGAAGGAACATACATATGATATGCATATCCCAGACAGCTTATACATTGGAACACTACTTGTCTAGTCAAACTATGCTTCTATATTGTTATAAGTATACTAAAATGTCACTTCCACGTGCTAAACATAGCTCATAAATACCACATAGCCTACTGAACTGCCTATGCATGTGTAACATCCACACTATGACTCATCTTGGGGAAAAAAGGTTGGTCCAATTTCCCAGTTGGGGAAAGTCTTGGTAATACTGCCTCAGAATCTGCAAGGAACGTATCAAGTCCAACGTGAGAACAAGAAAGTAACCAGGAAAAAACAAACAAGCGTGGTGTTATTTCTGTGCCATGGCGAGGGTTCAAGGTCACCGTGAGCGTGTGGGTCACAGTAGGAAACACTGGCCTCACAATCGTTGCTATGGTGGCGTCTACTGTTGCAGCCACAATGTCCAGCCATCTTCTTGAGGAGCTTCCTCTTTTTCTCTGACCCTCTGCTTTACCTCACAAAGTCTGGTCGTCCTCTCTTCTAAGAAGCAACCTGGTTATACTTCATCTACAAGACAGATTTGTCTGGGTTTCTAGCAGTCTGCGGTAGACTCGGTATTCGTTACCAGCAATACAGAGACACGGATTCTCTTACATCATCCATACTTACTGCCCAGCGTTTGAGTGCACAGGAAGCCAGTGAAAATACCAGGGCTTGAGTCAGGCTCAGGAAAGTGGTATCTCTCTGTGTATTGTTTTAAAGAGAGCTTGACAGAGATTGACTGCAGCAGATTTGCCCAACGTAAGATGTGATCTGATTCTTTAACTGCAGATTCCATGGACATTGTGAACCCAACTAAAGTGATATGCTTAACAACAGCAATGCCTTCTGTGCTGGTCATGATGTTGCTTTGGGTTTTCTTTGCCTTCATCAATAAGGGTTTAGCGTCCTTTTCACTTCCAGTAAGCAGGGTTGTGTCATGTGTTTCGCCCTGTCATGATGTTGTATTCTTCTTCATTCAGTCCAGCTTCTGGAATAATTTACTCAGCATTATGGATTGGATAAGCATGGTAAAAAATGATAAAAGTCTGAGGTATACCCTTCCTGGTTTTAAACCACACAGTGTCACCTATTCTCTTTGAATAACTGCTTCCTGGCTTATGGGCAAGTTCTGCATAAGGACAATTAAGTGTTCTGATACTCCCATATTTTTGCAATGTTACCAATAATTCATTATGAGCCATACTGTCCAATGATTTTGTACAGTCAATAAAATACTGGTGAACATAGTTTTGGTATTATCTGTTTTCAGCTAAGATTCATCTGATAGCAGTAATAATATCTATAGTTTCACATGCTTTTCTAAATCTCACTTGGATTTCTGACAATTCCTGGTCCATGTACTACTGCAAACATTTTTAATTACCTCCAACAAATTTTTACTTGCAAGGGATAGTAATGGAGGAGCCCTGGTGACGTAGTGGTTACAAGTTGGACTGCTAACCACAAGGTCAGTAGTTTGAAACTACCAGCAGCCCCTTTAGAGAAAAATGAGGATTTCTACTCCCCCAAAGAATTACAGTCTCAGAAACCCACAGGGTTTGCTGCCCAAGAGGTTTGCTATGAGTTGCCATTGACTCGATGGTAGTATGCTAGATTTTTTTTTTTTTTTTGGTGATAGTAATGATATTGGATAGTCATTTCTGCACTCTGTAGGTTCATCTTTCTTTGGAATGGGCCCAAATATGAATCAAATGACATAATCAACTATAAAATGCAAAATCCTGGGCTTGCATATGCATTACCCTGTTACCTTACAGAGAGCCATACCCAAACAATTCTGCCCTGATGCCCTAACAGCTTAACTCTCAACAACTAAGACCAGAATACGGGGAAGAAAATGTAATATACCTAGTCAGTGAAATTCTATTCAGCAATAACATGCAACTTCTTCTACATGCAACAACATGGGATGATACCCCAAAGCCTTATGCTGAAAGAAGCTAGATTTTGCCCTACCACCAATTCAATCTTGTGATTTTCACAATATGTGGCACATAGTACATAGTTAACAAAAAATAGAACCAGCACGAACAGTCTGGCCAAAAGGAGGCACCAACATGGAAACCAGAGGACTTTCAGTCTACAAGGATGCCTTGCAAAGAAAAAACAATACAGAATATGCACATACAACATATATACAGTCTGTAGGTGCAGGACAGAGAAGCTAGGGCTGGGAATCTGGACCAAAGCTGGAAAAGACTTCAGCCGAGGCAGCAACAAAGAACTGAGTGGGAGTTCAGAAGTGAGTTCAGCTCCAGACCTGAGGGATGACTACGAGCCATCAGCTTGGGTTCCACTTAAGAGTCGTTATGAGTGCAATCTCTATCCAACCAGTAAGTCTGGTCTCCTTTATGGCTTTGAGTTTTGTTCTACGTGTTTCTCCAACGGACTAATGGACCACACAAACATCAGTCTGCACAACCCCACGACCAGAAGAATTAGAAGGTGCCCAACTACCAAGACCAACTGCTCTGAAAGGGATCCTATGAGAAAGTCCTGGATAGAGTGGGAGAAAAATGTGAACAGAGCTTTTACCCACCAGTTCTATTCAAATTCAAACGGTGCCACTGGGGAAAATAAAGTGCAGTCTCCTTCCTGGCAGAGGCTGCCTGGCTCGGCGCCTCATTCAGCCCTCCTGAATCCCGCAGTCCACCTACCCAGTTGAAATCACACGCTCCCCTGTTAATGAGCTGACAGAAACACTCAATACAGCTCTCTATGGATAAACAACTCAGCCAGAGCACTGAACTCCCAATGAGAGGAAAACCGGCTCACGGGCATGAAATGCTAGCCAAAGAATTACAATGACAAATTTCTAAGTGCTTCTGGACTACAGGCTTAAAGTTCAGAAGTACCAGGGAAAAGTAAGCCTAGGGAAATAGCTTCTTCTAGTAAATGATCCATTAAAGAGATGTAACTTCCTCCCTGTGTCCTCAGACTATCCATACGTTACTGCAGGACACTCCTCACTTCTCCAGTCACACAGTTCCTCAGGACCAGTCACCTGTTTCCGCTGGTCCTGACAACTCTAATTCCATTTGCCTGGGTTGTCTAAACCAAAGCAAACAAAGTAAGCCAAAACCACACACATTTTCTAGTAGGATTTGGGGGTGGGGTGGGGTGAGGCGATAAGTGGCAGTCGGGTTTGTCCAGATTTTCCGCATTGAAAAACATACATTCCTTACGTTAATGGTTCTGAACCAATTTCATCTGTCGACATCAACGAAGCAGCAAGCTCCGTATGCTGTCTGCTTAAAATCGGAGTATCTACAACGTAAAGGCATAAACAACCCCTTTCATCTGGCTGAGGAGACATATGAGGGGAAAGGTTAAAGTTGAATGCTATCTTAATATGTAGAAGGCTGGGGTACAAGTGTGGTGAGTGTGTGTGTTGAGTCATTTCAACTTGCGGCACCCCGACATGACAGGGTAGAATTGCCCCAGATGGTTTGCTTGGCTGTAGTCTTTCTGAGAGCAGATGGTCAAGTCTTTTCTCCTGCAGTGCAGCTGGTGGGTTCGAACCATCAACCTTTTGGTTAGCAGCCGAGAACTTAACCACTGCACCACCAGGATTCCTT
The DNA here is from genome assembly GCF_000313985.2 of Echinops telfairi. Classification (NCBI taxonomy): domain Eukaryota; kingdom Metazoa; phylum Chordata; class Mammalia; order Afrosoricida; family Tenrecidae; genus Echinops; species Echinops telfairi. The sequence goes on from NW_022103920.1 coordinate 41,483,129, forward strand.
AGTTGGGTACTCAAAAAAAAAAAAAAACCCTCACTACCATCAAGTCGATGTCAGCTCGTAGTGACCCTAAAGGACAAGGTAGAACTGCCCCTGTGAGTTTCTGAGACTCATTTATGTTTTATGGGAGTCATTCTCCCATGGAGCGGAGGGTGGCTTCAAATTGTTGACCTCTTGGATTGCTGTCCAATGTGTAACCACTGCACCACCAGGGCTCCTACTTGGGTATGAGTCCTTTAGAAAGAGGAAACTAAGGTGCTCACTCAGGCTGCTACTAAACATGGAGTGTCTGCCTTCTAAACTGGGAACTAAAGGGCTTCCCTGGTATTTATAGTTCATAAGGGCCCTCAGAACTTAACCTTAAATAGTTCTGATGATCAAATGCATAACTCATATGCAATGAATACAGAAAATGTATAGAACTTCTCAAAATATTAAGACGGTCTCTCTGGCATTTTAGTTTGATTCTTAAAACCCACTAAGTCTCACCCCAATATAACAACCAACAAATTCTGTAAAAACTAATACTACTTCTGAGATAAAATTTAATCGTAGACTAATGTAGAAAGAGAGCCCCAGGTAGCCCAGCCTTCATTAGGTTTAGATAACATGCTTCGGGACATGCACAAGTAAGCTATGCAGCATTATCATAAATATGTGATTAACCACTATCTAGACTTGGGGGTGGTGGGTGGGTGGCGAACACCTACCTTTGGCAGTGCAGACAACAGATTTATTTGTTTTCTTTTTCTTGTTCATCAATCCGCAAATAGACTCACCCATTTCAAATACAAATTACCCAGACTATTTTCCGTTTTATTTTCTCTGCATTAGATTGAGAATATAATCAAAGCCATAAGCATAATATCAATTCATACAGGCAGGGAACCAAGCCCACTGTATTGGAGTTAATGCCTCCAACTCCACTTATAAGATAAAGTAGAATTGCCCCCATTGGGTTTCCAAGGGCGTGAATCTTTACAGAACACTATTGTGGAATGGCTGCTGGACTCAGACAGCCCTACTTTCAGTTAGTTGACTGTAAATCTTTGTGGAAGCCTAATGCCTCATCTTGGCCATTAGGATATCATGATGCATTAGGAGGATAGAAAACACCTTTGCATGAGATGTAGGAGACACAGCTGGAAACTAGCCAACCTGTGTGGATCCTGTCATAAAAAGAGAAAGGTAAGACCCTTGGGGTGGGGGCGGGGGTGTGGCAAGAGAAAATGGTTCACCTCCTCTGAATTAGATAAGGCCTGAGCATGCCAACCTTGTCTACACCCTGGCCATCACCATTTTCTTCCTGATTCGACCTTAGTAACACCCTTAGCATCACTCTTAATAACCTTCAGTGTGAGTTCTTTCAATAAAGATGCATTCAGCACTCACTCCATCCCTGACAACATGCTAAGAACTGGGGGGCCCAAATAAAGGAGCCCTGTGGTACTGTCACAGGCTAGCACACTGCTCCTCTCTTCCTAAATGTTCTCGAAAAGAAGACGCAGCTCTGACTCCATTTCCATCACTCATCGGTCTTGGTATACATCTTGGGCTTGGGCTTCACTGAGTATTCTTCTACCTCCTTGATGTCAAAAACCTCCTTCCATTTTCCCCACACCTTTGGGCCTACTGAAATTTTTGTTCCCTTGTGAAGACTAGAGCCAACCTCAAACTCTCCGGTTATCTTCTCAATCCACGTTGCCCAGGCCAAGTCTTTCAATATGATTCTGTCTTATTGACTTCACCCTGTTCCTGGGGTGTCCAATGTTAAAAGAATATTCCAGCGGGGTCCATCACAACTATCGCTATCCATTTGGGTCCTCCCAATGCACCAAAAATGTATTCCCTTCTTCATAACTTTGATCAGTCTTCACGCAAGGGCTCAGAGTATGCCACTCCCGTGCTGCCAGGGAGATGACGGAAGTGGCACAGAGCTTTTCTTCTCCTCGACTCTTCCTCATACTCTCCTCCTCTTAATGATCCCTGTAATGATCAGGATCGTCGATGATCACGCTCTCTCCGGATTCTGGGCTGTCTTAGAGGGATATGCTCACCTGCCTTCAGCACCGAGTCTTCCTTCTGGTCTGATGTCTCCTGCCTCTTTCATGGCCTGGTTACAGCAGAAATCCTCTCTCGCCTGTATCTTAAGCATGTTTCTCTTTACTGATGTATCTCAATCTAAGTACAAAAATTCTGAAGGCCCTTCTAAGACCAAATAGAAATTGCATCAGTCCTGCAATTGGTCTCTGCTGACCATCTCGTCCTTTATGTCCATAGGCAGATTTCTCCGGAGAGTACCCCCATGCATTCCGTGTGTGTCCACAGCGTAGCGCGCATCCATTCCTCACCCTTCGGGATGGCATCGCTGCCCTAGACTCCATGGAGTGAACCTAATCCTTTCTCAAAGCTGCCAGTGACTGACCAGAAACCTCACACAAAGCCCTCTGGCTGCTTGCAGCCGCCTTTGCCCCTCATCAGCATTCGAGACAAGTTAACACCACCTCCTGCATTCTCACAGTTCGTGTGATACCCCCTTTTGTCTCATGTTTTGGTGTTAGGTTCTTTGTCGTCTCCTCTTTTCTCCCCACAGTCCCTTCCTTAATGTCTTCCCGGTTCCGTGGGTCCATGTGCATTTTTTACATCACTCCTGCGCAAGGCTTGGTGTCTGGCTGCACAGCTACGGATGCTCTCATGAGGGACCCCTCCTGCCCAGCAGTCACCAACCACTACACCTGCCGCCAAGCAAATATCTAACATCTCTACCAAACCAATGATTTCCTTACCACCATTTTTCTGTCAATGTTGACCCAAATTTCTATAGCCCAGGCTCAAACCCATGACAAGCGTATATTCCAAGCCCACGACTTTACATGTGAGTGTGTACCATGGCTGTGAAGCTGTCGGTGCTCAGCTCATGTTTGTGAAGCACACTGTTTGTGGAAACAGAAGGTCTGAGGGGTCAGGTGGTTTGTCAGAGGCCTTACATCTAGGGGGAGGGTGTGTCTCCTGAAACCTTCCTTTCTGGTAGTCACTGTCACCTCTCTTGTTCCAAAAAAGACTCCACACTGCCATTGAGTCCACCCCAACTCAGTGACCCTCTAGGACAGGGCAGAACTGCCCCCAGGGAGTTTCTGAGACTGTACCTGTTAGCGGAGTAGAAAACCCTGTCTTTCACCCGAGGAGTGGTTTTGAACTGCTGCTGACCTTGTGGATCACAAGCTAACCTTCCTCATTTCAGGTCTGGATTATTATGGTAGGTTCCTAAAGAGTCTCTCAGTGAGGAATAACAAATGTATACAGAAACAAGCTAGATCTCTTTTTACAAATCTTACAATCCAGCCATTCTCTAAACCAGTGGTTCTCAGCCTTCCTAATGCAGTGACCCTTTAATACAGTTCCTCATGTAGTGGTGACCCCCCCAACCATGAAATTATTTCTGTTGCTACTTCATCACTGTCATTCTGCTACTGCTATGAATCGGGTGACCACTGGGAAAGGGTCATTCGGCTTCCAAAGGGGTCGCGACCCACAGGTTGAGAACCACTATTCTAAACCATCATCAGTCACCCAAACTTTGCTCACAATTCTTCCCTCTGACAACATTCTCCTTTCCCTCTGCAGGTCTCCTCCGGGGCTCTGTGCAACACTAGCTCTCCTGCCTCCCTCGAGGAGTTTCTCCCCATTGTTTCAGGAGACCCCTGAGGGGTCTGAGATGCTCTCACAAACTCTCCTCTCCATGATGTTCCACTCTGTCAAGAGGCCATTTGAGACAGACGCTGCCTCCTCGCCCTCAGTCAGTCTGCTGGCTCTGTCCAGAGACCTCCGCAAGCTGTAAGTGGCCCGAGTTCCTTCCATGGTAGCTGCACTAGAGTCTCAGTGAATTCTGAACAGAAGAGAGAAGAAGGATGCTTTTTTCAATTCCGTGTCGCATTTTGTCTCCTAGGATAACAACAAAAAACCAGCATGTGCATTCCCCTTAAACTCATAAGGTCAACTGTGAAGATCACCGCCTGTCGGTTTACCACAGGGGGGTGGTTGACATGTTGCTATGATAAGGTGACCAGATTTTAACATTGGTAAAGCGGGACACCATTGATAAAACTCATATCCTGGCAAAATAGCCACATGGCAGCCGAAAACCGTATACCCTAGCTTGTCATGCATTCTTTCCAAAAATCAGGACTTTTTTAAAATGCAGCGGGACGCGGGGAAAAATTGTTAAAAATCGGGACTGTCCTGCCAAAAGCGGGACGTCTAGTCACCTCATGCTACGATGGTAGAAGCGATGTCCCTGGCATGTCCACTGTCAGCACAGCTACCTATCGTGGACAGGTTTCAGCACCGCTTCTCGACTGAAGCAGATGAGAAAAACCTGGTAACGACTTCCGAAAAGGAGCCAATGAAAAGGGCCAAGAAACGTTCGTTGTCTTTTCATCCCATTCCCCCACACTGTTCAACGCCTCCTCCTCTTGTCTGATATAGATCTAAACAATGAGACCCTCTATTGGAAGTCACTCAAAATACACAGTGGCTACAGACATGGATTGAACATGACTGACATGCGTGAAGATGGCACCAGACTGGACATTAGTTCATCATGTACACATGATCACCATGAGCCAACGCAACAGCAACGCACAAGTCTTCTTCATCCTCGTCTTCGGCCCAGGTTGGGAAACAGATACCTCACTCTCCTCTTTATCGAGAAACCTCCTCCAGCCCGTGACCCTGTGACAAGCTTCACACACCAACCCATTCAGCAGATGTCCAGGAGAACCATCCCTCCCATCAGACACACCTGGACTCCGGCTCTCATGGAGAATTCAATTAAAATCTCCCCAACATGCAGTAGGAGCCATTCATTATGTGATTTTAATATTCTTACCAATGGTATCATTTCTGGTTTACTGTGAGCCACAAAAGCAGATATTTTTAAAAACGTATTATAAATTGGGAGTTAATACATATATCATTCCACAATTCAATAGCATCAAGCAGCATGACATCTGCTTCCTTTTACCACCCCCACTTCCACCCCCACCCCCGTCACACACTCCCCCAACCCCAAACCCTCATTCTAACTGCTGTTCCTATAGGTTCATCAATCCTGAGTCTCATTCATCCAAAATGAGAAAAACAAAACACAACTTCAAGAGGGTGACACCCCCCCCCACCAATGACATAACACTTCTGAGATAAACCCTACTGTGAACAAAAATATAGAAAATGTTGAAAACCAGGTCAAGCCCAGTGTGCATGAGAGGGGGGGGTCAACAGACAAGGTTTTAACTGTTGAAGTCAAGTTCACCCCTTTGATCTTCTGTAGTCACCTCTCCCATGCACTCTGTTTTAGTGCACATTTTCCTCCCGTCCCTCAATTACGGATGAGGGAGATCACCAGAGGCTTGTTTCCTGTGTAGTTCCCACAACTGTATCTTGGGCTTCCACTGTCATCGATAGCCTCTGTAAACCAGATTCTCACCATTTAGTCTCTGATACTATTCCCTCCTTCTACTTCAGATCATGTGATTTATAATCCTGCAGTGACTGATGATGATGTGCTTCTTCCAGGTGGACTTAAAGCAGGAGTTTTTTACTATTACTTATTTGAGATACTTAATAATAATAATACCTTTTAAGTTCATTTTTCCTGTTAAGTCTAACCTTTCTCTAACATCTGCCAGATTAAATATGGGCTGAATTTATAACGATTTGGTCAGCTTGTGCCTCTAAACATATATATCTTGGATAAAGGAGAAAATCAGGCACACATGTACACACACACACACTCAAATGACTGCCAAAAGATTTTCCTCTATGACTATAAATATTGCTTGGTGGCTTACACAAGCAAAAGAGTCAATGCTGTGGTGTATATTCATTCAGATGGAATGTTGTTTAATTTTCTTTTATAGGTTGCAAAAGGTAGCCCGAAGAGAGAGAAAAACTGGATCTCATATGTCCCTGATAATGAAAAACAAATCAAATCAACTACTGAAATCCACCAATGAGTCCTCCAATCTCATTTTAGATTTGTAAACACAATAGAAGCATCCACTTCTTACCTTCATTGAAATGCTGTCTACATCTGATCGCAAACGGAATAAAGTGATGGGTAGACAGTGCCTGCTCCTTTTAGCTCCCAACCGATTGCTAGCTTGGAGCACTTAAATTAGCACACGGACCCAAAAGAAGCACTTGTCAAAAATAATGATGGATGGATGTATAGATTGTGAGAAGAGTTGTATGAGCCCTAATAAAATAATTAAATAAATAAAAACGAACACTCCAGGGAAGACTGAAGCAACATGACATTAAACTTGACATAAATCGTGATGACAACAATCAGATTCCCAAGCCATTCTCCTCTGGGCTTCCCCTCACACCTCAACGGTAACGGTTGGCGCACCACACTGTCTTGCAGCCTGGCACACTGCCTTGCCCTGAGAGACAAAAGTATAATTTCAACAGAAGCGTTTGGGCCTTTGGACATCTGAACAGGGCTACACAGAAATAAAAATCTTGTATCTACTCTGAGCTGTGCTGATACTTGATCAAAGCCATTTCTCTCTGACAGTAGCTCTTTGAAGTGGTGTGTGTGTGTGTGTGTGTGTGTGTGTGTGTGTGTGTGTACGATTCGTGTTCTTTTTACATTGATTTTGTTTGGTGGTGTTCCCAGCTCCCAGAGAAAAAATAACCCACAACAAAGATGTTAGTGGACCACAGGCTGTAAAGGACAACTACTCATCAACCAGTACTCACGGCCACCATCACATTGCAAAAGGTTCACCCTGTGCCAGCCGCCAGAGGCTCATCGTCCACATGGAAGAAGAAACTATTGGGCACTGCCTGCCTGTCTGTCTCCTTGACAACTCAGGTCTTCCGAGCAATGGCTGTGTCCTAAGAGACGGCTGATCTGAGAGTGGGAACACTGCAGAGCACCTCCTTGTCACTCAGCTTCTGACTCCTGTAGACACGTCGTCACCTGCCGTACTTGGTGACTCTGAATCTCGCTGAGAGCACATAGCACAATCGCCGTTTGAATTAAACACACTCCAAGCCATGACGATCTGCTTAATAGCGTAAACTGGTTAACTTACTAACAAGAAGAGGAGGCTTGTAAAAAGGATTGAAATCAAACCTTCTGCGAGAGATGATATTACTCCTCACCAATGTCAGGTCCCTTCCCCTGCCTTTCCAATGAAATGTGACAAGATATAGCACGTGACACCTGATGAGAACCAAGAGGCAGCACATTCATCACCCTGACTTCTCTTGGACTGAAATTGCTCCAGTTAGCAGGGCCTGGGCTGGGATGAGGCCAATGAAATGCCCATGTTGTAACAGTTAACAAGTCACTCATGTCCAGGTTCATTTGAATGCAAGTAGGGTCAGCACTTGCCTGACCTTGAGGAGTGCCGTGGGAGTCTTACTTGCCTCACCCTAGAATCAGTACTACCAGGTAGTGGCTGCCCATCCGCCAGGATTCTCAAGCAAGGACAGAACACAGACGTGGAGCCACGGAGTCACTTGCAATAGTGTGTAGTGAGAAAAATAAACTGTGCTTCAGCCACTGAGATGATGTTGTTTGTCACTGCTGGGTAACCTGAAAACATATACCCATCTTGTCAACATAACAAATGAAAAACTAGTTTAAAATGCTAAAAACCATCAAACAGGAGGCAACTGCCTTCTAACGTCACACAGAGGAAGGGGCAAGACCTTTGCTGGTAAGCAGACCTGAGTCAGTGTGGTTGCCCCAACTGGCAGTAGCTAAGAACCCACACCCAACTGGTGTTAAAATCTCTAGTTTCTAGTCTGTGAGATGCGACGCCTGATACCTGTTGAGATTGTTTTCATAATTAAACCAGGCATCTGAGGCAAAACTCTTAACACCTCAAATCTGGTAATATTATGTAATTATGTTGTTTTAATATTATGTAATGAGTTTACTAATCCCAGCCTCCTTCTGAAGGGCAAGCTGAGGCTTACTCTGCATGTTCCTCAGAGGATTCCCAGTGATCGGGCCTCAAGGGCCCCCGTTGCCCACCCTCTATGGGCTTTCCCTCTTTCCCCTCCTGCTCTCCTTCTCCCATCACCTCTTCCTGAGAACCACCTGCCAAATAAGCTGCTTGTACCCAAGTCCTTGTCTCTGCCACGGCCCTGCAGAGACCCCAACAGGAACTCTGGGAAAAAGAAAACTTGGTGGCATCAGAAAGCAAAGCCCAGGAATGCATCTTACTCACTTACTCGGGGCTTTAAAAAGTCCTAGATTAAAACGCATGATCTCTTCGTTCCACTTTTCTACAAACTCTATGATGCTCTCTCATATGTTCTCCTCCCTGACCCCTGGAGAGCCTAGGTGTAGGCAAGGCCGTATGGTCTGTGGCCAACCCTTTAACTAAAGTGGATCCCAAGTTGATTTCTGACCAACAATCAGCTCTTACAATATCAAATTCTATTTCCATTCAGGAGAGGTGCAAGGGTTGTGATGTGTTGTTTTATTTTGTTTTGTTTTTCTCTCTTCTTTTTATAACCCAAGACATTCATGTATCTCTGTTGTCAACATGGTTTCTCTCATTGCTCCAACATTTGCTTGTTCCTAACCCTTTGCTAAGGAGCCCTGGTGGTATAGTGAGTTATGGGTTGGGTTGCTAACTGCCAAGGTGAGCAGTTCAGACCTACCAGTCACTCTGAGGGATGAAGATGAAGCCGCTAGAAATGGGTACCATCTCAGAAAGCCTAGCCGCAGAGCCCTGGAGTACAAACCAAGATGCTGGTGGTGGCTTGAACTCGCCGCATTACGCCACAGAAGCAGGACCTGTCAACCTCCTGCTGCGAAGCTGACCGCACAGGAGACCCGCTGTGCTGGACTCTGTGAGACAGAGACTTCACGAGGGGAAATCGACTCAATGGCATTGAACAACAACCCTTTGTGACTTTGGCCTCATTGCAAACGTATCTTCAAATCGAATTTGGTTGAGCAGAAGCCGATTAATTTACAAGGCAGAGGTAAAGATCATTGTGTTATTAACGTCTTAAGGGAGTGTTTACATAACACGTTTCACGAAGAAGCATAAAACACGATCCGCACCATTAGCTTCCAAAGCCCCACAGCAGCCCGTAGAGTGAGGCCGAGAGCTCTTGTTACCTGCAGCGACCCTTTCTCTTTGGCCCTCACTCGCAAGTGGAGAAGCTTAAAAGCAATTAAAAAATTAAAGCTGCTTTACCAAAATCAATCTTGAGAGATTTCCCAGACGCTAACTGGAATGTGCCTTCCCAATCTACAGCAATGATTCCAGGCCCTTCGCACCAGCACAGATGAAAGAAACCCCCCAAAGCACTGAGAATCTGTGCATCCATCAATACGCTCTGCTAGAGGCGTTGAAACATGGACACAATGTTGTTGTTTTGCATCTTTGAGGGCGCTGAACAATACTAAGGGTCTTCCTTCCAAAAATGCATGGGAAAATTCCATTATGTTTTCACTCCATCTTTTCCATGAACTTTGTGATGCCTCCTGGTACAAGAAGGGCCCTGCCCGCACAGAGCTCTGGGAGAGACCAGTGCACCCAACTGGACAATGGCAAGGGCAACACCTGACTTTGTGATCAAGTGAACCCTTGAACTCATATTGAAAACAACCTTCTCTCTCATAGATGAGGCATGTTTTTTGCTGGTTCTCCCGCTTGTACCTTGCAAGTCAACACGAAGTATATAAACCTATACCCCACACCGCCCAGCACCAACTTCTCCCCAGAAGCCTGGGCACTTCGCTGTTGATCATGGGACTCTTGTACTAACCTCTGCCTGTAAGTTCCCTGGTTATGTCTGGATCTGACCAGCCTGGGATCTGTCCACCTCTCCTTTTGGAATCTGTTCTGTGCCTCCTGAAGCCACTCCTGCCGCTGGTCCTCGGGCGTTCGGTCACCACTACTAAGGGGATGGCACCTGCTATGGCTCTGATGGCTAATTGTATGTGGCAAGTTGGCTAGGCTATGGTGCCTAGCTGTTTGGCCAAATGCTGGTCTGGATATTGCTATGACGGCACTTACGTGTGGTTAGCATTTAAATCAGCTCACCTTAAGCAGAGCTGATGCACCCTCCCCAACGCTTGGCCACATTCATTGAGCTGAAGGCATTAGTAGCAAAAACTGAGGCTTCCCAAAAGAGGAGACATCTGCCTCCACAATGTTAACAAAGATAACATGTACGTGCATGCGTGCACACACACACACTCATACTCACACATGGTCACACACACACACACACACACACACACAGAGGCGTCAGAAAGTTTGTGGAAAATCCCACTATCTCTTAATTCCATTTTCCCATAAACTTCGTGAAGCCCACTTGTATGTATGATATGTATGTATATGGTATGTGAACATATGGAATACATACATACATGTATGTATATGGTATGTGAACATATGGAATATGCTTGTGGTATAATACAAGGAGTCCTTAAGCTGCATTACTTAGGAGCTTGGCTGCTAATGAAAGATTAGCAGTTCAGTCCCACCAGCCACTCCTTGCTCCTGGGGGGTGGGAAGGTGCCATGCTTGTTAAAGTCCAAAGTCATCAAAGAAGAGGAAGACCTTCACCAAGGTGGCCTGGCACCGTGCCGCAACAACGGGCTCCGGCACATCGGATGTGGGGCTGGCACAGGGCCAGGCAGCAGTTTTCTGCTGTGCACGGCGTCACTGCAAGTCAGAACCGACTCCATGGGACCTAGCAGCAATCTGTTTCCATAAAGATGACACCCCATGGGACTCTGTCTCCCAGGGTCAGTGTGAGTTGGAATTGACTTGGTGGCACACAACACCAGCAACATATCATGTCTGCCGTGTGTGTTAAAAGAGGAGGCTTCAAACAGTTAGTGGGAAAAGCTCCATTATATTTTAACTCCATTTTTTCCACAAATATCTAGAAGTCCCTTCATATAAATATGGTATATATTTTTTTTCACATGTGGAAAACATACATGGTGTGTGTATATATATATGTATGTATGTTTTCCACAAACATCTAGAAGCCCCTTCATATAAATATGGTTTGCGTGTATATATATGTACCCCCCAAAAAACGTGAAAAATCTCTACTAGACCACGCTTTTGTAGGACGCATTTTTCCTGCTAGGTGAGCATCGTCACTCGCTCTGAGTTAGTGCACTCAGTGGTGTTGCCTGGGAAGGTTCCCTCCAGTCACAGTGAATTTTTTGTAAAAGCACTTTCACTGTAACCTCGTTCTTTGTGACGGCTAATTTAAGAGAACAGTGTGCGGCTGTGAAACTCTGTTTCCTGCTAGGGAAAATGCCACAGAAACTGTTGTAATGTTGAATACGCTTACAAGGAGAGTGCTAAGGGAAAAACTCAAGTGTACGAGTGGTTTTCTCATTTCAAAAAAGGTGAAATGTTGATTGACGACAAACCTCATTCTGGACGTCCATCAACATCCTGAATGGACAAAAATGTCAACAAAATTCATGCACTTGTGCTCGAAGACTGAAGATGGACCATTAAAAAGATAAGGACATTACCTGGACTATCTTGGCACTCGGTTCGATGGAGGTTAATGGAAGATTTGAAAATGAGAAGGGTCACTGTGAAATTTGTGCCTTGGGTTCTGGCTGACCAGGAAGGAGAACATCGATGGGAAACATGCCATGCTTTCAAAGAACTGCTCTGAAGTGATCCAAACTTTTTTCCCAAGGTGATTACTAGTGATGTGACACAGTGCTAATCTGACAACCCCAAAGACGAACATCGACCAAGCCAGTGGAAGACGCCATCATCACCTTGCCCCCTCCCAAAAGCTCAAGTGAAATCAAAGATCAAAACAATGTTCATTTGCTTTTTTGATGTGAGGGGTTTGTTCCACCAGGTCAGACAATCAAGCTTTCTATTTGGAGGTTCTGGAAAGATTGTCTAACAGTGTGCAACAAAAAAAAAAGCCTAACTTGTGGCAGATGGGGACCTGGTTGTGCTACAGTGACAATTCACCTGTTCACACAGCCATCTCAGTGCACCAATTTCTGGCAAAGAACAGCATGCCTCTCTTGCCCCACACACCTTACTCACCTGACCTTGCTCCATGCAACTTCTTTTTGTTTCTGCGAATGAAAGGACAGTGATTTGATGATGTGAAAGAGGTGAAGAAAAAGACAAGGGAGGTGCTGTCAGTCCAAAGAGATGAGTTTAAAAAGGTTTCCAAGAATGGAATCACAGATTTGACAAATGTATCAAATGTAATGGAAAGTACTTTGAAGGAGATAAGGTTGTTTTTGCAGGGAAAAAACTTAATACAAAGCTTTGGAAAAAATCCCAGTTTTTTGGGGGGGTAGGGAGTTCCCTGTGTGTGTGGGATGGGGTGCCTGTGTATGGGGTGCCTGGTTCTGTTTTTCTGAAGAATCCTGACTAATAGATATTGCTCAGAGCAGCTCTGGCAAACGTTTTCTGCAAAGAGCCAGATCTTTTCAGCTTTTGTGACATGGTCCCTGCCATGGCAGCCAGAAAGCATCCACAGACAGTACACACATGAGCAGAAATGGCCAGGTTCCAATGGAACTTTACTGATGGATAAAAATGCACCTCATATCATTTTCATATGCCATGACATAGTCTTCTTTTGAATCATGAAAGCAAATGTAAAAGCTGGTCTGTAAAAGCCGAGTTTTTCGAAGACTGTGCAAAACAGCTGGCAAGACTGACTGGGACCTTGAGCTGTAGCTTAATGATTTCAGGATTAAAGGCTAACATGGGCTTTTTTTCTTTTTTCAAGATTTCAGAACAGATGATCTCGCCACTTTTAATCCCTCTCAAGTCTTTCTCCAAATTATTCCTCTCTAAATTCTTCTTCATTTTTATCTGGGGCAAGAATCCATATAAATACATAAATGTAAACACACACGCACCAGAAAACATTTACTTAAGAAAAAAATATCCACTTTGGAGATCAACTGTCTCAAAGTAGAAAATAAGACCATGAACAGGGAAGCCTGGGTATGATCCTCGACAAGTCTGTCGCTGCATTTATATTTCGGGTGCCAGCTGGTCTACCCTCAAGTACACAGAACGCCGTGGCTGCTCTGCCACTCAAGTTAGTTCCTCCCTGGCTCCCTACCTCACATGCCTCGACTCCCCCCCGGGCCTCCCACTCACTGAGATGAACCTGCGTGCTCTAACCTGTTTCATTCAAGAGACTTGCTTCAAGTTCTTGTTCTTTCCCAGGCTCCTTGCCAGGCACCACAAAGTGTGACAAGCACAGCTCCCAGCACGCGGACAGGTGCCCAGCAAGGCTCCAGAGAGGAGGGTAAGGGAAGCTATCTGCATGGGATGACTTGCAGTTGCCTAGGTTTTCCTACCGGGAAGCTTCTGTGGCTCAGTCTGTCTCCCCCGGAAAGGGAGCTATCCCGTGCCTGTTTCTGAGTGCCTCACGCCCTGGCTAACCATCCTGGACGCACTTCTTTGTGCCTTCGTGGGGAGACAGTGTGGCATCATGGGAAGCCAACACTGCCACTGACTGTCTGCGTGACTTTGAGCAAGTTACTTACTTTTCTGAGCATCGGTTTTATAGGACACGCACACTGCACCAAATGTTTGGCAAAAAGAAAACTGATATGGAGTGCCTAGCATGTATCCACTCAGTGGTGAGTTTCATTCATAAATAATTTTCTTCCCATGGGTGTCTCCTGTGGGGGCGGGGGGAGTAAGTCCCAAGGTGGCATAAATGTTTTGTGCATGACTATTACCCTAAAAGTTGACAGTTCAAACCCACTCACTGACTGTGGGGAACAAAGACCTAGTGGTCTAGCGCCGTAAGATTCAAGAAAACTGTGTGGAGCAGCTCTTCTCTGTAATGCTTGGTGTGATCACCAGTCAGAACAGGCTGGTGGCAAGGCATGTCATTAGAGAATGGCCGGCCTTAAGACAGGACCCTAACCATGGCCAATAGCACTCTGTGTGAGGCTGTGAGTGGATACAAATTCAACTCACTGCAGACAGCCTCATCTTTCTCCTGAGCAGCAGCTGGTTGGTTTGAACCTAGGGGTTCGCAGATCGATATATAGTACAGTGCATAGCCCAGTATGCCATGGGTATATCATTGGGCAGAGTTCTTTACACCTAAACCATTAATGCTGCCCTGGGTCCCCACGTGTGGGATCTGTGAATCAAAGGATACCTGAGATTTGTGTGTGGGCAGGTTCCATTCTGTGGAAAGGACCACATTATATTGTATTTTGCTTTTCCAAATATTTATTACATCATTAACAATAGGAAGATTCATACATAAAATTTTATTTCATCCAAAATCCATTTTCTGAAAGTCGAAAGCAGTTAACAATGGCAAACAGAATGGTGTCATTACCTCATCCTGTTGTCACAGAAATGCTGCAGGTGGGGTCCCTGACCAACAGAAATAGATTTCCACAGGAGGTTACGGAAGTCCTGGTGGTTCACTGTGTAAAGCGCTGAGCTGCTAACCAAAAGGCCAGACGTGCTAATGCACCAGCCACTGCGAGGGAGAAAGGTGTGGCAATCTTGGACACTCTAAAAGGCTGTTCTACTCTGCTCTAGAGGATCTCTACGCATCAGAATCAACTCAGTCGCAGTGGGTTTGGTTGGGGGAGGAGGCAAGACATGTGAATGGCAGGCACTGGCCAGAGGACAGGCTCTCTCTCACTACAGACTCCAGAGGAAAGCAAGCCCTTGGCTGTTCTGCGCTGGTGTTCCTCGGCAGTCTGCTGGTGGCTCCGCATCTATCTCCTCCCATCTCTGTGTCTTCCTGCTGGCTTAATCTACTTGAACATCCAAAAAAGAAAGACTTTAGATACACGCTACACTGATCATAGCCTCAGTAACGTAACAAAGAAAACCTATCCCCAAATGGGATTCTAAGTAGAGGTGTTAAAAAAATAAATGAACAACCTCACTGACACTGAGTCAATGCTGACTCAGTGACCCCCTATGGGTTTCTGAGACTGTAACCGTTTACAGCACTAGAAAGCCAAATCTTTCTCCCTTGGAGCTTCTGCTGGTTTTGAACTGCCGACCATGTGGATTGCAGCCCAATGTGTAATCACTACACCACCAAGGCGCCTTCAAGCACAGGTATAGGGGTTAAAAAAAACAAACTCACTGCCCTGCAGTCAGTTCCAACTCACAGCGACCCTCGAGGGCAGCTCGAGCTGCCCCGTGAGTTTTTGAGACTGGAACTCTTTGCAGGGGTACAAAGGAAACCCCGTCTTTCTCCTCCGGAGAGGCCGGAGGTTGTCAATGACCAACCTTGCAGTAAAGCAGCCCAATGCGGAGCCACCAATGCACAAGCCAGGCTCCATAAGCAGGTACAGGAGGTAGAATTTACGATACACTTTTTTTGGGTGCACAATTCAATCTATAACAAACAGGTAACAGTATTTTTTTTTTTCATTTTAAAAAAATTGAATTCCTTTCCTTTTTCAATACGACATCAATGAAGCCCAATTTAGGAACTTCCATAGGTTCTTTCGGGCATCTGAAATCCTGCTTACACCAATAACTAGCTCGTTCCTTGGTGGCTTCCAAAATGTAATGCTGCCCCCCAAAGAGCTGGGAACACTTCCCAGGAGAAACGTCTGTACTGAGGGTGTGTCCTGGATCAGGTGCGAAGCCTGGACAGAGAGGGCATTCCGTGCACCTGCTCCTAAGAGGGCCCCCACGCAGCCTCCACCAGGGGAGGGCCTTTTCACTCTTGGCTCTGGGGCACTGTCAGCACCGCTTTTCATGTTGAGCCGGAACTCTAGTTGGGAATTCATCTCTGCCTGTCAGTAGCAACAGATTTGAAAAACATTTCTCTGAACTATCACCAGCGCCAAAGGATCGTTATGCTGACAACCCCTGGACACTGAGCGAGCACTCGGGCTGTCCACAGAGGAAAGGATCCGCACATCACAGCTCTCGGTAAAAGGCGAGTCTGAAAAGCATTGACCAGGAAGAGAAAAGCCACGCAGCTAAAATAGTTCCCTGGACGCCAAGGACAGCAGCCCAGTTAAATCTGGGTTTTCTTCTGGACAGGCCATTCACAATTGGTCCGCCAATCAGTAAGGGCGATCTGAGACTCTCCACCCACCCACCCCGTCTCTGTAGACCCCGCCCAGTCCTCTATTGTCTTTATTACCCAACACACTTTCAGGTCCACTTATAAGCTGGGGACTCAATACAATAGGCTTGAACACTGTCCCTCCACTAGGTAAGGGAGCTGAGGCAGGCACTTGTCAAGGAGAGCTGAATGCTTTGCTAAACCTAAGGTAAACACATTCATTTGGCACTTTTAAATTACACCTACTGCCCCACAGTAAGAGGGGCGTTCCAATTTGGGGCCACTGCAGCCTTTTGTACAGAGAACCACTTAATGACAACTACATTGGATTTTGACTGATTCCCCTCTTCCACTGCATTAAGTGGCCTGGTCCCAAAATATATTTCAAGGAAACATGAATCATGGTGTTGTGATAAAGGTATTTTGTAGATGTGTCTATGACCAATCGAAAGGTTTTTGTTTGGGGTTTTTTTTTTATTAAAAGATCATTTTATTGGGGGCTCTTACAGCTCTTATAACAATCCATACATCAATTGTATCAAGCATATTTGCACATATGTTGCCATCATTATTTTCTAAACATTTACCTTCTATTTGAGCCCTTGGTATCAGCTCTTTTTTCCCTCCCTACCTGCCTCCCACCCTCATGCCCCTTAATAAATTATAAATTAGTATTATTTTAACTTACATGTCTTACACCGACCACTGTCTCCTTCCCCCATAGTTTCTGTTGTTCCTCCTCCTGGGTGTAGTGTGTGTATGTGGGATGGGGTGTGTGTCAATCATTGTGATCAGTTCCCCCTTCCTCCCCCCCACTCTCCACCTTCCTCCTCCCCTCCTAGTATTGCGACTTCCATTCCTGTTCCTGGATTCTGTGTGTCAGTGAGCTCTTATCTCTTATCTGTACCTGTGGACATGCTCCGGTTTAGCCCGAAGTGAAACGCAGGACTGGGGTCATGATAGTAGGGCATGAGGAAGCCTCAAGGAACCAGAGGAATATTGTGTGTTTCATCGGTGCTGTACTGCACCCCGGTGACTCATTATTTCCTGTGACCCCTTCTGGGAGGGGATGTCCCATTGTCTACAGATGAGTTTTGGGTCTCTGCTCTGACCCACCTCATTCTCAACAATATGGTTTTTTGTTTGTTTGTTTGTTTGTTTGTTTGTTTGTTTGTTTGTTTTGGGTCTTCTGGTGCCTGTTACCCGATCCCATGGACACCTCATGATCACACAGCCTGGTGTGTTTCTTCCATGTGAGCTTGTTACTTCTCTGCTAGATGTCTACTCGTTTAACTTCAAGTCTTTTAAGACCTCAGACACTATATCTTTTGATAGCCGGGCACCATCTGCTTTCTTCACATTTACTTGTGCACCCATTTTGTCTTCAGCAATCGTGCTGGGAGGGTGAGCATCACAGAATGCCAGGTTGTTAGAACAAAGTGCTCTTGCACTGAGGCAGGGCTTGAGCGAGGCACAAAGTCCGTCCACTACCTCAATGTATTGACATATAAATATATGTACATAGGCCAATACCTCTATTTTTATGAACAGTCCTAAGAGTAGAATTACGGTTTCTCTGAAGAATAAATTCCAATTGTATCCTGCTTATGCCCAAGTGCCAGCCTACCCTTCACAGCAGCCTAGTCAGTCCTCACCATCTCCTCAGTCAATTCATTGGAATAACTCTCTTACTCCATACCTCCTGCTGTTTCTGTCTAGGGAGGGAAGAGAAGCTTAAAGACAGAATACTCAAGTTTTTGACTCCAAGAACATAGACTACAGGAGCCCTGGTGACATAGGGGTTATGAGTTGGGCTGTGATCGGCATGATTGGCAGTTCAAAACCACCAGAAGCACCGTGAGAGAAAGACTAACTTTCTACTCCCATCCAGATAACGTCTTGGAAACCCAAGGGAGTCGCATTGACTCGATGGCAGTGAGGATGGTTTTGAGGCACAGAAGTAGCCAAAACCAAACCAGTTGCCACTGAGTCAATTCCCACTTCTGGTGACCCCAGGAGTGTGTCAGAGAAGAATTAGATGCCACAGGGTTTTCAGTGGCTATGATCTTTCAGAAGTAGATCAGCAGCCATTTCTTCCAACGTGCCTCAGGGGAGATTCAAACCACCAACCTTTCAGTCAATAGCTGAGTGGTTAGCCTTTTCCATCACCCAAAACGTAATGCCTACAGTTTAACAGATTCCTTGTCTTCAGTTTTCCCAGATGTCTCAGGCTCAGTAACCACTCATTGTTGTTGGGAGGAGAAAAAAAAACACCTATGTCTCTGTCCTGAGTTCAGCCTCCTAATCACGGACCTGGTGTGTCAGAGACCAATTCTACCACACAATTCAGAGACCACTCTGGGTGGTCATCACAGTGCTGTGAGCCCTGGGAGCACGGGCCGGGATGCCTTCACCACTCAGCCCTGTACTCTGTGTACAGTAGGTGAGGGATTCTACCTGCATAAATACCACTTTGGCTTCCATCTGAAGCACAGTTCAGGGCTGGTTTTCCTGCTCACCTTTGCCTTTGAAAATCCTACTCATCCTGTACCATTCACGTCAAACAGCTACTCAACTGTTGGTCCCAAATCCCCAGTGAAATGGCAAGGGCTTCCCTTTGCACTCCTAGAATTCTCTGTCTCTCTCGCTCCTCTCTTGGTTTCAGGTCTCTGTGACGTGGGACCATCTCCTCACCAACAAGAGCTGGCCATCATCCCATCTGTGAGATCCTGTAATGAGCAGTACAACGTCTGGCAGAAAGTGGCTGACTGAAGTGCATTAAGTCTTAGGCGTCTGGAAGAAATGGGCACCGTAGTGTCCATCTTTAATCCGCTTAGGTTAGAACTGGTTTCTTCTGGGCTTCCTTTGTTGTCTGATCGACCACTCCTCACCCCACAACCCTGGCCACTCAGATCTGAAAACGCTAATGAATCACCTGAGCTATGTCGATGCCATAGTCCAAGTGAAACTCTTCCAGACCCTTGAGGATTTTGGAAGAGGCAGGTGAGCATGGCATAGGTATACCCACCTTCCCATTCCCATAGATCTTTCCCTTCCATCCTGTATTTCCTAAGCTGTGGCTCTGGCCAAATTCAAAAGTGTAAGTTGTTACCCCTAGGTGTGGCAATAGGCTCAAGGACAAGCTGTGGCCAAGGAGAAGAGAAAACAAAGACGGTTGTTTTCCTGCTTCAAGTCTGGCTTGTGGTCCATGTTCATCATCTCCCTTGGGCTGAGCAGTGGCCAAGTCTGGAAACACGACTGTAAGTGGCAAGTCACCCTGCTTTTCATGCTTTGGTTACAACATGTCTCTTTCTGTCGTGAATGCTACATCCTAATAAGATCACTTTACTGCCACTACATTTGTCTGAAATCCTGAACACAGACTCTGCTACTAATGCCTGCCATATTGCATATCATTAGCTACTAATTTGGTACATCTGTGTAATGTATAATATAGTACCACGATGAAAATGTATCTTTCTGTGTCATACAACATTTCCTATTAAGATGAGAGTGTCTGCTGGCATTGTCTTTGCAGTAAAGCACACTTACTAATCTTTATGTCAGATTAAGGAGAGACTTAAAAATTATGCTAGCAATTTGTCCTGGAAAAATGCTGGTGAGAAGAGTGTCTCCACTATTTTAGGCCCAAGGAAATTCTCTGGTCAATTAAGATATGTCACAGCTACTTCTGAGGATGGGTTTTATAGGAGATTTTGTTGGAGTTTACGGTGAAGGGTAGGTTAATATTTTACTTACAAGGATCCTGTTTTACAAGCTTTATTCTCCTTGCTTAGAAAGTGTTGAGAATAGGGCACCACATCTGATCTATATTTTTCCAGACATACAGTGGGTGCCTAAAAAAATCCACAGATCAATAACCATACATGAAACAATCCTTCACCACTTCCTAAATGAGATTGCTTCGAACCAGCTACTTTCCTTTCCAGGAATCCTGCTGGTGGCAGCGAGCCTGCATCAGAGGAACACAGACTTCTAGGCACCGCCCCATCCACAGGTTACATCCATGAACAGGGGGGCTTTAGTGTCCTCTCCTGTGAGAGATGGATGCAATCTGGGATGCAATCAACCCTAGAACCCAAGGAGGTAAACAGAAGGAACCATGTCATGTGAGGTACAACTGAGGGAAGTGGGGGTGTTGAGGGCCACGTGAACATCAAAGGAAAAAAGACAGCTGAGAACAATAACCCAAGGCTATTGTGTCAAAGACAGATTCCATGTGGTTCATATGGCTGTGGAAAACAGGACCATGATGGAAGAGTACAAGTTAGAGAGGCAGTTTGGGGCTCAGAGTAAACGCTCGCTAATAACTAGCCATATCCAAAAGTTTAAAGACTAGGTAAAATATTTTCCATTAAACACAGCTTCATTGCTTTGGTAGATGTTGGAAAATTGACCACGCAAACTGAGATATGCTATAACTGTAAAATACTCAGTAGATTTTGGAGACTTAGTACAGAAAGTTCTGAAATATCTCATTAATAATATTAGATTACTACATTGAGAAATGACAATATCTTCAATCTATTAAATTTAGTAAGCCCTACTATTGAAATTTACTTGTGATTTATTTAAAGTTATTTCAGCTCTATCATACCTTTTTAAATGCAGCTTCTAGCATCTTTGAAATTACGTGCATAACTTGCCTTATGTTTCTATTGGACAATGCTAGTCTAGTAAAATGGAGAAGACCCTGGCATCATCACCTTCTCTTCCCTGATATTGAGCATACAGTAGCAGTAGACAAAGTTGAGCTTTCATGAGCATATGAAGAGATTATTTTAAAAATCAATAATTTAGAGAAATATAAAATAAAACCAGAGGCTATCATCTTACATAATTACACCAACCAAAAGGAGGAAACTGGAAGTGCCAAGGATTGGCCCAGGTGAGGGGCTCTGGGGGCACTCCTGCATTGCTGGTGGACGTCTGGACTGGAGCAGAGAGGCTGGCTGGTGAACTGACCCAAGCTGCTCAGCTAGCAGACACGTTCACCGAGGTGCAGCCAGGTTCATCGAGGCAGATGTGCAAAATGCTCATTGGGAGGTTATTTGGTGTGGTGGAGATGTGGAGCGAGGCTACCTGGCTAGGTCGACGAACTGGGCAGATGCAACGCTATCTGGAATACTGCGCACAAAGCAGGAACAAGAGACCACATGAACATTCAGCCACCCAGACTTCAGTGCTGCATGTAAAATCCTTAAATCAATAAGCAACGAAAACAGAACCCTATTTAACAGGAAGTAGAAAGATACCTTATGAGAATTCAGACAAGCAAGGGGATGCGCACCAGACACCTTAAAATGGTTTGTCAATGGGGAGAGAAAGTACGGGGCGTGGGAAGAGCAGATCAAAGGATGGACCAGAAAACAAATCGAAAAAGGGAGAGACCTGAAATGAAACCCTGCTTTTCTGCTCACCAGGAATGGGACGCTGGACAAGTGGTGTAACCTCTCTGAGTTTCCGAATAAGAAATCGACACGAGGGAGCGGTAGGAAAATCAAAGGCACCGTATATAAGGCCAAAAGCAAACAAACAAGAGAAGCCCTTTACTGCTACAGAGTCAATTGCAACTCCTAGCTCCCTGTAGAACAGCGTAGAACTACCCCTTTCTGCTTCCAAGCACGTAACTCTGTACAGGAGTAAAAAGCCTGTCTTTCACCTGGAGAGGGGCTGGGGGTTTCAAATGGCCAACTTTGAGGTTAGCCCAATGTGTACCCCACTCCACTACCAAAGCCCCTTTTAAAAGCACCGTGCTGGTAGATCACAGGGCTCTGTCAGGGGAAATGGCTATTATCACTTGGGGTCTATGAAGGCTTTTCTCATCTTCTATTAGACGTTGGTGCTCAGTGTTTATCTAACTCCAGGCTAACAGAGAATCAACAACAACAACAACCAAAAAACGTCCGTAATTCAGATGTTTGGTGGCTATCCTTACAGGATTTACTCTCATTTTGCAAATACTTCTTTCCAGAATCTGCTAACTTTATTTATGTACAAATAAATAATTTATCTCTGTATCAGGAACTCAGACCCAGACCAAGGCATGAGAAAATGTAAAGAAAAACACCTAACACATTTCAAGGACAGAATATTAGAAAAGCACGATCCCTCACGTACCTCATCTTCCTCGTTTCGTCCCACCTGACACCACGCTACAGCAAGAGGGCAGGCCCTGCTTGGCTCCTGTTCACGAAAGCAGCCTATAATCTTACTTGAAAACCCAGGTAGTTTTGAAATGTGAACTTGTCGAACATTGGCTACTGACAAGTCTCTTAACACTTCTTCAGTGAATGACCCATAGGGTATTTGGGGGTGATGGGGGCAAAGGGTTATGAACATATTCAGGGTTTGGGGTGCTTCCTTACAAATACACTGCAAATACTCACACGTGCATTGCAAATACCAGTCACTACCGATTCACTGCACTGTAAACCTTCGGGGCCTGTGTGACATATGGAGAACCGCAGGTGAAAAACAACATTCCCACGTACCCCTCATAGGCTTCCCACTAAAATTAGGCACCTGGCCCCTCCAAGGGAAAATATGAGGCTATCTACTTCCATAGAGGTTACCATTCTCCGAAACCCCGTGAAGCTGTTTTACACTGCCCTATAGGGTCTCTAGGAGCCCTAGTGGCATGCAGTGGGTTACACATCGGCTACTAACCACAAGGTCAGCAGTTCAAATCCACCAGCCACTTATGGGAGAAACAAGAGATTATTGCTCCTATAAAAAACGACAGCCTTGGAAACCCACAGGGGCCGTTCTCTCCTGTCCAACTGGGTTGCTATGAGTCAGAATCGACTAGGGTTTTCTGTGTCCCGATCAGCTTGAGGACACTGGGTGCGCCCAGTTCAGTTAGAAACTCACTCATGCTCAGCGGCCAACATTTGAGCTTTACTAGACTCCTTTTCCATGGAGTCGGGGAACCCCAGTTCCTACAAGCGCATCAGGAGCCTGTGGCTAGTGTCTTCTTCCACTAGACTAAGGACTCTTGGCTAACGGCTTAGGGTAGGTCCATGTGATGTGTCCCAAGAGGACAGAGAAATGTCCATCCAGTGTAGAAACAGGATTATTGCCTTGAAATCTTTCCTTTGTATTATAAAATGCCCCCTGCTTGTGGTGGACAGGCGAATTCTCAACCCTGCTTCATTCAGTATCTCAACGAGTTGGGGGGAGTAGAGAAACTCAGATTTGCAGCACTGATTAGGAGAAATATTGCTCTCCAAAGAAGATATACACTCTATATGTATGAGCTATTTAAAAACCAGAAGATACTGGTGGGAAGCAGCAAGATAGCAAAGAATTCATTGGAGCAAATCTGTATTTTATTTATGCTTTTAGATTAGAGCTTTGGGAATCATAATGAGAAGGGCTAACATTTACATCATTCCTACGATGTACTCCATACTGTTCTAAGGTCATATATAACATGCTTAAGTATAAATTTTAAAGACATGCTCTGGTATATATTAATTCATTTCCTCCTCAGTGAAGAAGGCAAAAGGAAGTAGAGATCTAATTGTACTTAACATTCCCAAAAAGCATGGACGTGGACTCAAGGGGATGGAGAAGTAATAGGAGAAACACTAGTGAGGCAAGGGGAGTGTATAGTGGAAACGCCTAGGCATTTTCACAAGAATCAAATCGTGCCTACTGTCGGGCAAACGAGGCCTTATCCTTAAAGGTGTCAAAGAAGCCTCCATGTGAAACTGACATAATCTCAGATTCATGATTCATTCCCATGACTGTTCAACTAAACAATTAAAAATGAAATTCATAAGGCTATTGTGTGAGTCTGCGAGTAAAATTCTAGACTGCAAGTAAATTTTTTTTCTTTTCACTTCAGTTTCCTTCCTGGTTTGGCACTTCCTACCTTCTGATCTGGTAGGTCAGTGAGTTAGTTAATTGTGCCAGCCTGGCCGATAATCACATGTGGTGCTGGTTGAAAGGCAGAGGGATAAATGGGTGGTGAGCCTCGCCCTGTCTAGTTCTCGGGTCTCTTGTTTTGTGATGGTTGTACCGGGTGCAGCTGCCTTAGCAGTTCCCTGCTTCAGCTTGCAAGATTGACTTCATACAAGACATCCCCAAGGAGAAGCCGCATGGATCTATCCCGATGCAGCCCTGGGTGCTGGAGCAGCCGTGTGGAGACCCTTGCTAGTGCTGAGATGCTTGTTCGTTCACTGACTCAGCTTTCCTCCTGCAGTCAGCATCATTGCCTCTGTTTTGTGAGGTGGAGGACTTTGTGGACTAGTGTTGGGTTAATGGGTTAATGTTGGACTTGTGCGCTTGGGCAGCATTGGGTTGGGATGTTTTCGTGATGCACATTTTCTTTACATAAAACTCTCTCTTATACATGAGTTGCTGTGGATTTGTTTCTCCAAAGTACCCAGACTAATACAGTCAGCTCCTCCTAGTTCGGGGCCTGTGAAAAGCAGAAGGACTTTTCAAACAGTACGATCCTCTGATCTCTTTACAAGG
This sequence comes from Echinops telfairi, assembly GCF_000313985.2. Taxonomy (NCBI): domain Eukaryota; kingdom Metazoa; phylum Chordata; class Mammalia; order Afrosoricida; family Tenrecidae; genus Echinops; species Echinops telfairi. The sequence goes on from NW_022103920.1 coordinate 41,507,717, forward strand.
AGCACAGGCAGTGCAGTGGTTCAGCGCATGCCTGCTAACCCTTTGTGCTTGCCCCCAGAAAGACGTTCCTACTGAACGCCCTGTGAAGATTGCAGTCTTGGAAACGCAGTGGGGTAGTTCCACGCTCACCTACAGAGTCACTTTGAGTTGGGATTGACTCAACAGCAATGGGTTTGGGGTATTAGAATCTCTTTCTAGACAAAGTGAATCATAAAGATTGATAGTGTCAAGAATTTCATTTTACTGTGATCTACACATATAAGATTTGTTCTTTTACCCCAAATTTACCAACTATATAAAATCATAACATTTGCAGAAGAAATTAAATAAGCCCCAATAACCCAAAAAGGGTCTACAGGCATTGGCCATGACATCAGGCCAAAGATGATGAAGGCTAAAGAGATAGGCATGGCAATCGCAAGAACAGGAATTTCCTTGGTTTCCTGCATGTTTACACAGTTCTAAACACATAGCCAGATGTCAGGTGGGTATTGGCTTAGAGCAGAGAATACCAGAAAGATATTTGCTTAGTTTTCTTGATTATGCCAAGTTATCCAACTGAGATCATAATAAATGATAGGTAATATTGTGAAGAACAGGAATACCAGAACACTTAATTGAGCTCATGAAGAACTTATACATAGACCAAGAGGCAGTCATTCTAACAAAATACGGGTAAAGTGACTGGGTTAAGTGGCATAGTGGTTACACGTTGGGCTGCTAACAGATAGGTCAGCAGTTCAAAACCACCAGCTGCTCCTTGGGGAGAATGATGGCCTTCTCCTCTGAAGATTTACAATCTTAGAATCCAGTTAGATTTACAATCTTAGAATACAGAGGCAGTTCTACCCTGTCCTTATAGGGTTCCTATGAGTTAGAATCAACTTGATGGCAATGAGGTTTTTTAACGGCTTAAAAATTAGGAAAGGTGTGTGTCAAGGTTATAGTCCTTAGTAATAGTTATTCAACCTGTTTGCTAAGCAATGATCACAGAAGCTGGACTACAGAAGCATCAGGACTGGAGGAAGACTAGTCAACCATCTAAACTCTGCCGTTGACAGTCTTGCTGGCTGAAAGTTCAGAGGACTTACAGCACTTAGTGAGGAAGACCAGAGACTCCAATCTTCAATGTGGATGACAGTTCAACATAAAGAAAAGAGAAATCTTCACAACTGAATAACAATCTCGTGATAAATGGAGAAGATGTTGTCAAGAATTTCATTTTACGGTGATCTACAATTAATGCCCATGGAAGCAGCAGTCAAGGAATCAAGTGACGTCATTCATTGGGCAAATCTGCTGCAAAAGAGCTCTTTTAAGTGTTTAAATGCAGAAATGTCACTTAAGGACAAAGGTGTGCCTGACACAGTCCTGACATCTTAAGTTGCCTCATATGCATGAGAAAGCTGGATCATGAAAACGGAAGACAGAAGAGGAATTACTGTCTTTGAATCATGGTGTTGGTGAAGAACATTCCAGATACCATGAACTGCGAAAAGAATGAATGAACCTTGGAAGTTGTACATCCAGAATGCTCCTTAGAAGCAAGGTCGGTGTGATTTTGTCTCACGCACTTTGGACATACGATCAGTAGAGATCAAAAGGAGAGTCAACAGAAAAGACCTGCAATGAGATGGATTCACACAATGGCTGCCAACAATGGGCTTAAACACAGCAATGCTTGTGGGGCTGGGGCAGGATTGGGCAGAACTTTGTTTTCCCCCAGGTCACTGTGCATCAGAACTAACTCTACCGCTCCTAACAACAAAACATGGATGGGGAGTGTTTAAAACCATTTGCCTGGGAGGTGCAAATGGTTAACACGTTCAGCTGCTAATCTTCAGGTTGGGGATTCAAATCTACCCAAAGATGCCTCAGAAGAAAGGCCTGGTGATCTACTTCAAAAATATCAGCTATTGAAAACCTACGGAGCACAGTTCTCTTCAGATACACATGGGACAGACAAGAGTTGGGCAACTGGCTTTCAACAGGCTAACTGAATTTCACATTCGCTGCTTCAGGGCCTCTGCACTGAACTGTCCTCACACCTGGAGGGCTCTCATCTCACTTACCTACCTGTCTTCCTCCACTTAGGTCTCAACTTCTTAAATGGTGCCATCTTAGACCTTTTCATCAGCAGCCCCTGCTTAGCTGTCCCTATAATATTTCCCACCGCTCGACATAGTGTGTGTTTAATTATTTGTTTATGCCTGTAGTTATGCCTTCCGGTGGAAGTTCAACTCTGCAGTAGCAGGAAATCTGCCCGGTTACCTTCCGTATAAACTGCATCTAAACCAGACATGTGGGTTTATAGGGGCTCAATAAATATTTGGGGGCAGATGGATGAATGGATGGATGGATGGATGGATGGATAAAAATTCCATCTGGTTTCCTTTCATCAGTCTTGACCTTTATCCTCAGGTTAACATCAACTCATAGGCAAGATTTCAGTACCAGCCCTTCTATTGAAAGAGATGAAATAAGACATTGTGGTAGTAGTCCTGAATGTAGGCCCTGTCTAAAACCACCTGTCTGGGTTCAAACCTGGCTTTATCTCTTTATCTCCAATAAAACTGTCAGCACTCATGGAAGATGGTCTACTCTACACTGCGCAATATGGTAGCCACGAATCACATGTATATATTGTATCTTGCAGGGCGGCTAATGTAACTAAGGTACTCAAATTTTTATTTAATTTTAATTTGAAGAGGCCAAAGGATACTACACTGGTCAGAGACACTCTAGTTTTATAATCCCGGTCAACATTTCTGTACCTCTTTGTGCCTCTACTTCCTCACTAGTATAGTGGGAATAACAATAGTATAATGTCAAAGGACATTGTTGTGAGGATTAAATTATAAAATACATAGAGTACTGCAACACCCTGCCTGGTGTCTAGTGAACTCTTGGTAACTGGTATCAATGTGAATAAAGAGAGCTGGCTTCGCAATAACACTAAACCTTAACTCAGACATTACAACAATCTAGTGTAAGGAACAAGAGCAGAAGAAAATATAAGCACTTCTACTCAATAAGATTGCATCAAATATGTGATAAATTGAAAAATGGGATAAAGGAACTCTAAAATGTAAGAAAATGTAAAAGGACAACTGGAATAGAATGTCAACAATTTGGCAGTTTCAGTTGACTCTAAATGTTACTCTTTAATAAATAGCAGTTACCATAGCAGCCAGATATCACAAAGTCATTTCAAAATCAAAGACAAAGAACATCTTCTTAAAGAAACCTTGCGAACAATGTAACCAAGCAATGCCATGAAAGGGTTCTCTTGTATGTCTGCGGTTTATCATAGGGAATAATTCATTTCCCAGCCCTTTCTCCAGCTTTCAATACCTACTTTACAATCGTCCCCAAGATTCTACAGTTTCCTTGTTTCGGATGGCTTGTTTTTTGTGTCTGTGTGCTTTATAAAAACTCACAACAGTGAAAAATGTACAATCATGATTTTGTTAGAAGGGACAGAATGAGTATGAGCTATCGCTTCTGACACCTCTCTATTATTGCCCCGGAAGCAGCACACTAAGGTGACTGTATTCTGAAGGAAGCGTAACTGAATTTTTGTATTATCGTGTATTGTCTTTTTGTAAGCTTCTAAATAAAATGTTCTTTCCCTATCGATAAAAGGTTTTTTTCATTTAGAAACTTCAGGGGGTTTATCTGTTCCACAGAATGTGAACATTAAGCCAAATCCACTATTAAAAAAAGAAGAAGGGAAAAAACTATTATTGGACTCCCTGATTAGGCTGGAGTTTACCTGAGCAGCTCCTCGCCGGCAATCATTACGTACATGTCAATAAATGGAGCAGGGCGGGGGTGACGGCACAAGACCAGGGCTGCATTTGTTACGTGCCAGGCCCATCAGTTTAGCTCCTTGAACTCGACGGCTCTCTGCGTCTTTTTCCTCAGTCCTCTTTGCTCCCTTCTCCGAGGTTACGGTCCTTACCTTGGAGGTTGAGAACTAAAAGCATTTCCTTGGGAAAAATCATCTATTTACAAACAGTGTTTCCAATATGTTAGCACTCACTTGGTTCTATAATATTTCTTATTCTTGGGGTAAGGTCAGAAATGGCAAGTCATCGGGCCTGCATACTCTGATGTTAGCAAAACCTGCATTTTGCTGAGCTCCATTGCTCTGGTTAAGGCCATCTAGGATCTGAGTCACTCTATATTCATACACTCAGGATATTACAGCATAAACAAGTTTGGTTCACAGTTCATCATTTTGAACTTTGAAATAAAAATGCAGCCTGTTTTCTTCAATAGAACTTAAATCACGCAGAAATGATAAGATCTCAAGTTCCACTAGCTCTATGAGAGAAATGAAATACAATGATGTTGACTCTTTACTTCTCTAAAAAGAGCCAAGTTCCTGGGTGAGTTCCTGTCCGGGTCCCAGGATGGAGCTTTAAATAGGTGGCATTAATGTGGTGTGTGGGAGTGGATGGTAAACCCAACAACAAGCATCCCTGGCAGTGTTTAAGTGTCCAGCGGTATTTCCAATCAATACCCATTCATTCCTACACTAATCAGAACGCCCCAAGGAGCTGTAATCTACACTGCTACACTGCTTTCTGTGTCCCGATTATATCATCCTATGGTCCTCAACCCCCCAGCACCAAAAGGAAGGTCAAAGGGGTATTTACCACAGGAAGGTTCCACAACTTCCTCTGTCCTCCCCTCAGTCCTCCCACATCCCCACAACGGTCTACAATGCCAAGGACTGACCTCACATAACACAATGGAACAGCCATGGATTGGCAGTTCATAAAACAGATGGGATTTTATTTGATGAATTCAGAGAGAAATTAACTAGTGAGGTCTCTGGAGCTCTTACAAAGCGCCATGGTGGCACGCTGGGTTAGGCGTTGGGTTGCTGAGGTTCGAACCCACCAACTCCCGTGCAGGATAGAGAGGAGGCTGTCTGCTCCGGTACAGCCTCTCCGTCACTTTGGTGAGAAATGATGGCAGTGGGGTTGGCTGCAGTTTGGGGAGCATTCATTGTCATCAAGCTGCTGCTGACCCATTGAGAGCCTATAAGACAGGGTAGAACTCCCCCTTGGAGTTTCCAGGCTGTAACTGTACACCGCAATAGAAAACCCCAGGCTTTCTCCCAAGAAGCAGCTGGTGGTTTTGAACTGCTGACTTTGCCCAACTCATAACCACGGCACCACTGGAATTCATTCCCACCACTTTGTTCGTGACTGACTGTGTATGAGGATGAGTGCTGACGGTGTTGTAATGGCTAGCATCGGGAAATGAGGCACAGAGAGGTGAACCAACTGTTCAAAGATTGGGCAAACCCATTGCCAAGGACTCAGTTCAGACTCACAGACACCCTATAATAAACTTCTCAAGGCTAAAAATCTTTACGGGAGCAGAGAGCCTCATCTTTCTCCCCAGGAGTGGCTGGTGAGCTTGAACCACCAACCTTGTGGTCAGCAGTGCAACGTTTACCCAGCAGCACCACCAGGGCTCCTTAGATCATGTAAACATATTATGATGAAGGTGCCACTACACAAACCAAGAGATTCTGGCACCAAAGTTGCCTCTGTATTTTTAATACAAATTCTTCCCAATTCTAGGAAGAAAAGCAACCGCAAAGAGCTTCTCAGCATTGAGAGGCGTTTTATCCCACGTGTCCTTTCTAGTCTGCCCCATAGGCACACGGTAGAGTAGGGTGAATTCATGAAAGCAGGAACAAGAAGACTGAGGACTCAGGTACAGTGTTGCTGGGATTTCATTTTGTGTTTTTATATTAAAAACTAAGGCATCTACTTCATCCCATGCAAAAGTCATAGGAAATGAAGACATCTGCCCTTCACGTCTTTGTCACAACTATACAGTTCACCATAGGGGAAAAAAATCACACTAAGTCACAGTGGGCGGCTCATGAGTTTTGAGGAGCTTGTTCAAAGATTCATTACAGTTTTCTGTTTTATACCACTAGCTTTTATGAAATTCATTTGCATACATCAATTCGCACCTCTCTGACTTTAACTATGGCACTAATTGGTGGCTTAGCACCTTGGAGGTAATGGGGCTATAGAGCTAAGTCGCGTCAATGGAATATCATCATCACTTATATTTGGGGGAAGCATGACAGGCAGGATGGCCTCAGAAACCCCCCCCCAAATAGGACGTCTACAGTCCTCCGTAAAAATCCAAAACACCTTTAACATGCATGGCTCTACTGATGGGAAAGTCGGAGAACTCCTTAGAGGTAAGGAAACAGACACAGCCAAGACCAGAGAAGTAAATGAGCACTGAAGCTGGCGTTAACCTGAGGGCTGATCCCAAGCGAGCAAGAGCACTTGCTCACAGCTTGTGACACACAGGCAATCATATGATTAGAACAGTGATTTCTGGGGAGAAAATGAGAATGATTGTGAGAGCACCTATCTGGAATTTCAGGGAACCCTGTTGATGCAGTGGTTAAAGCACTCAGCTGCTAAACAAAACATCTGCAGTTCAAACCCACCAGCTATCCCAAGGGGAAAAGGTGAGGCAGTCCACGTCCATTGAGTTGATTCAACTCAAAGTGCCCTCATGGAAGATTTCTGAGAATGTAAGTCTTCATGGGAGCAGAGCGCCTCATCTTTCTATGCAGCAGCTGGTGGGCTCGAATTGCCAACTTTGTGGGTAGCAGTTCAAGGTTTATATAACAGCACCATGCACATCTACAGCCTTGGAAGCCCAAGGGAGCAATTCTACTCTGTCCTATGAGCTGGGATTGATTTGCTAGCAAGAGGGTCATGAAACTTAGTAAAAATAATTACAGGCTACACTTTTTTTCATGGACGTTTGTAATGGCTAAAAATTAGTGAGATTTATAATAAAGTAAAGACATTAGAAAAAGAACCAGAATAAACTTAATGAAAGCAAAAGGAAGAAAATAAAAATAAACATAAAACGTAATGGCATAAAACAGAAAACTGTAAATACAAACAATTAAACTGGTACATGAAAACTGATATGGCTTTGACCCACTTTAGGCAAAGCTGATCTCATATTACAAACATGCCAGCTCTCCCTAAATTGATCTTTCGTTCTATACAATGCCAATGAAAACCTCAACTGGTTTTTCTGAATCGTGGAACTGACTCTGAAATGCATAGTTGTTCTTGTTGTTAAGTGCTGTCACGGCTGCTCCAACTCACAGCAAGCCAGGTACAATGGAAAGAAACACTGCCAGTTCTGTGTTGTCCTTGATTTGATTTCCTGACTGTCGCTTCCATAGGCATTGGTTTGGGGTCCAAGTGAAATGAACTATTTGACAATTTCACTATTTTCTGTTTATGGTGATGAGGTTTATTGGTCCAGTTGTGACAGGAGTTTGATTTTCTTTATGTTGAGGCTTGATCCCCATCAGTAAATGTTTCAAATCTTCTTCACTTGCAGTAAGCAAACTTGTTTCATTTGCATGTCACAGGTTGTTAATGACTCTTCCTCCATTTCTGATGCCACACTCATCTTTAGACAACCCCGAAGCGGATCTTTCCTGATTTTAAACCCGGCAATATTCTCTTGTACTGTACAAATGACTGCCTCTTGGGCTATGTACAGGTTCTGCATATGCATTATTAAGTGCTCTGGATTTCTAATTCTTTGCAATATTCTCCTTAATTAGCTCTGATTCACACAGTTGAGTGTCTTGCATAGTCAGTAGGCCACAGTAAACCTCTATTTGGTACTTTCTGCTTTCAACCAAGATCCATTTGCCATCAGCAGCACTACTTTTCCTCCTAATCCTCTTTTGAATCCTGCTTGACTCTCTGGCAGTTCCCAGTCCACCTACTGCTACAATTGTTTTTGAACTATCTTCAACAAAATTTTAATTGTGTGTGATGATAATGATATTGTTCAACAGCTTCAACATTCTTTTGGATCACCTTTCTCTGTAATGGGCGCAAATGTGCATCTTCTCTTCCAGGTAGTTAGCATATGGACCAAAATGCACTTGGAACAAAACAGTTCTTAAAAATTCTACAGAAGAAGTAGACCAGTATATCTATCCTATCAGATATCAAGACTGACTTTAAAGCTTGAGCAATTGTGATTAAATTTCCAGTAAACAAAATAGCACACAAATTGAAAGTATACTGGATGGAAGTTTTCTGAGGAAAGAATGTATTTTTCAGTAAGTGATATTGAAAAAAGAGGTTATCTAAATAGAAAATCCATGTAGAATCCTTCCACATCAAATATGCAAAAACCTATCCTGATTAAGAAAGTAAATATGATAGCTAACATCTTTAGGAGAAAATATAGTGCAGCATGTTTATGAACTTTAAGTAAGGGCAATTTTCTAAATCATCAAGATAAAAGATGCATAATTAAAATGGAAAACAGTGATAAATTTAACCAATTTAAGGTTAAGAACATTTGCCCAATTCATCATACAACTCACTATTAGAGGTTTAAAAGTAAGCCATAAAATGGAACAAAATATTTGCCACACATGTAACAGAGAAATTATTGATATTCACAATACAAGAGGATTTCAAAAAGTTAATTCGATTATCTTTAATCTGACTGTTCCATGAACTGTTTGAAGCCCTCTTGTATCTAAGGAACTCCAATAAATCAAAAAATAATAAAAAAGACGTGTCCATACTATGCTTAAGAAGTTATCTGAATAGATCACAAATTTGTTTTAAAAATGCTTAGCCACCTTAGTAATTAAGGAAATGCAAATTAAAAACAATGAGATATCATTAATGCACAGTAGATTGACAATTTGAAAGATTACGTATATTAAAGTGTTGAGGCTACGGAACAACTAAAACACTCATACTCTGCTTGTGGGAGTATAAATTGGTACAAAAAATTGGAAAACAATTTGTCATTATCTAGAAAGTTGATAATACATACCCTACAATCTAGCAATTCATACCTAATTATATAGAAAATTGTTACACAAATACACCAGAAGATATATATATAGATATAGATATTTAATTACTAGTATTTCACCAGGAAGCTTTTCATAGCAAATCACACACACACACACACACAAATCTCTAATTCATAGGCTACAGTAAACAGCAAGCTATTATAATCAAGATACCCCCAAACTATAGAAATTTCAATATAATTGAAATTTATTTCTATCTTGTCACATCCTGGCTGGGTTAGTGTGGTGGGACAGTTCCAGGAAATTATTTAGGAACCCATGTTCCTTCCATTTTATTGTTCCACCATCCGCCAGGATGTTGTCCATCCCTGTATAGTGGAAATTGGATCCCTACCATATACAATTTCCAGTTGCTGATAAATGGATAAAAGACAAAGCACAGGAAAAGGGTGCTGCATTGATTAGATGACCCAGAAGTTAAACCCATCTCTTCCACTCACTTTCTACTGACCTAAACTTCATTAGATGGTTACACTTTGGCTACCAAAAAGCAAGGATAGGAAATAGAGTCTCTAGCTGGGCTGCCATATGCCTAGGGAGAAGGCAGATGTCGTTGGAAGTGAAGGTAAGGAGAAGTTAGTAAATTAAAAAGGAACTAACCAAAATAACCCCTCATGAATAGTTATATGAATACAACTCAAATACAAGACAGAACTATGCAGCAACAAAAATGAATTGCAGCCATGTACGTCAGTCAGCATGGATGAGCCTCAAAACCAAAATATTTAAGCAAGTTACAGAAAAATCCATGTATAAATATACAGAAAATTTAAAAACAGGCAAAGCAAAAGAATATGCTGTTTAGGAATAGGTGCATAGTGAGAAAGCTATGAAGACATTGAGGGTACTAATTAACACACAATTTAGAAATGGCTACCTATGGGTAGGGAGGAAGATAAAATCAGGAAGATGGGTAGCAGGTAACACAAAATGTGATTTTATTATCACCCTTTAAAACACAAACACACATACATTAAATATCCATAACATGTTTACAGATGAATGAGACAATTCCTTTGGCAAATATTAAATAAAACCAAAATGATGGCTAGCCTAAATAGCATTGTAACTGACAGTAGAAATTATAATGACCTCCTATGCTATTATACAAGTTCAAGCTTGCCTTCTCATAGGTCATATTCCTACACACACCTGAGATGTTGCTTTCATCTATTTGGGAAATAAATTCCAAATGACTTTCACTACCATGAGACTAAGAGAAGAGGAATTACACGAGAGGCTCAGTCTTTATTCTGAATAAACCTATCACAATTAAAACTGTAGTCTTTAGGGGTGCCTCTTGTAAACATTAGGTTGGCTTTTTAGAGACATTTCAAAACATCAGCTCTTTACTAGCACACAAAGGAAAGGAACGGCACTGGTCAACCGAACTCGCATTGATTGAGGAACTGTCCCCCTTCCTTTTCAGCCCATTAAATTCGTCCCCCAAAATGCAACATGGTGCCATCGTAAGGCAAGGGTGCTGTCTATTAAACTACGGTATCAGGACAGTTCTGGATTTTCCCTGGCTTGTTTGGGCACACGATTCATTAATGGGCACTGGGGTCAGGCTGAGCACTGGGATAAACGAGGGAGAAGTCTGGAGCGGGTTCTAAAGAACGTCCTCTGAGGACGAGACGGGAAAAGCGCTTGATGCTGACCAGAAGTGCGCTGTGCAAGTTTTCTGATGAACTGTCTGCACTTCAGATTCCCAGAGGGATGAAACAGGAACCAGACTGAGCTCACCAGAGCCCCTTTAAACGTAAAGAGGAGAAAGGAGGGGAAGAGATACTGTGTGTGCTTGCGCGTGGCTTCCTGTGAGGAATGCAGTGTACAAGTTCATCAGAAATTAATACCTTTCCTTTTTCTTTTGTTCTGTTTAAGGAAATGAAAATGAAATCTGTAGGTAGGCTTAGTGGGCCTAAAATGATGTCTTAAAACATAACAGGAACTAAATAATTGTAAACAAAAACACTAGATATGCATAAGGGGGGCTTCAAAAAGTTCATAGAAAAGAATAACTAAAAGATAATGGAATTTTTCCACAGACTCTTTGAAGCCCATATATATATATGAAACCTGGGTCCCTAATTCCTTTACTAATATTACTAGTATTACTATAATAAATAAATACGAATATGTTTAATAACTATATTACCAGTTTTACTACTAGTAAAGGAAAACATTAAATCATTTCTTTTAAGGCAGCAAAAAATTAAAATTCAAGGATAATATTGAGGAACCTAATTTCAAAATATTATAGCATTATTTTGTTAGAGGATAAGAATATTCTGTTTTGCTTCTGAAATACTTATTAATATTTCTCATTGTCATTTGTAGATTGCCTGGTCCATTCCTATAAGCATATCTCCCAGGTTTTCAGTCTGATCATGTGAATCAAAATTTGCCTATGGCCAAGGTCCATGTTCTGAATCGTCTAAGCATTATTTTAAATTCTGGAAAGTTCTTAAACTTTGTGCAACAAATGGAATTTCCCTATTTTTTAACTTTCAGACTACCCTGGCTGTTGCATAATGCAACCATAATGCATAGCGCACGACCACTAAGACTAAACAACATCAGCATTTCCAAAAGTGACTGTCCTTCCCCCTGAGGGGTTCTGGAATGATCCGCAGAGAGCTGCAAACGCAGATACCTACACTTTATCCTGGGCTATGGCTACAGTACAAAAGTTTTTCATTGCTAGGGAGGCGCTGAGTAATTTTTTTTTTTCTGAAAATGGGGCAGTAGGTAGGCCAAATACTTTTGGGAACCTATAGTTTAGAGCTTTCTGGTACCAGATTCCTACAATAACTTGGACCTGTCCAAGTTATTCCCAAATGTCCTTCCTCCCCACCTAAGAACAATTCACTCTTACTGCGTGGCCCTGCTCCAAACACACCCTCATGAAGGAAACACAGAAGACATGGGTGCTACAGCAAAGTGTGGTGAAGAAACTAGATGGTGCCCAACTATCAGAAAGAAGAGTGAGGTCTTAAACTCATGTTTTAAAACTAGCAGCTATCTAACAGAGATGCCAATTAAGCCCATATGAAAGAAGCATGCCAACATGCTTGATCCAATGACTGTAAATAATAATAACCAAATCCAAAGGATGGAATGATATCAAAACTTAAATTGTGAAATTCTGGTTTGCAGAAGGCTATGGGTAACAGTGGAAGCCCAAAACACATTTGCAGGATCGACACATGGAAAAAGCCCCCAGTGATTTCCCACTGACCATCATTAAGGATGGGAACAGCGTGGTTATCAGACAGAGTATTGGAGAGTTGATTATAATAAATTAAAATGGAAGATTTGACTTGAATCATTAAAACCTTGCACCTGGTCTCCCTTTTGACACACTTTGAGCTTGATCTTAATACTTTGAGCTTAATATCTTGTTTCTTTTTTTAAAAAAAACCTGGGTTTATCTCTGTTGTATTTTGTTACTGCTGGTAGCCTTCTTGACTCTGTTATGTATTTGTCTATGTTTTTCAATATATGAAACCCAGGATAGGTCAATCTGTAGAGACAATAACTAGATTAAGGGATCTTGGGGGCCTGAGGCGAGGGGAGGTGAAAGGAAATGGGGAGCTAATATCAAGGAGTACACGATGGAAGAAAAGGTTTTGAAACTGATTGTCATAGTGATTGTACAACACTTTTTGATATGACTTAACTATTGAATGGTATGATGTCTGGATCATAGCCTGATAAAATAGTTTGAAAATAAAAAATCCTTCCTCAGATTAAGAACCAATGTCCAAATTCCTGATTGGAAATGGCTATGCCAGTGAGTCCCCTTAAAAACCAGACTCTTGGGGAAAAGCCAGTTTAGTTGCAAAGAGTTTTAAATCAGTGGGCCACAGAATTGTTCAAAGGGGTTGACGTTTTCTTTGTAGGTAAAGGAGCTTTCCCTCCTAAGGTCCGTATTCTGTCTCAGTACCTTTTCTAATTTGTTTTTAATCGCCTATCTTATCCTACCAGTTCCTAAGAGAGGAGACAACTCTAGACCTGGCCCTGTAAACAGCAAAGGTCTCCGAAGCAGAGGATGACAGGGCTGGAGCTCCCTCTAGAGCCCATCCTGCAGTCAATGGCGGGGTCTTCCGTAAAGTGAACTACAGCTGGGCGCCTCCTAGCCAGTTTCCCCATCCTAGGTCCTCATGCTACAGGCTCTTCCACAGGCTGGGAGGTGTAGGAAAGTATGGGCTGTTCACTAGGACCTGTAGACACAGTTGGAAGACTGTGTAACAATTTTCACCAGCGTTTCCAAGTGCAATGGGTCTGACGCACTATGCTTACTTTGTAAATGCTCTTGTCAACATTAACCTTGGATAGGCATCCTTAAAAGAGGATTTGCACACATGCACCAAGAAAACAATCTGTCACCCTGAAGTAGGTTCTGACTCGTAATGCACCCCTAGGACAGAGAAGAGCCGCCCCATAAGGTTTGTGAGGCTATAAGTCTTGACTGAAGCACATAGCTTCAGCTGTCTCTCACGGAGCAGGGGCAGCCATTAGGTTAGCAGCTCAATGCTTAACCTAGTGCACCACTAAGACACCTTAAAAACACTCCTTCGCCTATTGTTCAAGTCCATGGTTTGGGCCGTTGTCATAGATGTCGCTATAGCAAACTGACAGTATGCTGATGACCAAATCTGAAATGAAGACATGCATAAGAATTCGTTTGAGATTTTTTTTTTGTTTGTGTAGAAAAGCAAAAGAAGTATAAGAAATGTGCGTGTTAATGAAAAACAGAGCAACATAATCTTATTTTAGCAGAAGTTTAAAAATATTAAATCACCACTTTCTTTGCTACAGCAGCAAATATAAAAATTCACCGATATAATAACATTATATTATTAGCGATTAAGATTACTGTCAGTTGCTTTTGAAATACTTGATAAGCTTTCTCTATCATTTGGAGAACTGAAGAATGCATAGATGCCTAGGTCTTGACACAATTAAATGATTGTCTGGTCCACGCAGTCATCAAAATATGGCTCCTTTTTTTTCTCCCACAAATTTATTTGGCTGAAGTTATAAAACAGTTAAAATTTATCTCCCAAATGAATTCTTGTTCCTTAAAACCACCACTCTAAGCAAATAAAATGGAGACTAGACCCTATTAGCATAAAATGAAAGTCGTAATCAATTACAGTGTTTTGTTAATGATGTTTAAAACCCATTAAGGGAATCATAATGGATATATACAACACTGCAACTTATAGAAGGCTCTTACAACATTACCCTTCTTGATCCTCAGGTTCCTCCTGTAAGGTAGGTCTTGAATGTGTGAGTTGTGTTTCCCAAACTACAAACCGTCCGCCCACTCATCGTGAGCTCACCCCTTCTGTCTACTAAATTTGCTAACAACTAACCAATCCTCCAGCCGCCTCTTCATTAGCAATTAATGACAGTAATCATGACTAGCATTTCCATAAATGCTTACTATATGAGGGAACTTCAAAAAATTGAGGAACATTTTTCATTGTCTTTTAATTCCATTTGTCCACGAACTTAATGAAGCCCCTATTACATTTGCTCCACTTTTTAGTTTATATATATTTCTTCATTCAATCCTCAGAATCAAAAATGAAGTGAGGCTTTATTTGAAGTCTCACTCTACAATGAGGAATTCTATTACAGAAATCTGCAACACACAGCAGTAATACATTTTGCACTGTAACCTGGTCTCCCACGCCATATATATAGTAAGCATGTAGATATTTTAAGAAATGAAGGTTTTATTACATTATTTTTCTATTCCATGCTGACCCATTTGTTATTATCTATTAAATTGGTATCATGACTATGGTTTGAGAAACACTGCAGTACTATTCCATGCCCAATCAACTAAAGTGTAGATATTCAGCTAATATCTCACATCACATAAATCCAATTAGCTTGTCATCATAAATTTTCTTAAAATGTCCTATATTTTTTTCTTTAAAATACACACTGCAACTTCCCTTTCTCCATTCAAGTCATTAGAGAAATCAATTTTACTTTACCATCTGTAACTAGATTTTCCAAGAGAAACTATAGGAACATGTTCTATCCAAGATCGTAATGATCTTTTCTTTCTTAGATTGGCTTATCTCAGTCTTGCTACATATTGTCTTTATAAAAGATCCAGTAAGTCCTTGTGGTGAGTGGGCATCGTGACGTGATTTTTTTACCCCCACACCTGCCATCTGCACTAGCTCTACAGAGCAATGCACATGCTGGCTCTCTGCTTAGCCTGCACCGATACTTATGGAAGCCGCGTTGTTGTTGGGTGTCGTGGAGGTAGTTGCAACTCCTACGGACACGGTGTGTAACAGAAGGAAACATTGCCCGTTCCGGTGCCAGCCTCACCCTCGTTGTCATTTGAGCTCACTGAGGCGGCCATTACATCAATCCATCTCACTAAGGGCTTTTTCTCGTTGACCTTCTATTTTGCCAAGCATGATGTCCTTTCCCGGGGACAGGTCTCTCTTGATGGAGGAACACTGGTGGCCTAGGCTTACGCATTGGGCTGCTGACCACAAAGTCATTACTTTGAAACTAGCAGCCACCCCGCAGGAGGAAGCCCATGGGGGCAGTTCGACCCTGTCCTATTGAGTTCCTGTGAGTTATAATAGACTGGATGGCAGTGAGGGTTTGGAGGGTTGGTTTGTTTGGTCTCTCTTGATAACATGTCCAAAGTAAGTGAGATGAAGTCTTGCCATCCTGATTTTAAGGAGCACCCTGGCTGTACTTTCTTGAAGATGGATTGGGTTGCTCTCCTGGCAGTCTATGATACCTTCAGTATTCTTCGCGAGCATCATAATTTAAGCTGTGGATGATATCAAATTCAACAAGTCTTTGATTTTTATCAAATTTCACAAGCTTTCAACCTTGAATTTCATCATGTCTTTTCAACTCATACTTCATTTTCATGTCACTCTCTAGGGCCCTGCCATTCTTCACAGGATCTGTGTGCCTGTTTTTCAAACACTAAGTCAACTGCCAGATGATGGTACAAATCCCTTTCTGTCTTACAGCTTACTCTTTATCTTCCCCGAAACCAACGAAGACTCCTGCAGAGCGCCCCCGACAGACCATCTCTACAAGGAGTCCAGGCTTTTAGCCTAATGGGTCTACGGTTGATGCATTCAGCCAAAGGCTAAAGGTGTGTGCCCTTCAAATTCCCAGCATCCATTGCTTGTTAATAAGGCAAGGAAGATGAAGAGCTAGAGAGGCGCTCAAGTCTACATGGCTGCTTCTGAGTTGAGGCCTCTTTTTAGAACCAAAACTGCCTTCGTTCCCACTGTCCTGCACTGACCTCCCACCAGCTCTCTCACCGACTCATCGTCATCTCACAATCTCATGCAAGCAGGAGACTCACTTCATTCAGCTAGTCCTGTGGGGTCTTTCTTCTCCTTGAGTGCACAGTGCTCCCATCTGCTGCAGAATTTGTTTCATTAAGCTGGGCAAGATGGTAGAACCCCGTATGCAAAACCAATGCTGGCT
Organism: Echinops telfairi; assembly: GCF_000313985.2. Classification (NCBI taxonomy): domain Eukaryota; kingdom Metazoa; phylum Chordata; class Mammalia; order Afrosoricida; family Tenrecidae; genus Echinops; species Echinops telfairi. The sequence continues at coordinate 41,524,152 of NW_022103920.1, forward strand.
GTTTCACACTAGCAATTTCTATTTTAGAAAGGATGGCTTGCTTTCCGCATGCTGCCTAATGGTAGGCGGATGCGGCACCTATCTGATTACCTTCAAGAAACTATCTTCTTACAAGCTGCTCATGTTTTCTATTTTATTTTAGCAGACAGGCTGAGAGGGCTGTTCATGATTACACGTAGGACAGTTTGATCCATGAGTTGGGCCATGACCCTTATGCACTTGTAGTGGCAGAGAAGAGTCGTCGACGATTTTGAGAACTCCATCATATTGTACGAACATTTGGAATGCTGTGTAAGGTCATTCTTGTTTCATTTCAACATCTCCCAATGACTGCTCTTAACAGCATTGTGCGTAAGCCACTATTTTCTCATAATAGCGTGATGTTTAAGCCATCAATAATTATCTACAATTTGCTATCGTGAATTCTCTTCCTTTTGGTCATCATTAATATCTTCTTGTTATTATTAAGACTAAAGGTTGGCTCCATCGTTCTTTTCTCATTTCAAATATCCAGTTGATTCATTATGATAAGGAAAGAGTCATATTAATCAAAGCTGGTGTGACACCCCCCTTCCAAAGTTCAAATATATTAGAGACATTACACTAAAACTCTTTCACCTATCATGTATCAAGCCCCCAAATTAGAATTCTCCTGAAGTGTTCTTCACTTCACGCCAGTGTGATCTGCCGTTCTCTCTACTCCTCATAGCTTATCTTCTCACCCCACACACAGAGGTGCACTGAGCCACCTACTGCAGCTCACGCTCTCTGCTCAGCTGTTCCTTTATCCACTTAAAATTTGCTCACTTTGAAAGATTTCTAAGGGATGGGGGTAAGATGTAATACTTGTCTATTGGCCAGGCCATCTGGACCCTGCTTATCAGGTCACTGCATCGAGCCACACAAAAAGAGCCACGACTAAATAATTGTTTCCATGCAGAGCACCTGAAACCACCTTCTGGTCGGGCTTTCATCTATTACCTATTTATTTATAGAAATATTTAAACATTTCGCTAACATTTGTTAACTTTTTTTTTTTTTTACAGTAGTGGGGAAAGCTGTTGCGTTTACAGCTTGGCTCTAAGAGAAGGGGGCAAAAAGAGAAAAGAAAAAGGAACACCATACTGTGCTGTATGGGGTGTATGGGCCCCGCTATTTTTCACAGATGTTCCTTTAATATCTCAATGCTATAAAAATAGTTTGTTTTGACATTTATATTAATATATTTTCCAACATCTCTTCAATTGTCACATTCCTTGTCACACTACATAAAAGCAAAAAGAAAGACGTTTCTAAATTCTCCTTCCAATCGATTCCAAGTTTAGCTTGAAAATAAAAATATATATATATTAAACACGCGATCTGTTGTTAGAAAATGAAAACTGATTCCCAGTAACCACACATTCTTCTCACAGCACCTGGGAGTGTTGGAAATGGCCTCCCCATAACTCGGAATTTAAGGTAGAGGATGTAGGGTTACCCATTGAACTGCTAACCACAGCCGTTCTAACCCACCAGCCACTCTGTGGGAGAAAGATGGGGCTTTCTACTCCCATAAAGATCTGAAGTCTCAGAAACCCAAAGGGGCCGTTCTGCCCTGTCCTATGGGGTAGCTGTGAATCAAAGCCGACTCAATGGCAGTGAGGTTTTGGACTAGATATTGAACAGGAGCCCAGGCGACGCAGTATTTACATGCTAAGTGCTAACCCAAAGTCTTCCGTTCTAACCCACCAGCCACTCCACAGGAGAAACATGCGACGATATGCTTTCATAAAGATGACAGCTTTGGAAATCCTATGGAATCGTTCGACCGGAGTCCTAGCGGGGCGTGGGTACCATGGGGCAGTGCGTTCAGTATTTTATTTTGACAGCTTTGGGAGGAACGGCTCTCATCACTCTGCTCCATACTAGCCCAAGAGTAAGGACTGGCTACTGTCCTGAGCAAATCTCAGCCTTACACCTCTTGAGCTCTGCACACGCGGGCTGTCCTGGCCCCTGGCAATGCCAAGAAGAGCATGTCCAACTCTGCCCCAACGCCCGTCAGGAGAGATGGGCAAGTCTGGAACACGCATTCTCCTCCATTCCAGGTCTGGATCAGTCCTGAAGGTACGCAAGAAACCAACCAGGACCCTATCCCGCTACCGCTAGGAGGCGGGCCCGACCTCGTGATTTCTATGTGCATCAAACCTCGACTTTTTAAGTGGTGGGTTCTTTTTGAGAAGTCAAATGTTGAAGGAAAGGTTAATGAATCTTCAGATAAAATTGTTTATCCTCAAGGTTGTAATAAAGATCGTAACCTGAGCGTGGGGGAAAGCCTCCATTTGGGAAAAGAGCATCACAACTCAGGCTGTCAAGCCACAACCACGGCCAGTCAAGAATTTCAAAGAGTTCTGGTGTGGTTAACTGCGGCTGTCACCAGCAACTGAGAATTAGAAGCATCATGTCTTTCAAAGTGTGGGCATCCCTTTTCACCATGGCATGGAGGAAATTTAAAATCACTCTTTGCATCTTTCTTCCCCTAATTATTTTCTTTTTTCTTCATCCCCTCTAGAGAACTGATCTCTCGCCTACTACGTGTCAGACATACACCTACTACTGTGTGTCGGAACACTGCAGTCCTAACACCCGCACAAGAGCAGCAATCCTAGGGAACACACAGCGTGCTCAGTTAGTAGGCACCAGGCACTGTTCTAGGCACTCTGGTGGTATCATGGTTACGTACTGGGCTGCTAACCACAGGGTCAGGAATTCAAAGCCACCAAGGAAAAGCGGGCTTTCTATTCCCATAAAGAATTACAGTCTTGGAAATCCACAAAGGCAGTTCTACCTGGATTTAAAGAGTCCCTGGGACCCTAGAGGACACTTACCAATAATCATTTCACCAGACTTTTGAAGTACAGGAGGTAGGGGGCAGGGGAGCGCGGGGTTCAAAAAGGTTGTGGAAAAATTCCATCCTCTTTTCATTCTACTTTTTTTTCATGAGCTTCTCAAAGGCCCTTCATAGGAATGATTATATCCTCACTTTGCAAATGAACAACTGAAATAGAGAGAGACTGCTTCCGTGATGGCAGTGCCAGTAGATGCTAGTCAGGTTCCAAACCTGCATCTTTAGACTGCCCTGTCTCTCCATCTCTATGCTCTATGAACACAAGCAGACATGGCTTTATGGGACCTCTGGTGTGTTAGAGGAGACAGACATCAAACGAACCCACAAACACATTTCGAATTTCAAGTGCTGATGAGTGCAATAAGGAAGGGGCAGGGTACCACGAGCTAGGGGGTTCTAACATGGCAAAGGCTCTCCTTATCATCTATAGTCTGACTTCTGTGATTCTCACCTCACCACAGAAACACAATAGTTAGGGGCAATGATGGCTGGGAGGATGGAGAACGTGACTAAGCAATTCATTCCTGCCACAGACCTTCGGCACTTGGTGGCCCTCCTTTTTGGTACACTCAGAATTAATTACCAGAAAGGATGAGGAAATACACCTTTGTCTGGCTGTATCCCTCCTGCCAGGTAGATTAGCCTTTCTTTACATCTAAAACCAAAATTCAAACTCACTGCCATCTTACACTTCAACTCACTGCTGACTTACAGTAACCCTATACGGTCTCTGTGCCATTCTGGGGGTAGACAGCCTCGTTTTCCTCCTGAGGAGAAGCTGGTAGTTTCTAACTGCCAACCTGCAGATCGCAGTCTGACCCATAGCCAGGATGCCACCAGGGCTCCATGGTGAACAGGCGTCTACAATACTTTAAGGTCCACTTTAGCTTTAAGATTATTTTAGCTTATTTTAAGAAAAGAAAAAATGTCTTTTGATCTATAATGGTGTAAAAAATTCACCTAGTAACAATGCAAAATAAAGTTTATAGTCAGAAAAACACACATGAAAACCAAATTTAAAATTTCTATGAGACTGATAGACTTGCAAACAGAAATATTGATCTAAAGTACAAGAACATAGGGACAATGAACCAAGTTCCCAGGTGGACATAATTTCCTTTCCATCTTACTTGGTAAAAATACTTTTTTCCCTTTTATGGTTACAGAAATCACATAGGAAGAAGAAAAACATCTCTATAGATGTGGGGAATTTTGAATCTCTTATTGCTATTGTTTATTTTTGCCTTTACTCGTGTATTAACTATTGTAGATAAGTACAGAATTACATCCAGAACTCTGTGACATATTAGCTTCTAATTCTGTTTCCTGGTTTCACACTCCTGAGACTGTCATGATTTAGAGAGCAGAGGGAGAAGGCAAGGCGTTCATAATAGCAGCATTAATTATGTGATCGCCACACATCTAAATAGAAGGGAAAAACCATTTTCAAGTCCAATACTTTTTCTGGTCCATTGGTCAGGATCATTTAAAAAAGCATCTTGATGGTGAATTGCCAGAAGAATGTTTCCTGCTTCCATCATTTTAGGGTATTATTTCATAGAGGACTTTATTTTACCTGTGATTTATGATACTGTTATATTAAAAGGCTTGGATAACCAAATGCACAAGTTAATCATCTGACTCCCGAGGAGGGCTAAATAGCCTTAATAAGGAAATGATATATATTAAGTCTCATCTTTCATGTTTAGCAAATTATACTCAACATGAATCTATATGCAGTTAAACTGCAAATATGCAAAAGCTACTTAACACTGAAGAGAGATAGCCTAAAATTTAGAAACTAGACTTGCATAGCAACTCATAGCACATGATGTTAAAGTTTTATTAGTGTCACAAACTTAAAAAAAAATACTCGATTAAATGTAGTGGCACTCTTCAGAAAGAGCTTCTATATGCTATTCCTTCAAAATCTGTGGATAAAATCAACTTTGATTCTGATTTGTCATGAATGCTTCTTTTATTAATCCATTTATTACTGCTCTTCTATATGAGTTAGATTATATACTTCTGTGGTTTATCTAGAGGTCAAATATAAAAGTTTAAAAACTGTGCCTACATCTTAAGGAGCTGCACTTCTCCAAAATGGAAAAAAAAAGCCTTACATCTTCTTTAGTACAAAGGTGATTGTCACATTTTATAACATGTGAGATAGGATATTTAGGCCAAAACCTAAAATATAACAGCATATCTAACTATCCAAGCATATTTTTATTTAATTTGAAGATGTGTGAGTGTCCTATCCCAAGAAAATGAAATAATAAAATATTGTAATAATTGCCATTTGTATTAACTTCAGAGCTCCCCAAAGACAGTTTTCCTCATTCTTTCTTTTTAAAAGTTAGGTTTAGAATATCAACCAAACCCATTGCCAGTGAGCTGATTCCGGCTCCTCGGGACGCTGTAGGATAACGTGGAACTGCTCCCACAGGGACTCCAAGGCTGTAGGTCTTGGCAGAAGCAGACTGCCATATCTTTCTCCCGCAGAGAAGCTGGGGGTTTGAATTTCCAACCTTTAGGCTAGCAGCACAGTGCTTAACCACTGGACACCTGGGCTCCGATTTTCGAGCACAAAGCCTCATAAACCCAGAAATACTGAAGAATGTGTTGTTGAGAAATCACCTGCAAATTACTTTCAGACCTTTGAAAGAAAAGCTAGTTTGAATCACCCGTCTAAATAGGTCATTTAACTTAGAAAAAATTAAAATTAGCTGTGCAGGGTCAATTCTTTTTCTAAAACACCTGCATCCTCCTGCCCTGTTCTCTTCAAAGTCAAACCAGGGCTGCGGGCGCATGGTGAACAACCAACCATGATCCCTGAACTGGTATTTACAACTTCAACATTGTTTTGAAGTTGAAGCGGATAGAAAAGTTAACGTTATCTGTGAAACCACAGTAGGAGCAGTGGAAGTTGGGGGTGGAAAGACAGTTGGAAAAGCAGACATCTTACTTTGAAGGAGGATAATAGGCTGTGTGGAAGGGGGTGGGGGGGAGGCGGGTCTCTACCCACATCCACTCCTTTTAGTATATGCGCTCAGGATTAGCCAAGGCACCCTTACTTTGAGCAAAACTGCCATACATAGTGTCTCCCCCAAACAAGCTTCTCTTACATCAGATGAGCCCTGTGAGATGATGAATCTTAAGGTGTCCTTCCAGCGTCTTTAAGAACTTAATCATCCTATTAGCACTCTGGTAAACTCAAGGATTACATTTCTACTCCCCAGAAAACCTTCCCAGGCACAAGATAAACGATGAACTCAAGACTTCCAAACACCAGAACGATAAAATAAAGTTTGACGGTGTGAGGCATCCTATACCTCTTTCACCATAACCAGGCCATCCATCAATCGGCCCCCAACAACGCTGAAACAGGAGAGGGTCAATACTATACTCCCAAGGTCAAAATCTGTCTCTAGAAGGGAGGGCACCCAAGGAGACTTGGCAGAGAGGGAATCAGCCTTGGGGGCGATAGAGGAAAGAGTCCGTTTAGTTTCCGAACTCCTCAGACACCAGAAAAGGTTCCCTAGTCCTTTTTCTGGGGATAACTTTGATGCTGGGGGGGGG
>NW_022103920.1:41532418-41544419 GCF_000313985.2 Echinops telfairi
CCTTGGAGTTGGGGAGGGGTTCCCTAGGGAGGGAGTGGGGAGCACCTGCAGGGATGCTGGAGGGGCCCGGTTGGGGCTAGGGGGCGGGAAGAGGGGTGCACGCGGAGGCGGTTGGCAGGGAGCTGCTTCCCAGAGCCTTCAGCTCCGCACAGCAACGTGCTTGGACCTCGCTTCTCCTCCCAGGCTCCAGAGGCAGCGGCAGGTGCAAGCTAGAGATTTGGGGGCAGGGGGAGAGGGGCGCCGGGGAGGTAGGGACGGTGAGCCGGCCCAAGAAGGGATGTACTGCCCCCCAGGGACTGCCTGGTTACTACCACCGAACTGCCACAGGCTAACGCCTTGGTGGCCCCGGGTCCATCGACTAGGAGGAGCCTAGCAGGCAATAAAGTAAAAGACTGGGGTGGGCTCCAGGCTGCTCAAGGAAGCTGAAGCATGGATCCCCTTGGCGCTGACTGTGTGTGTGTGTGTGTGTGTGTGTGTGTGTGTGTGTGTGTGTGTGTGTGTGTGTTTTCTGTTTTGTTTGGGGATTTTCCCCCCCATGCAGCCAAATGAAGTGTGACCAATCGATGCCACACACTTTAAGATAGGTCATCGTCCCCACAAATCTTTCCAGAGCGACGGCCTGTGTGGGCCCGGTGCCACAACAGGGTATGGTTTGTTTAGAAACATGAGTGCCATGAATTCATTGTTACGTTTATGACACAAATACTCATCGGCATCTGCATGTCCAGGCTAAGGACGTGGAGTGAGCTAAGGACGCCAAGAGGCCAACAAGCCAGTGGTGCTGTAATTATCCAAGCATCTCTACCACCCAAAGCTCCTATTCACCAGAGGGTTTGAGTAAAGGGAATTTTCCCTCAATGAGCCATGTGAAACTCCTTTACAGTTTCATGTGGCATTGCTGTTAAACACTTGTCCTCTGGGCTGTTTTCTTACCTGAATATTTTCCCTTTTCCAAACTTTCTATTGCTTTTTTAGTGGTCCCTACCTATCACACTCCATTCATTTCATTCCACTGTTCCTTCAAGAAAGAAACGCAAACACTAAAAGCACTGAAGTCAGCATGCTCAAGGGCAGTGGCAGGCTTTGGTCACAAACCATTGTGAATCGTGTGGCCATAGGATTCTCGGGGCAGAGGAGTGAATCCTGCTAAAATTCCACCCCTCCCTAAAGCTACTCTTATTGGACTCTCTTATTATAATGCAAAAATCAGATAACACAGCCCAGCCCCCCCCCACCAAAAAAAATTTTCCCCCAGTGGTGTCTTGGCTTTTAGGCCTGTTCCTGGGGTTATTTGGGGCACTGATTCAGAAAATTACATTGGCTGGTCAGCATCAGCTCTAGTTTAGTACAACTCAAGCTAGTTTAAATAAAACCAGTGTCTCTGTCGCAGGTTACCTAATGCTACATTAAAATATTCTGAGCAGAGTGGAGAGTTGTATACTGCATGTGTTCTGCATCCTGAAACCTAGACCAGGTAGGAGAAACTGGGTGCCATATTTGGAATCAGCAGGTCAAACATACCCAGAAGCAAGTCTAACATTTGAGGCACCAAAATGTGTGTTGGCTCCTTGATACTTTGGTGACAGTATACCCAATCTGTCCACTTCCTTACTGGAGGAGTGAGATAAATGAGATTTCAAGTGGAATATGAAACTGGGATAGTTCTGTTTGGGGGGGGGGGGCCTCAAGAGGTTTGGGCTGCATGCTTGGCTTTTAAATAAAACCGACCTCATCCCCGAAAGTGAAGAAGCCTGATCATGCTCTATGCCCTTCACCTGATAGCTTGAAGACTTGAGGTTGTGTGGAGAGGGGGAAGGTAGCAGGTGTATTAGAGCTTAAATTCTGAGCTTCCTGGTTTGCAAAAGAGTATGAATGGCAGTGACAGCCCCAAGTCCATTTGCAGAGTCCCCACATAGATTACGCCTCCATTGAATACTTTCTGATCATTAACCCAGGATGTAGATACTCTTACCCTTGGAGAGTCCATTGCCTCCTCCCCTCTCTGACCAGCCTAGGAAGGGGCTGTCTCTTAGGGGCTGGCCTAGGTGTGTCCTTGATGGAAGTCACTATACTGGGGACAGTAAGCAGACCCAAGAGGCAAGCTCTATCAGTCTCACACTGACTACTGACTGTCTTAATCAGAAGGCTCTGGACCAATTATTTTTTCTTTTTAAATCATTTTATTGGGGGCTCGTACAATTCTTATCACAATCCATACATACATCGTGTCAAGCACATATGTACATTTGTTGCCCTCATCATTCTCAAAACATCTGCCTTCTACTTTAGCCCTTAATATCAGCTGTTCATTTTCCCCCTCCCTCCCCACTCCCCCCTCCCTCATGAACCCTTCATAATTTATAAATTATTATTGTTTTGTCGTAAGTTACACTGTCCGACATCTCTCCCCGCCCTCTTCTCTGCTGTCTGGACCAATTCTTATAAGCCTTTCTATCTTAGCCATGGACACGTCCCAAACACGGTCCCATTCCTGCTTCTGCAGTCTCACCTGTAACTGATGTACTGATCTGGCACTAAGCAGACTTTTGTGACAGTGTCCTTCCCCCGCTGACCACACTGCCCCATACCCTATATATCTCTAGTCTCAATTGTGAACCCTGGGACTCCATTTCAATCTCCTGCTGGTGGTCTCCCTCATCTGAATGAGGGGTCTGTGTCCTTGTGTTGTCTTTGTCTCTTTTAAGAGTCCATGAACGTTCTCTTTTAATTAGATTTGAGATGGGGTCTTTTTTGTATCCTAAAGCACGAGACATAATCAACAATGAAGGGGCTGTGGCTGAAACTGGGGACGAGTGTTCCAAACGGTCCTATAGGCATGACCTTTGGGTTGCTGTGTTATGGTCAAAATCAAGCAGGTTCTGACTCAGCGATCCTGTGTGCAACAGAAGGGAGCACCACCCAGTCCTGCACCGTCCTCACAATTAATTGTTCCTCTGCTTGAGATGGTCAATCCATCTCCATGAGGGCCTTCCTCTTTTTCCCTGTCCTTCCACCTTACCAAGCATGATGTCTTCTCCAGGGACTGGTCTCTCCTGACAACATGTCCAAAGTATGTGAAATGAAGCCTTTCCATTCTAGCATCTAAGGAGCATCTGGCTGTACTTCTTCCAAGACAGATTTGTTTGTTCTTTTGGCAGTCCCTGGTACTTTCACTGTGGCTTCAAAGCACCACGATTCAAAATGTCTCAGTTCTTCTTCTATCTTCTGTATTCAAGGTCCAACTTTCACATGCATATGAGGCCATTGGAGGGGGGGCGGGGGAAAACATGGCTTGAGTCATGCGCATCTTCGCCTTCAAAGTAACATCTTTGTTTCATTTTTCTGATATTTTAAAGAGGTCTTGGGCAGCAGATTTACCCAATGTAAAGGGTCATTTGATCTCTTGATCGCTGCTTCCATGAGCATTAATGGTGAATCAAAGCAAGATGACATTTGAGAATTAATGATAATGCCTATTAGGCCCAAGCTCTCCAAACTCACTGCCACGAGTCGATTGCAACTCATAGCAACCCTATAGAACAGGGTAGAAGAGCCCCTGTGGGTTTCTGAGACTGTCACGCTTGAGAGGAGTAGAAAGACTTTCTCCTGTGGAGAGGTGTAGCTGCTACACCATCAGGACTTCTTTATTCATTAGGCAGGACTTTGAACATCACAAGAGAACCGAGTGAAACAATACCTTGAGACATGCAAGTTTGGGTGAGTAAGAATGTCTACAAGGTGTGACTGTAGACTCTCAGATTGCCCTTCAAAAATCAGAGGGATTTGGTAGAGGTGGAGGGAAATGCCAAAATATGAGGGGACTCAATGTAACACCTGCAGGTCTCTAAAAATATAATCTCTGGTGATGCATCATGAATACATTGGGGGCAGGGAAAGGTCAGAATGTCTGTTAGGTTTCGTTTGTCATCATTGCTCCTGAAGTTGCAGTAAGACCAAAGAGTCTCAATATGGAAGGAAGAGGAAACGTGAAGGTAATCAGAGTTATGGGGCTATTTGGCAGGCCGTGCATGCAAGAGGTAAAGACAGGTTTACAAAGTGAAGTGACAGTAATTTCCAGTGACTCATCTAAGCCCTGGCGCACCCAAACTGCTCGTGTGAAGGGGTCTTCCTTAAAATCAGTGCCTCCAAGGGATCTCACTGTTCCCATGGAGGCTTGAGATGGAAGGTTGCTGAGAAGGGAGGGCTGAGAGTCAAAAGCCCTAGTTTAGCCTTCTACGGTGAAATTGTCTTTGCAGGACAAAGAAAAGACTGCTGAGTGACTCAGATCCACATGTTGTGATTCAAAGACCTTATTCTATTTGAGTCATCCCCAAGGAAAGTTTTGTTCTTATTCCAGGGTTGGAATTGCTTCTGGGTTGTGCTCAGAATCACTGTGCTAAGGAGCACTCTCTGAGTGTCTGCTATTGACCTCAGCTACTAGATGAATTTCTGATCCAAAGTGTTTCCAGAGACTCTTCCCCTACCCAGTCCTGACCCCAGAACATTCGGGAGGTTTCTCTTTAAGTCAGTCAGGGTTGAACTGGACCTTGCCAATGCCCTCTTCCCTCTCTCACCCTGCCCTGTACCTCAGACGATGTCCAAGCAGAGCAGTCTCCCAAAAGACTGGAACTAGGGATGAGCTAGAATACTCATAAACTCTTTATGTGCCGCCATCCCCAAATCTACCCATCCCCAAATCTCTATCACCAACGCCCAACCTTGCTCGTGACAACTAGGAATCCCAGAGGTAGTACTTTCTACCCTTCATCCAAAGCTTTTGGCTGGCACCATTCAGACGTCAGGAGTTCAGATAGCTAAACATCTGGGCAACTCATTGCATTAAGCAAATATGTGGCCAGGAATACTGTTTTAGAGGAGGAAATAATAAAATCAGCCTGATTCATACTAAGAAATTGCTATTGATAGAAAAGTATTTTGAAACCATAGCATGATTCATATGTGCTAAATAACTAGTAGAAGGCAGTGTCATCGACAGCATAGAATTAGAAACACCAAATAAATCTCAAACTTCACTATCAAACATGATTTCCTCCTACTGCCAAAACGAGTCAGTAATGAGATCCATTGCTTCCCCAAACTGCCTCAGTGAATGTTAAAACTGGGCCATACATTCTGATAAAAGATCCTGCGTGAGTTACAGGAACAAGCATAGGGATGGTACGAAAGTCCTAGAGGGCAAGATCTAGTTCAGGCCCAGGGGTCTCTGCTTCACTATGGGAGCCCACTTGGAGCTCATTGTTTCCAAAGATGCGTTTTCTGGTCTCCAGAATGATGATGAAGGGAAGGGAACTGCAGATAAATTCTAAGGTCTTTTTCAGCAATAAAATTCTATTCTCCAAAGGCTATTCTAAGATGATGTTATAAAAAAGATAAAAGCCAGTACTTGAAAGAAAAAACAAAATTATATGGAACCTATGATGTATCCAACCCGGACGAGAGAGACATTGTATTTCATACTGATAGCTCCTTCTGAAATCCCATTGTTAGCATTTTTAGTCAATGGATGCTTAGAATTTTCAGTTGAGTCATTCCTGTGACCTTGGAAAATGGAGAAAGGAAAGATTTCTAAAAATCCTTACTTAATCAGTTTTTAGGGTTATTATCAAAGTCAGTATCAGATCCCATTCCAGAATACAAAGATTCTTATAATGAACCTCTTTGTACTCAAGAAAGGTCTCTGTTTTCTTGTAGGGCTTTCAGAAATTGGGAGTTACCTCTTATCTAATCAATCACTAGGTTAGCCATGGCAATGAGATGGATTGAGTGTTTCAACATCTCTTGCAAATCAGCATCAAATTGATCACAGGGCTCTGATCTCATTCCAGCTTGGTCTATACCACTTTGTGATGAGATGTAGAAACTACAACAGGGATTAAAACATATTCAGAAATCTCAGAGTTAATCTGTTATTTTTCCAGTTTGTTTCTAATTTGAGCCAAATTCCATGTAACAGCCACCTGTTGTCCAAGTTCCTCGCTAACATTTTTAAGCCCTTGATGATTTGAGAACAATTCATCTGAAAGTCGATAGTGACCTCTATTGAATACAACATTCCAAAACCATGACCACCACCTGAGGCATGATATTTATCATGGAGTGATGTTCTGTTCAATTTTAACATTCAGTGTGCAGGTTTAGTCTCTTTTAATTATGTATCTGTTTGTCTATATCCTTGTTAAGAAATATAAATTTTTTCAGCTACTTATTCTAAAACATACTTAAAAAGTTTCTTGCCCAAGGTGAAACTAGACTGAAAATCAAGACTTTCAACCTGGAAAGTCTGCCATTGTACCCTCACTTGTGAGCTCACATAGGAAACCATTGTTTGGATTCTCTGCTAAGGGCATTTTTATTCACAAAGCTACCAAGAAATCACTTGGATTCCTTAAACACCAGGCTTAGAAATCTTCCTAAAGTCACATAAACTATATTTTAAGTCTTATTTCAAATACTTCTCTAAAATAAAGGGGGGGGGGCACTGAGATGCTATTACTGCTGAACTATGACAGAAAATTTAACCTTGATAATGCACTACTTTTGTTGTTATTGTTAGTTGTACTTTACATCAAGTCTAACTCATGACCTGATGTGTGCAGAGTGTAATGGAGCCATTGGGTTTTCAAAGCTTTGACATTTGAAAGCTCATTATGAGGTACCTCTAAATGGCACCACGAGAAACTACTACCTCTCAATGACCTCGGTGGGCTGCAGTAAGAATGGTCGGCAGTTCAAAACCACCAGCAGCTCCTAGGGAGAAAGACTGGAATTTCTACTCCAGTAAACAGTTACAGTCTTGGAAACTCACAGGGGAGGGCCATGAGGTCGGAGTGAGTGACAAAAGGAAAGCCAGTCAAGAGACTGTTACCCAAAAGTACACACCAACACTAATGCCAAAGATAAAGCTTTTTACCACCTCTGCAGTAGGAAATTGATCAAATATGCAATCAGAATGCATTGATAATTACTGGTGATTCTTGTGAACGCTGGAAACAAAGAAGTATCAGTAGTTGGAAAATATGGCCTCGGTCATAGAAACATGATAGAAATTGTGTGATTAAAAATTCAAAAGACCAACAGCTTATTCATTGGAAATTTCTTTTATCAATAACATAAATAGCGACCATACATGTGGACTTTGCTGCATGGAATCCACAGGAATTCAATCCACTCTATCGATGAAGAGAAATGAAAAAGCTCATTATCTTCCATCAGAACAAGGCCTCGGGCTGACTTCAGAACACACCATCACTCGTTCATATACAAGTTCAAATGGAAGCTGAAGAAAATTAAAACAAATCCTCCAGATCTAAAGTATGACCTTAAATAAATCCCACCTGATTTGACAGACCATCTCAAGAACAGATTTGACATACCGGACAGTAATGACTAGGCCAGAGGAGTTGTTCAAAGACACCAGAAACATCAAACGTGAAGAAAGAAAGAGAAGAAAATAAGGACAGGAAAGAGATAAAAAACCAATATGTACGTCAGAAGGGATTCTGAAACTTGCTCTTGAAATTAAAATAGCTAAAGCAAAAGGAAGAAATTGTGAAGTAAAAGCACTAAATGGAAGATTTCAAATAGTGGCTCAAAAGACTAAGTAAAGTCTCATAAATGTACAAAGAACGGGAGTGAGAAAACCAAAAGTGGACATGCTCAGAGTTTCTCAAGTTGAAAGAACTGAAGAAAAAAACCCAAGCTTCAAGTTGCAATATTGAAATGGGGCAAATTGTTGAATGGCGCAGGAAGTATCAAAAGAAGATGGAAGGACTACATGGAGTCCTTGCCCCAAAAGACTTGGTTGGCATTCATTCATTTTTCAGGAGGTAGCTTGAAGACAGAAGCCCAAGCTGCACCGAAGGCAATGGTGAAAAATAAGGCTCCAGGAATTAATGAAATGTCCATTGAACTGCTTCCACAAACTCATGCAGCTCTGGAAGGGCACACTTCTCTCTGGCAAGACATTTGGAAGACTGCTGGGAGATATCTATACCTATGCTCATTTCAAAGAGAAGAGATGCAACAACATTCTGAAATGTTTCATAAACTATTAATATCACTTGAAAATAAAATTTTGCTAACAACAATTCATAAACTGTTGCAGCGGGACATTAACAAGAAACTGCCAAAAATTCAAGTCTGATGACTTACAAGCAATTGTGGGCCAAGGGATCTCCCTGCTGATATCAGATGATCTTGACTGAAAGCACAAAATACCAGCGTGATATTTGAATGTCTTTTATTGACTACGCGAAGGAATTTGTGTGAATAATGTTGGGAAGAAGGGGACTTCCTTCTTTAAAGTGTTGAAAAGTAAGGACGTCACGTTGAGCACTAAGGAATGCCAGGCCCAAGCCAGACACCTTCAACAGCCTCATGCGCAAAAGGAATGAGGAAGCACAATGATTAAAGAAGGCTGCAGAAGGGAGGGCTTTGAGTTATGGTGTCAGAGAAGAACACTGACATGTGTGCATGGACAGTCTTGCACTGTGGGCAGATCCTGAGTGAAACAAGGAGAGCAAAAGATGAGGGTAATCTTGGAGCAGAAAGTGCGACAGGTGAGAATGCTAATGACCACAGAGCCAAGAGAGCCTGTGAAAGGGTGGGGCGAAGCAACTCACTAGTAGAAAATCCTAGTTGTGTGGATTGAGGGCCCGCCCAGAAGGTAAACCCTGTAATGTAATGGTTGGAGAAGCTGGACTCTGGGCATCCCCCACCCCAATTGAGTATGGGCAGGAGTCTGGGGAGGAACTGGATGATTGCTTGCATTTATCCAAAAGCGTACCAAGAACATGTTGGAAAACTGAGACCAGAGAAATGTTTTCTTCTCCTGCTTTTTCCCCACCTTCCCCACAAGCATACCTTCCCCACAAATAAGAGTGAGGATCCTCCATTTCTACCAATCGCGTTGCTAGAGACTACACCCCACCACACAGAAGTCACCCCACACCTGCTAGGTTTGCTCAGGCTGCCTTCTGACACCAAAGCACCCATCACACAGAAACTCAAGCAGATAGTCTGCGGTCCCCATGTGATTGATAGGTCAGTTCTTGGTCTCAGCGAACTCCAGATTCCTGACCCCACCATCTTCCATGAGAAGTACTTGCAGGCATGTGCCATGCTCCTGCCTTACTCTCTGGCATGTATTCCCAGGGGTTGTGCCATTGGCAACATTACATTTCAGTTTTAGCGTGTGTGTGTGTGTGTGTGTGTGTGTGTGTGTGTGTTTACTTTGGTTTTCTTTGTTCTTTTTTTCACTTTTTCCTTTTTATTGTTTTATTCCTCCCCTCCTCCCACTTCTTCTTCCTCCTTGATTTTTATCCATCTTGTCACCCTTTTTTTTAAACTGGATTTCCATTTCTTATTTTTATTCTGCCCACTGACAAGGGGATATTATTACTAATAATACCCTACTACTCAGCCAATCATATCACACTTGCCACTTACCACTCTACCCCATGAGCAAGTGCCTCAACTTGCTTCT
The DNA here is from genome assembly GCF_000313985.2 of Echinops telfairi. Taxonomy (NCBI): domain Eukaryota; kingdom Metazoa; phylum Chordata; class Mammalia; order Afrosoricida; family Tenrecidae; genus Echinops; species Echinops telfairi. The sequence goes on from NW_022103920.1 coordinate 41,541,924, forward strand.
GCACCATTGGATCAAAGATAGATGGTAGACGACCTACCTGTAGTTGCTTTTCACAAGCTGAGACTCCTGCCCACACTCCCACCAGTCACTCCACCCACCTGTAGACAGTCTACCCACTCCACCCACCAGTCACTCCACCCACCTGGAGATACTCCTTTTCACAAGCTGAGACTCCTGCCCACACTCCCACCAGTCACTCCACCCACCTGGAGACAGCAGGGGTGTGGCCCACTGCTGCCAAATGAGCATCTAAAATAGCCTAATTGCCACACCTACACAGATAAAGAAGAAAAAATAGGTGTACAAGTCCATATATATCAACAAATGAAACAATATTTCAAAAGTGTTCCAAAAACCATAGACATACTTCAATCAAATAAAGAAACAGAGCAAGGTGGTGTTTGTAAATGATCTGAATAGAAAACCAGGAAATCTCATTGATAAGGAATTCAAAGGACACACACACACACATATTCTTCTTAAAAGAGCTCAAGGAAATCACAAAGAAATTTAAGAAAAATATAGATAAGACCCTAGATGAATTTAAGAAAAATCCACAAGAACAAAGTGATAAAATTAATGATAATTGGAAACCACACAAAACAACAATTAGAGATCTAGAATATTAGCAATAAAATTTCAAGGATAGATGTTGTGGTAATAACTTTTTAAAAAGAATTAATGTAAGACTTGTCCTAAGTTGTTGAGGATGAAATATTTCTCAAATGTTCAACTCTTCTAAGATGCTATTCTGGTCCATTTCCCCCCACTTCTCCCTTGAGTTTATTCCCTTACACCTTTGGGTCCTGAAATTTGCTGTAACAGCTCACAGAAACTCACAAAACCTTGAGGGAATGTTTCATGTGGTGGTGGATGCTGTTCAATCCCAAATCCCAAAGTCAGTCAGAAGCAAGTCAAATGCAGGCTCCAGAACCATAAACCAAAACGATTGAAAAATCACAGCAGGTCTTCTTGTTTGGCCAAAGCTCAGTCAAGGAACAGAGTCATGGCTTTCCAGGTGAGGCTCTGTGTGCTAGAACTGTTTGGTGGTCCCAGGATATACAGCTCATGCAAAGAAAACAAAAGTTTGCATCTTTAGTCACATTTTCTACTATTGTCAAAGATCCCCAAATGAAACAAAGGATGTGGCTGGGTTCACACCTTCCACGAAGGTAGAGTCCTAAAGATATCCCCAAGGAAACAAAAAGTATGGCTAGGTTCATATATTCTACTAAAGTCAGGTCTTAATCCTACTCTAATCCTGCCCATTAGTATAGTAGAGGATGTCCTCCAAAATGGGTCTACAGGCATATTGAGTCCAGACTATGATGTCTCACATAAGGAATTATGGTTAGAAGAGCCATCTTAATTGACTGCCACTAAATTATCACATTAGATAGACTAGAAACGTAGACCCTAATCAACTGAAGAATGGCGCCATAGATTACAAGAGAAATACCTCAACACCAATTTGTTTGAGAAAAATTTCAGAAAAGAAAAGAAACAAAAGAAGAAAGTCTAAGAATGATGTGGGACAGTATCAAGGGGAACACGTTACCTGTGATGGGAAGGCCAGACCAGGAGGAAGCAAACACACGCATCGAAACAGAGAGAATTATTGTCAAAGATTTGCTAGCAAAAAATTTTCCCAATATCATGAAAAACAAAATATATTCACCCAAGAAGTCCAATAAATCCCACACAGGATAGACACCAAATGAAAGTCACCAACACATAATAATCAAACTTTCTACAATAAAAGAGACATACAAAATCTTGAGAGCAGTTCAGATAAGCAAAATGTTACTTACAACAGGGAACCAATAAGACTGAACTTGATTTCTCCATAGGAACCATGCAGAAAAGAGGGCAATGGGATGCATAAGAGGGGGGATCAAAGGGTTTGTGGAAAGATGGCATTAAGAGATAATGACATTTTCCCATGATGTTTTTGAAGCTCCCTGATATATAAAACATTTAAAGAATATTAATGTCAATCAAGAATTGTATATTCAGCAAAACTGGCCATCAAATACATTGATGAAGTTAGAGCATTTCTAAATAAACTTAAATTAAGAGAATTTGTAAAAACCAGACTAATCTTATAATAAATGCTAAAGGAAGTACTTTGAGCCGGTAACCAATAACATCGGACAGCAACCTAAGGTTAAGACACATGCAACATCACCCAGGAGCCAATTCAGGAAAAGAATTCTCAAAATTAGCTTACAAAAATGAAAACAGAGAATCAGTCACCAATCTGTGAACAAGTACATATCAAAAAAAGGGGACTAAATGATATAAGTTCTAAATGGAGAGAAAGTCTAGGAGATAACAAGTTTAAAACAAGCTGTTTTAAACGTAAGGAGAAAAAGGAAACCACAAGGTAATTTCAAAAAGAGTTAATCAGCCTTTTAAACAAAAAGATAAAATTATAAGGACTTAGTAAACACAAAATGAACAAAGAAACTGGAAACAAATCTGATAAATTGAACT
>NW_022103920.1:41544519-41547945 GCF_000313985.2 Echinops telfairi
AAAAAAGTGATAGCAATAAATCCAGTCACTTCATTGAATACACTGAATTAAAACAGATTAAATGTACCAGTCAAGAGAAAAGGCAGTAGAAAATAGGATTCAACACACTGTTGCCTACAAGAGACTAACCTTAGACACAAAGTTTTAAAAAAAAATGATCAAAAGATGGATAGATGATATCAGCTAAAAGCAACTAAAGAGCTGGAGTGACAATATTAGTATCTGATGAGAAGACTGCAAGGCTATCTTAATATGATGATTAAAGGGTCACTCTGCAAGAGTACATAGCCATAATAAATATCATGCACTCCATGAAAGATTCCCACAACACATAAACCAAGCATTAACAGAATTTAAAAGTTAGAGAACTCCACCAAAATAATTGGAGACTTTAACTCTGCACTTTAAAAAAAAATCATTTTATTGGGGGCTCGTACAACTTATCTCAATTCATACATACATCAACTGTGTCACGCACATTTGTACATTTGTTGCCATCATCATTCCCAAAACATTTACTTTCTGCTTGAGCCCTTGGTATCAGCTCCTCATTTTTGCCCTCCCACCCCGCTCCCACCTCCCTCATGAGCCCTTGATAATTTACAAATTATTATTAATTTGGCATATCTTACACTGTCCAACATCTCCTTTCAACCACTTTTCTGTTGTCTGTCCCCCAGGGAGGAGGTTATATGTAGATCCTTGTAATTGATTCCCCCTTTCCACCCCACCCTCCCAGTATCGCCACTCTCACCACTGGTCCTGAATGGATCATTGTCCTGGATTCCCTGTGTTTCCAGTTCCTAGCTGTACCAGTGTACATCCTCTGGTCTAGCCAATTCTATCTAGTAAGATAGAATTCGAATCATGATAGTGTGGCAGGGGTGAGGGAGGTGGGGGTGGGGTGGTGGTACGTGCGGGAGGAAGCATTTAGGAACTAGAGGAGAGTTTTATGTTTCATCGTTGCTACTCTGCACCCTGACTGGCTCATCTCCTCCCCGCGACCCTTCTGTAAGGGGATGTCCTGTTGCCTACAGAAGGGTCTTGGGTCCCCCTCTGCACTCCCCCTCATTCAGGATGATTTGATTTTTTGTTCTTTGATGCCTGATACCTGATCCCTTTGACACCTCATGATCACACATGCTGGTGTGCTACATCCATGTGGGCTTTGTTGCTTTTGAGTTAGATGGCCGTTTGTTTACCTTCAAGCCTCCAAAACCCCAGATGCTATACTTTTTGATAGCCAGGCACCATCATCTTTCTTCACCACATTTGCTAATCCACCCACTTTGTCTTCAGCAATCGTGTCGGGAAGGTGAGCATCATGGAATGCCAGTTTAATAGAACCAAGTATTCTTGCATTGAGGGAGTACTTGAGTGGAGACCCAATGCCCATCTGCTACCTTAATACTAAACCTATAAATATATGTACATAAATCCACTTCCCCTTCATCATAAATATATATACATATGTACATGCCTTTATTTAGACCTCTATAAATGCCCTTTACCTCCTAGTTCTTTTCACTATTTCCTTTTACTTTCCTCTTGTCCCACTATCATGCTCAGCCTTCATTTGGGTTTCAGTAATGCCTCTCTGTTACATTAATTACCCTTGATCATGCCCTACCAAGCCTCCCACACCATCCTTACCACCGATTTGGATCACTTGTTGTTCCCTTGTCCCTGGGTTTGTTAACACCACTTCCTTTTCCCCCACCTCCCCCTCTCCCATGTCCCCCCAGAACCATTGGTCCTGTTGTTTTCTCCTCCAGATTGTTCATCTAGCCTATCTTATTTAGACAGACCTGTGGAGATAATAACATGCACAAAAACAAGACAGAGCAAAACAAAGCAACAAAACAACATCAACGCCAAAATGCCAATGACCAAAAAAATCAACAACAACAACAACAACAAAAGAAAAGCCTGTAGTTAGTTCAAGGATTGTTTGTTGGCCTTTAGGAGTGTTTTCCGGTTGAGTCTGATAGGGCACCAAGCCCTGGCCCCAAAGTCTATTTTTGGTATTCCTTGGGGACTTCGTTGCTCTGTTCTCCTTGCTGTTCTGTTGCATGCCCTTAGTGTTTTGCCTCGGTGTGGTGGGGAGCAGAGAATCAGTGGAGAGGTCTGAAGGGCCGGCGAACATGGACACCTGAGTGCAATACCCGCACCGTGTCTCCAGTGTTGTCCCCTGTAGGGCTATGGGTCAGTGAGGGGTGTCGTGTCTCCATAGTGTGGCTGGCCACATGGTCTTCTCTGTGGATTGGCTGTTCTGAGCAGCAATATCGTCCTTAAGGGTTGGTGGGCCAGGATATGCTCTACTTTCTTTTCCTCCCCCTTCATTTCTTCCTGTGTGCTCTGATCAGACATATCACTCCCGGAGCTGCAGCTTCAGTGCTGTCCTCTGAAATAAATTCTTCTGGGGGAAGGGACAGGTGTCCATGTAGGCCTGCCCTTCAGAACCTCTCCACTGATTCCCTGCTCCATGCTGGTATGTTGCATTCACATCTTGGAGCACCGGGTTAAAATCTGGTTCCTCTTTCCCTGTGGAGATATACATAATACCCTCCCCTTGGTTGGGTTAGTGCCCTGTGCCCCTGCTACCCATTTCTTTTCTTTTTTTTTTCCTTTTCCTCCCTCCTTTTTAGTTGTCTACCATATGCTTTCCTGGATTTGGTCTGGCCCCCGCCATACTACCTGATCCTCACTCCAGGAATGTTTGTGTACAATAGCTTTTTCCCTCTGCCCCATTTGCATTTTTTTAAGCTTACCTCAGCGGAACTATGTGGTACTTGTCCTTTTGTGCTTGGCTTACTTCGCTTAGCATGATTTCCTCCAGTTCTTCCCCTGCAGAGATGTGCTTCATACGTTGATCACTGCTTTTTAGTGATGCATAGTACTCCATTGTATGATTGTACCACAGTTTTTTAAATCCACTTGTTAGTTGATGGAAATTTGGGTGGTTTCCAACTCCTTGCAATTGGGAACTGTGCTGCGATGAACACTGTAGCACAGATGTCTGGTCATGGTTTTTTTTCTTGCCTCTTCTGGGGATATGCCCAGTAGGGGGGATTGCTGGGATGTATGATAGTTCGATTTCCATCTGTTTTAGATCTCGCCAGATCGATTTCCATAGTGGCTATACATACTTACAGGTCCACCAGCTGTGGATGAGAGTTCCTGTCTCCCCACAGCCCCTCCAACACTGTTGCTTTCTGATTTTTTGAATTGGGCAATCTTTGAGGGTGTTAATTGGTATCTCGTTGTTTTAATTTGAATTTCTCTTATAGCTAAAGATCGGGAACATTTTTTCATATGTTTATTGGCCAGGCAGATTTCTGCCCCTATGAAACTTCTGTTCAGGTCCTTTGCCCAACTCCTCAGTGGGCAATTAGTTTTTTTCTTTTTGGAAGCTAGCAGAGCATT
>NW_022103920.1:41548974-41551951 GCF_000313985.2 Echinops telfairi
TTCCAGTACTCCCCTTGTGGAGCTTTTGGGATTTTCCATATATAAAATCATATCATCTGCAAATAACGATAGTTTCACCTCTTCCTTCCCCAGGTGAATACCTTTGATGTTTTTTCTTTGCCTTGTGCTGTCAGCTAAAACCTCCAGTATGGTGTTAAATAAGAGGGAGGACAAGGGGCATCCTTGTCTGGTCCCCTATTTCAGTGGGATTGTGTTCGCCTTTTCTCCATTGACTACTACATTGGCTGTTGGTTTTTCATAAATAGCTTGTATTGTCTTGAAGAATTTTCCTTCCATTTCTATCTTCTCAATTGTCTTAAACAGGAATTGGTGCTGGATGTTGTCGAATGCTTTTTCCGCATATATCAATATTATCATGTGTTTTTTATACTTTTTAAGGTCAATGTGGTGAATGATACTAATGGTCTTTCATATATTGAACCATCTATACATTCCTGGTATGAATCCCACTTGGTCATGGTGAATTATTTGTTTTATATACTTTTGTATTCTATTGGCCAGTATTTTGTTAAGGATTTTTGCATCAGTATTCATTAGGGATATTGGCCTGTAGTTCTCAATTCTTGTGGGATCCTTTCCCAGTTTTGGTATCAGAATTAGACTAGCTTCATAGAAGGAGTTCAGGAGGTTGCCATCTTTTTCTATGTTCTGGAAGAGTTTGTGTAGGATTGGTGTTAGTTCTTCCCTAAATGCTTGGTAGAATTCTCCAGTGAAGCCATCTGGTCCACGGGATATTTTTGTTGGTAATCCCTTGATAACCTTGTCTATTTCTTCTATTGCTATGGGTTTGTTGAGATTCTTGACATCCATCGAGGATAGTCATGGGAGGGAATGTTTTTCCAAGAGTTTCTCCATGTCTTCCAAGTTGTTGAATTCAATGAAGTCCAATCCTTTGTAATACTGTGTAATTATCCTTTTGATTTCATTAGGGTCTGTTGTAATGTCCCCTCTTTCATTCCTCATTCTTGCTATTGAAATTTGTTCCCTCTTTTCTTTGGTTTGGCAGCAGTCTGTCAATTCTGTTTATTCTTTCAAAGAACCATCTTTTAACAGCGTTAATTTTTTCCATAGTTTTCTTATTCCTGAATTTCAACCCTGATTTTTATTATTTCTTTTCTTTTGCTATTAGTAAGATTGTCCTGCTGACTCTGCTCCAGTTGTTGTAAATTTTGTGCCAGCATATCAATCATGAGCCTCTCTTCCTTTTTCAGGTGTGCATGTTTGCTATAAAACTTCCTCTGATAACGGCCTTTGTTGTGTCCCATAAGTTTTGGTATGTCGTGTTCTCATTCTCATTGGTTTCTAGAAATTAGCTAATTTCATCTCTGATAGGTGCCAATACACACTCCTTTTGCAATGCAGAGGAGTTATTGACCCCCCAATTGTTTGCCCTTGTTTTCTTCATGTGCCTATTGATTTCCAGCCTTGTGGCACAGTGGTCAGAGAGAGAGGTCTGTATGATATTGATGTGCTTAAATTTATGTAGATTCACCTTATGCCCCAGCATGTGGTCTATCTTCAAATATGTGCCATGCAGGCTTGAAAAGAATGTGAAATTATTTGTATTTGGATGAAAAACTCTGTAAATGTCTATCAGATCAAATGGTCTAATTGTGGTGTTTAGATCTCTAGCCTCCTTGTTGAGTTTCTTTCCCTGTGATATATATTCTCAGAGAGTGGTGTATTGAAGTCACCAACTATAATTGTTGAGGTGTGAGTTAGTTAATTGTGCCAGCCTGGCCGATAATCACATGTGGGGCTAATTGAAAGGCGGAGGGATAAATGGGTGGTGAGCCTCACCTTTCTAGTTCTCGGGTCTCTTGCTTTGTGATGGTTGCACCAGGGTGCAGCTGCCTTAGAAGTTCCCTGCTTCAGCTTGCAAGATTGACTTCATACAAGACATCCCCAAGGAGAAGCTACATGGACCTATCCCGATGCAGCCCTGGGTGCTGGAGCAGCCGTGTGGAGACCCCTGCTAGTGCTGAGATGCTTGTTCGTTCATTGACTCAGCTTTCCTCCTGCAGTCGGCATCATTGCCTTTGTTTTGTGAGGTGGAAGACTTTGTGAACTGGTGTTGGGTTAATGGGTTAATGTTGGACTTGTGGGCTTGGGCAGCATTGGATTGGGATGTTTTCGGGATGCACATTTTCTTTACATAAAACTCTCTCTTATACATGAGTTGCTGTGGATTTGTTTCTCCATAGTACCCAGACTAATACAAGGTGTGATTTCTTTTTTCATCTTTTGGAGTGTTTGGTTGACGTATTCAGTGGGTCCTTTCATCTTTTGGAGTCTTTGGTTGACGTATTCAGTGGGTCCCTCATTCGAGGAATATATGTTTACAAAGCTTAGTGGTTCTTTGTCTACTGGTCGCTTGAGCATTATATAGTGTCCCTCCTTATCTCTCTTTATGCTTTGCACATTGAAGTCAATTTTATCCGAGATTAGGATTGCAGCACCTACTTTTTTTGAATTGTTATTTGCTTATGTCATTCTCCAGCCTTTGATCCTCAGCCTATTTTTGTCTGTAGCCTTAAGATGTGTCTCCTGTAGGCAGCAGATTGGTGGGTTGTGTATTCTAAGCCAGTCTGGTAGCCTCAGTCTTTTAATGCCTGAGTTCAGGCCATTGTTATTCAGGGTTATTATCTCCATCTGTGGACTCTGTGATTTTATCTTATACCTTTTGTGTTGGGTGTTTTCCTACTTTCCTTTCTTATTAGTGTGTTGTGCCTGTGTGTGTGTTGTGGATCATTCTTGACTTCTTTCCACCCTTATGCCAATGCTATTTTGGCATCTGTTTTCTCTTTGTTGCCTGCTGTGTGAGGTAGTTCTATGTGGAAGTCTCTTATTTATGCTTGGTGTGTGTTGTTCTTCTGCCCCTACTGGGTCAGCAAGGATCTTTTGTGGGCTGGGCTTCTTCTAAAGTATTCTTTGAATTTTTCCTTTTCTGGGAAGA
>NW_022103920.1:41552522-41563956 GCF_000313985.2 Echinops telfairi
TTTTCTTCAGCTTCTCTGATGATCTTATTAGATTTTTGTTCATGTTTGTTAAAGTCTGCTTGGCTGTCCTCTAGGTCACTCGTGGGGTTCTCTGCCTCCTCCAGTCAATTCTGGAGGTGTCTGCCACTGGTTATGGTTTTTTTGCTCCTCCCTAAGCTCTTGTATTTCCCTTTAGTGTATGGACTTTATCTCCTCTATCATGTCTTACTTTTTCTATACTGTTTCCCTCATATCCTGTATGACTCCAAGCAGCATGCTGAAAATTTCTTTCTGTGGCAGCTCAATGTCTGCTTCTTCTATGCACGTCGTTAGGTTCAGGACATCTTCTGCCATTGCCTTTTGTTTCTCCTGTTTGTTTGTTTTTTTGAGGTCGTTGGGGCTGATGGCTCTTTGCTTTGCATTGTTTTAGAGGAGCCAGGTGCCATTTTCCAGGGAGTCAAAGAACACTGGCTCTCTCTGGGAGACTTGTAGGAATGCTTCCTCAAACTGCCTGCAAGTAGATTCACTATGGAATTAACCTACCACTTTATCCTCCTGTGGCTTCACTCTCAAGGGGAGTACCCCAGAAGGCTGGTGGGTTGCCTGATTTAGTGTAGAATACCACAAATGGTGGGTGGAATTTCCCTGGTCTGGTAGATCACTGCACAGGTTGGGTAGAGGTTTCTGCATTAGCATGGAATGTTGGCAAGTGTTGGCTGAGCTGCCTTAGGCCGTGTGCGGCACTAAGGTAGGCAGGAGGAAGTTCCTTTTGTCACATGGGCCCACAGAGGACAAACAGGAGCACCCCCAGCCACATAGGCAGGAATTCCCAGGGAAGAAGTTGGACAGAGTATCCCCTGGTGGAAGGCAGGTGGGCTTTCCTCAGCCTCTGGCTACACTGCACAGGGTGGAGCTCACCTAACTGGGTGGGGAGCAGGCATAAATGCCCTAGGCTAAGGGGAGTGGTCTGGAGATTGGCAGTGAGAGAACCAGGAAGAGACAAAGGGGGAGGGGGGAGAAACTAAGCCCACTGATACTGTGGGGGAAAGAGATAAGAGAGGAAACCAAGAGGAATAATATAGCTGAGACCCAATCCCTGCCCTTGGGGCTACAAGGGTTTAATCTCTGCCCCAAGGTGGTGGCAAGCTGTGGCTGTATTGAGAAAAAGACCCTGCACCTGCTCCAAATGGTCCCGGCTCTGGCCGAGACAGTGGCGGGGCTAAGGTCAAACCCTGGCCAGCCTCCACTGTGGTAAGCCAAAAGTCCTGAGCCCCTCAAAACCTTGTGGATCTGTACCTACTAATCTTTATGATGCTCCTTCTGCAATCCAGCAGTGTTGCATTTCCCTCTTAGTAACTCTCCTGGGCTGGTTTTTGCAGAGTCCCTCTGGTATGGGTTACTCAGTCACCAACACTGCACTTTTGATGAAGGATAAAACAATTTGGGGGAAACACTCAACAAAGAGTTACAAAAGCTCAACAACATAAACAACCAACTTGACTTCATAGACATATACAGAATATTACATCCACAAATGCACAACTCACATTCTTCCCCAGTAAACATGACTTATTCTCCAGAATAGACCCTGTGTAAGGCAACAAAGCAAGTGTTAGTAATTTTTAAAACCCCAAGATAAAAGAAATCATCTTTTCAAAATGCTATAAAATTAGAAATCAATAAGAGGAAGATCAGAGAGGGAATCAAATACATAGAAACAATAACATCTTGCTGGAAAAAAAAAACACACCTGGCAAATAGGAGAAATTTAAAACTCCCAATAAGCAAATGAGAATGAAAACACAACATGCCAAAATCAGTGCCTACAGGTCAACTTATAGAAATAAATGAATACAACAAAAAGAAATTGTGAACAAAAATCAATGCCTTAACCCAACAACCCCAATGATTAAAAAAAGAACAATAAAAATAAAAAGCTTAAAGTTTCTAGAAGAAAGGTTATCATAAAGATTGCAGCTGAAATAAAATAAACAGAAAAATCAATAGAAACTGCCTGATCTGATCCCACCACACCGAGGCAAAATACTAAGTTTGTGGAACAGAACAGCAAGGAGAACAGAGCAATGAAGTCCTCAGGGAATACCAAAAATAGACTTTGGGGCCAGGGTTTGGCACCCCATCAGACTCAACCAGAAAACACTCTTAAAGGCCAACAAACAGTCCTTGAACTAACTACAAGCTTTTCTTTCTTGTTGTTGTGTTTTGTTTTGTTTTGTTTTTGTCATTGGATTGTTGTTGTTGATGTTGTTGCTGTTTTGTTTTCTTTTGTTGCTTTGTTTTGCTCTGTCTTGTTTTTGTGCATGTTATTATCTCCACGGGTCTGTCTAAATAAGATAGCCTGGATGAACAATCTGGAGGAGAAAACAACTGGACCGACAGTTCCAGGGGGACATGGGAGAGGGGGAGGTGGGGGGAAAGGTAGTGGTGTTAACAAACTCAGGGACAAGGGAACAACAAGTGATCCAAATCAGTGGTGAGGAGGGTGTAGGAGGCCTGGTAGGGTCTGACCAAGGGTAATGTAACTGAGAGGAATTAATGTAACCCAAATGAAGGCTGAGCATGATAGTGGGACAAGAGGAAAGTAAAAGGAAATAGTGGAAAGAGCTAGGAGGTAAAGGGCATTTATAGAGGTCTAAATAAAGGCATGTACATATGTAAATATGTTTATATATGAGGATGTAGAAATAGATCTGTGTGCATATATGTATAGATTTAGTATTAAGGTAGTAGATGGACATTGGGCCTCCACTCATTTACTCCCTCAATACAAGAATACTTGGTTCTATTAAACTGGCATTCCATAAAGCTCACCTTCCCAACACAATCGCTGAAGACAAAGTGGTGAATAAGCAAATGTGGTGAAGAAAGCTGATGGTGCCTGACTATCAAAGGATATAGCATCTGGGGTCTTAAAGGCTTGAAGGTAAGCAAGCAGTCATCTAACTCAGAGGCAACAAAGCCAACATGGAAGAAGCACACCAACATGTGTGATCACGAGGTGTCGAAGGGATCAGCTATCAGGCATCAAAGAACAAAAACTCTTATCATTTTGAATGAGGGGGAGAGCAGATTGGGGACTCAGGCCAAGACCCATCTGTGGGCAACTGGGCATCCCCTTACAGAAGGGTTATGGGGAGGAGACAAGCCAGCCAGGGTGCAGTGTAGCAGCGATGAAAAATACAGCTTTCCTCTAGTTCCTAAATGCATCCTCTCCTCCCCTTCCCCCACTATCATGATCCCAATTCTACCTTACAAATCTGGCTAGACCAGAGGATGTACACTGGTACAGATAGGAACTGGAAACACAGGGAATCCAGGACAGATGATCCATTCAGGACCAGGGCTGAGAGTGGCGATACCAGGAGGGTGGAGGGAAGGTGAGAAAGAAAGGGGGAACCAATTACAAGGATCTACATATAACCTCCTCACTTGGGGACGGACAACAGAAAAGTGGGTGAAGGGAGACATTGGACACTCTAATATATGACAAAATAATTGTAATTTAAAAATTATCAAAGGTTCATGAGGTAGGGGGTGCAGGGATGGAGGGGGAAAATGAGGAGCTGATACCAAGGGCTCAAGCAGTAAGCAAATGTTTTGAGAATGATGATGGCAACAAGTATACAAATGTGCTCGACACAATGGATGGATGGATGGATTGTGGTAAGAGTTGTGTGAACTCCCAATAAAATGATTTTTAAAAAGAGAATATTGTGCTTAGAAAAGTAGATAATCAGTGAAAAAGAAGACTCTCAAGAGAGTGAGGGATTGACATAATGGCTGCAAAGAGGGGCCTCAAACATAACAATTGTGAGGCTGGTGCAGGGCCAACCAGGCAGTGTTTTGTTCAGTCGTAGATGGGTCACACCAAACGGTGCCAGACCAATTGACTTGAGAAACATGAGAAATCCACTACAATAAAATTGAAAACCTAAAAGAAATGGACTATTATCTGAAATCACACAACGTATGTAAACCAATACAGACTGGGGTGAAAATTTTGAATAAACCAATAACAGAAGACAAAATTGGCGTAAAAAACCTCCCAACAATAAAGTCTTGGCCCAGATGTTTTCACTGAAGAATTCTCCCAGAGAACAGGTCACACCAATCATTCTACTCAAACTATTCTAGAACCTAGAACACGATGAAATATTCCCGAATCGATTCTATGAAATAAGCAAGTATAATATTCTGCGATACCCAAACCAAGCAAACCAAACTCAAAAAGAAAACCCACTGTCATCAGGTTGTTTTCGAATCATCGTTGCTGCTGGTGTTGTTGTTAGGTGCCCTCCAGGTGGTTCCCACTAATAGCGACCCTGTGTGCAACAGAATGAAAGATTGTCAGGTCCTATGCCATCCTCACGGTTCCTCTTATGGTTGACCCCATTGTTGAAACCACTGTGACAATCCATCTTCCAGGGCCTTCCTCTCTGGCCCTCCTCTTTACCAAACATGACGTCCTTCTCCAGGAACTGGTGTCTCTTGATGACATGTCCAAAGTACATGAGATGAAGGCTTGTCATCCTTGCCTCAGTCTAAGGGGCATTCTGTCTGTCCTTCTTTCAAGACAGAGTCCAAGTCATAGTCACCCTGTAGGCCAGTGGTTCTCAACTTCCCTTCTCCCACAGCCCTTTCATACTGTTCCTCATGTGGTGGTGACCCCCAACCCCAATGAAAATTATTTTCATTGCTACTTCATAACTGTAATTTTGCTACTGCTATGAATCAGATGACCCCTGTGAAAGGGTCGTTTGACCACCAAAGGGTTTGAGACCCACAGGTTAAAAACCACTACTATAGGATTTCTGATGCCTGGTTAATCTTTATGGAACCAAGCTGCCTCATTTTACTCCCACGGTGGGTTTGAACTGCCAATCTTGTGGTTAGCAGTCCAACACTTACCTGACAGTACCACCAAGGCTTCTTTAAAGCCAAACAAAGCACTAAAAACAATTACAGCCCAATACCCTTCATGAACATAAATGCAAACACCTTCAACAAAATTCTAGTGGATAGAATCCAACACAATATCAAAGTAATGATACATCCCGACCAAGTGGAATTCATATCAGATATGCAAGGATGGTTCCACATTAAAAAACAACAACAACAACCAATCACTATAGTCCACTACATAAAAAGAACAAAGGAAAAGACTAGATTATCAGATCAATCAATGCAGAAAAACATTTGGTAAAATCAAATGCCTTTTCCTGATAAAATAACCTCTCAGCAAACTAGAAATAGAAAGGAAATTCCTCAACATATTTAACAGCATATATGTAAAACTGAGTCAGCACTATTCTCAATAGGGAGAGATTTGAAAGCATCTCTTTTGCGAATGGGGATCTGACAAGGATGCACTCTATCCCACGTGTATTCAACATTGTATTAGATGGTCTAGCCAGGGAAATAGGGCAAGAAAGAAAATAAAAGGCATCCGAATTTATAAGAAAACAGTGAAACTGTCCCTATTTGCAGGTGATATGATACTATATAAAGGAAATACCAGACTCAGCAAGAAAACTACTGGAACTCATTAAAAGATTCAGCAAAGTGGCAAGGATCAAGATCAACACACAAAATATCTGGATTACTTTACACCAATAGAATTATGAAAAAGAACTATGGGGGGAAAGATCATTTACAATAGCTGCCAAAAAAGGGAACAGCATCTCTGTGTTGTTCATTAAAATGGCATATAATTATATCAAGCAAAGATTGATTTTTTAAATTGTATATAAAAATAAAGTAATATATGCTTAAAACTCTAAAAGCAGTAAATCAAATGGGCTAACTGCACTAATTAAAAAACAGAGATTGTCATACTGGCTAGACAGCAGTTCAAATTCCATTAAATGGCAAAGGACAAATGATGTGTTTTTTCTATACAGTGGAAGATTATTGCACCATCAAAAGCAATACATTACTGATACATGCTACTAACCGGATGGACCTCAATAGCCTTGGGTTACTGAAAGAAGCTAGACACCAAAGGCTAAATACCGTATGATTCCATGTCTATGACATTTCTAGAGGGAAAATCCTATAGACAACAGCTCAGTGATTACTGGGAGCTGGAAGTGGGGGCAGGGATGGGCTTGAAATAAGCACAGAAAACTTTTTGGATAACGGAAAAGTTCTCAAACTGAATTAAGCTGACAGGTTGACCAATTATAGGAATTAACTGAAAATTATGCAACTACACATTGATAATGGGTGAATCTCATAATATGTAAGTTATCATCTTAACATAGATATTTTAAAATATAAACTTAATAAATTAAATATATATGTATATCAAGCCAACAAAAAATTCTAATGAACATTTACAGGTTATCATTAAAAAATATTTTTTAAATTATCTTTTTTCTTGTATATTATTCATTAATTTATACTAAGGCTACATCAAGACAAGATCAGAACAATAAATCATTGCTCGCTGGAAATTTCACCATGGTTGACATTGCACAGTTTCTTTGAAGCCTTTAATGTCTACGCTGCAATATGCCATCTGGAGGCTACACTCGCTCACCAATTGTCTCCCTTCCAACTACTGCAAAACTTATCCTTGAAAAGTTGGCCCGAAATGGGCTTTGACTTTCGAATGTAAGCTCCAAAGGAGCATTGATTTGGTCTGATTCCTTTCCATGTCCCCAAATGCGTGGCATGGCCCCTGGCAAGTGGCCCCTGGCATCTGGCCAGGATTGAGAGAACAAATGAAATTACATATAGCGACCACTCCTACTCTGTGTTATTGCTTTACAACATTGTTTTGATACATGATAGCACTTCAAATGATGGTATAATTCTCATTAAATAAGAAATTAATATTCTACTCTATAAAAATAACTTCCAAGTACAAATTAGCCCAGGTCCCTACTCCTCTCAGAAATGGCGTGTGTTTTTGTCTTTATAGCTGGTAAGTTAACTTAGCATGCGTACAGTAGCAGGTGTGGGGTATTCTCATGTAGATATTAGAGTGTGTAGGGGAGCCAGTTGTTGCTGTCAGGTGATATCAAGTTGGTTTCAATTCATAAGGACAGTGTGTACAATAGCCTGAAACACTGACAAGTCCTGCGCTATTATCATTCGGCTTGAGTCCATTGTGACAGCCACCGTGTCTGTTCGTCTTGCCAAGAGCTTTCTCTTTTCACTGCCCTTCTATTTTACCAAGTTTGATGTCCTGCAGGGCTTGACCTCTCTTATTAATAACATGTCCAAAGTCTATAAGACCAAGTCTCACCAGTTTTGTCTTAAGGAGCATTCTGAGTGTACTTCTTTCGAGATAGTTTTGTTTGTTCTCCTGAAAAGCTATGGTACTTTCAATATTCTTCACCAATACTGTATTTCAAATGCACCCATTCTTCTGCAGACTTCCTTAATCGTTGTCCAGCTTTCACATGTATACGAGGTGATTGAAAATACCAGGGCTGGGGTCAGGTACATCATAGTCCTTCAAGTGACATCTTTGCTCGTTAGCACTTTAAAGAGATCTTGTGCCATAGATTTGCCTAGTGTAATATGCCATTTGATTTTTTTAGCTGCTGCTTCCTTGAGTGTTGATTGTGGATCCAGATGAAATAAAATCCTTGACAATTTCAGTCTTTTCTCTGTTTATCATGATGTTATCTATTGGTCCAGTTGTGAGGATTTTGTTTTCCTTTATAAGGAGTTGTCATATTGAAAGCTACATTCTTAGATCTTCAGCAGTAAGTACTATAAGTCCTCCTCCCTTCCGCGAGCAAGGATATGTCATCTGCATATTGCAGGGGCCAGGCATACCATTAAGTCTTCGATGGTTTGCTCGGCATGGGTGCAATCATAAATAGAGAGCCCTTCCCTGCCTCTAAAACTGTTTGTCAACACCACTTTGCCATCTGATTTTCCCCCACAGACAGTATATTAGGTAGTCTGAAATATCTCTATATTAATTTAAAATTAGCATTTCATTACAACTGAAAAATCTTGTAGAAGAATCACAAATGCCTCATGGATCTCAGCTTAAGAAGCAGTGTCCTAAATCATTGTGTATTTCACCTGGTAATGTTTACCAGTTTATGAGTAATTAATTTTTATTAGTATCAACACAAAAACATAAAATATTGTTTCAACTAATTATTTATTCTATTGGGAGGGGCATTCTATTTATTAAATGTTATGGAAAACATCTGCTCTTACATATTTTTTGGTAAATGTACTCCTGTTTTAGGGTGGAGTGTGTCTTTAAAGCTAAAGGGGATTTTTGCCAGGGCTGCAATCTAGGATTCAAGAGAGGGAAATGAAGGATATTCACCAGCAACCTCCTCGCCCATCTCCAGGCAGAGGGATGGCAGCTCTTTGGTGAAAGAAGACAGGTTGAAAATCTGAATTCCCCCTTTAGACTGGCAGCTCCAAATGCCTTTGCACTTGGGAGTGGAGCACATGCTGAATTCTGATTAATCAACCACACGGATAATTATAGTCCAATTTTTTTCAGAAGATTCCAAAAAGATTTGATTCCCCAAAGTCCTGATATATCAGAGAAAGTTGAAAGGACAAACTAATTATGCACAGCTATCCAGGTTTGGTTTTTGGTGATCAAGGTTTCATTTATTGATATAAAAGTACTCACAATTGCCTGTGATAGGTCATACACTGTGCTGGTTGCTGGGGTTACAGATTTAAAAGAGATGCATGCCCTGCCTGCAGGACTCTAGTCAAAGAAACAGACAAATCAATTATCCAATGCAATGTGGGAAACCCTCCGATAGACAGGCTCTTGGACCACATAGAGGGGAACATCTAGCCAGCCTGAGATCCAAGAAGCCTTTCTTGACGGAGGAGGGGGCTGAATTGATGAGGGCTAACTGAAGTGAGAAAGCTGCTCCAAAAAGAGGGACCAATTACACCAAAGGCATGAAGGCAGGAGCGAACGAGGGAATTTGGAAATGTATGCTTATTCTCTTATTCATTCATTCATTCATTCATTCATTCTACAAGCAATCATTATCATCTCTCAAATTCAGATGCTGGCCATAATGGATTCAAAGGTAAAGATTCGAACTCAAATACTTTTGAGAAACTAGAATCCCAGTGGTTCAGGAGAGACCTAAATAAATCTAGGATCTCTTGTCTACTTCCCAAATCTACTCATTTCTCTCCACATGCACCACTGGTCTAGTCTACGTTATTAATGACCTCTTGCTTGACCTCCTGCAGTGGCGACATCATTGTTCTTCTTGCTTTCACCTTCTTCTGTTTATCATTCACACTGAGGACAAGGTACTATTTAAGATACAAATCTGATTATGCCAGGTGCTTACAACACTTCAAAATCTACTCTGTGCTCTGAGATTAATGGCAAAATGCCATCATATGTCCCTGCCTTGTCTGGACACCAGCCTTTTTAAAAAAATAATCATTTTATTAGGGGCTCATACAACTCATCACAATCTGTACATACATCATTTGTGTCCAGCACATTAGTACATATATTGACTTCATCATTCTCACAACACCTGCTTTCCACTTGAGCCCTTGGTGTCAGCTCATTTTCCCCCTCCCCCCAAACCCCTGATAATTTATAATTTATTATTATTTTATCATATCTTACCCCATCCAACGTCTCCCTCACCCACTTCTCCGCTGTCCATCCCCCAGGGAGGAGGCCACATGTAGACCTTGTCCTCTGTTCCCCCTTTCTCCCTCTCCTTCCCTCCACCCTCTTGCCATCACCACTCTCTCCACCGGTCCTGGGGGGTTCATCTGTCCTGGGTTCACTGTATTTCCAGTTCCTATCTGTGCCAATGCACCTCCTCCGGTTCAGCTGGATATGTAAGGTAGAATTGGGATCATGGTAGTGGAGGGGAGGAAGCATTTAAGAACTAGAGGAAAATTGCATATTTCATCGTTGCTACACTGCACTCCGATTTGCTCCTCACCTCACCGCAGCCCTTCTGCAAGGGGATGTCCAATTTCCCCTGGATGGGCCCTGGGTCCCCACACTGCACTCCCCCTCATTCACAATGCTATGATTTTTTAATTTTTTTTTGTCTTTAATGCCTGATACCTGACCCCTTCACCGCCTTGTCATCTTACAGGCTGGTGTGCTTCTTCCATGTGGGCTTTGTTGTTTCTCAGTTAGATGGTCCTTTGTTTATCTTCCAACATGTGGGACCCCAGATTCTATGTAATTTAACAGCTTGGCACCATCAGCTTTCTTCACCGCATTTGCTTATGTGCCTGCTTTATCTTCAGCATTCATGTTGGGATAGGCTGGTGTGCTTCTTCCTTGTGGGTTTTGTTGTTTCTTAGCTAGATGGCCACCTGCTTGTCTTCGAGCGTTTAAGACCCCAAATGCTGTATCATTTGATAGCCAGGCATCATGTGCTTTCTTCACCACTTTTGCTAAAGCACCCCCTTTGTCCTCAGTGATTGAGTAGGGGTAGGCTGACACTAGCCTTTTTAACCTCGACTTATTCTACTCATTCTTTCCCATCCACTTCAGCAGCCACACAGATTTTCTTTCGATCCGTGTTCTCAGTCATTCCTTCCTTCTGCCATAGACCTTGAGCCCACTTTCCTCAGCCTTCACATCAAGTAAATCTTGTTTGATTGATTTGGAAAGAAGCTTTAGATTTATTGGACCTCTTCAAATTCCCTCATACCAGCAAGGAACTCTCGTTTGCACTCTTTGTCACTGCTATAATCATGCATGTTGACTACTTGATTAATGTCTGCTTGCCCTTACCATACAGTAAGTATATATGTTTTTCACCACTGAAACCTTATCCTATTTCAGTGTTCAATAAGCATTTCAGTGAATGAGTGCACATGAAATGGCAGGTTGAATTTTCTAAAAGGGCCACAAGGATATCTCCCATCCTACATGCTCTTGTTAATACATGAATGACTTTAATGCTTCTCCCATCAAAAATGCATCACCATCAAGTTGATTCTGCTTCATAGCAACCCTATAGGGCAAGGTAGAACTACCTCCTTGAGTTTCTGAGGCTGTAAATCTCTACAGGAGAATAAAGCTTCATCTTTCTCTCATAGAGTGGCTGATGAGTTTGAACTGCTGACCTTGTGGATAGAAGTACAATTTGAGAGATAACTGGGACATATGGTAAAAGAAATTCGTAGTGACATAATATGCAGACTAGGTTATCAAGATATGTGGATCAGATTGGATACTTGGTCACTTATAAATGGCTTTTCCATCAGTAATCTCAATAATTCAATTGAGCAGAAACAATCATTAAAATCCACAAAGAAATCATGTCAACACAAAAGCTGTATGCCTTTTCAACCAGTCTAGAACCCAATTCTGCTTTATTTCTTACTTCATGGCCTTTTTACGATCCTTTCTTTTCTATTTCTATTTCATTTTCTCCAAATATTTAAATTAGAATATCACCCCCTTCTGATCCTTACTAATACAAGA
>NW_022103920.1:41571552-41572656 GCF_000313985.2 Echinops telfairi
TGTATGGATTGTGATAAGAGTTGTATGAGCCCCTAATAAAATGATTTTTTTTTTAATTTTGTGACTGGCAGAGAAGCAGCTTAATACACGGTTACAGGGGTAATAGAAATACCCAATCAAAGGAATTTACGGTGACGTCTTTCTGAACAGAAGTGCCAGGAATGGTTTATATTCTTGATTTTGCTCTTGCATGATCTGTGGCATGTGCCTTCCTGAATAAGTCAAAATTGAGGGATGTTGACGATTCAGTGCAACATGGCTGTTGATTAAGCTGGTGAGGCTTGCAAGATTGAGAGTGGGGGGAGTACAGTTTGCTTCTCTCTGGGGTTTACCTTCAGTGCCACTGCTTCCGTCTCCCTATAAAAGGTAAGTGCCTGCTAGTAGGATTTCAACAGAGTATGATCTATGGACAAAGGGACTAGACATTGGGTGTGACTGCCTGGGTTTGAATCCCGGCTTATCATTTATTGGTTGTGTCCCAGGGGTCAAGCGATTTGCTCTTTTCAAGGTTCATTTTCTTTAGCTGTACAATGGGTACAAAATCGTAGCCCCATGTAGAGGGTTATAAGAAGCACCAGAGGTACACGAGTTACACACTCATCTGCTAACCGGAGGGGAAGTAGTTCAAACTCACCCAGTTGCTCCCTGGGAAAAAGACCTGACAAGCTGCGTCCATAAAGATTACCGCTGTTACATGCTGTCAAGTAGATTTGGATTCATAGCAACCAACCCTCTGTGATGGTGTAGAACTTCTCCATAGGGTTTCTAGGCTGCTGCTAACCGAAAGATTGGCAGTTTGATCTCTATATGTGAAAGACTTGGTGATTTATTCCTGTAAAGAATTCAGACTTACAAGGAGGAGATAGGGATCCGAGGCAGGGAGGAGGGGTGGATGTCGGAACAACAGCAAACTAGCTAAGAGGAGGTACCAAGAGACAGAAATAAGGGGAAAGTGAGAGTGGGGCAGGAGGAAGGTAAAAGGAAACAGGAAGGACCAAGGGAGCAAAGCAATGGATAGAGGTATAAACATAGCAGTGTACACATGTAAATACATTAATCCACAAAAATAGAGGTATTGGCCCATGTACACATATTTATATGGCA
>NW_022103920.1:41573400-41603815 GCF_000313985.2 Echinops telfairi
CTACAGGGGTAGAACAACAGAAAACATGGGCAAAGGGAGACAGCGGTCGGTGTGAGAGATGAAAATAATAACAATGTCCAATCTATCAGGGGTTAATGAGTGTGTTGGGGTGGGGGAGGAGGGATAAAAAATGAGCTGGTACTGTGAGCTCAATAGAAAGTAAATGTCTAGAAGAAAATAAGGGTAACATATGTACAAATATGCCTGATTCAATTGATGTATGAATTGTGATAAGAGTTGTATGAGCCCCCAATAAAATGATTTAAAAAAAGAATTTAGACTAAAAAAAAAAGAATTTAGATTAGAAAGTCTATGAGCCAGTTGTCCTCTGTCACATGGGATTAATAGGAGTTAAAATTAGACTCAAGAGCACACTGTAACAACAGCTATTCAAGGTTGTTGTGAAGAGTAAAATATATAGTCTACATGAGGCATTGAGCATCCAGTTGTCTGCAGAAAGTACCCAGTAAACACCGGGTCTTACATTGTGTTCATTTTCTGACTCATTGCACCTACTTTCATCCAAGAAGGCCAGTCTTCATGACCTCTATAGAAAGGTGGTGTTTGTGAAACAACCTTGAAAGAAGTGAGTCCATTTATGATTTTCAAGATTTCATCTCTAAATACTGCTATATGCATAAACTGGCAATAAAAGCAATCTACTAGTAGATGCATGGATAGACACGTAGGCTGAACAGATGTGAGAGGATGTCTTCAGTTTAGACACACACACACACACACCTCTGAGGATATTTATACATTTGTATTCATCTCTGCTGCAAGTATATCAATGAATGTGCATGAGAGGCAAGTTATAAAAACTTCTTAGGACCATTGTCTCAAGCGACACCAAGGCCAATTGGCACAACATAGTCTACAAAGACAATGTTTTACATCCTACTTTGGTGAGTAGCAATTGGGGTATTAAAAGCTCATGACCAGCCATGTAATGGATGTCTAAAGGAAAGAAGCATGAAATAAATGGAAGATTCATGGGAACAAACAGTATAATGATCTAATGGACCACTTGAACAAAAGTATCCACAACCATGAGACCAGAAGAACTAGATAGTGCCTGGCTACCACACCCAAATGTTGTTGAAGGATCACATTAGTAGGTCCTGGATAGAGTCGAGGAGAGGGATAATGTTGAGCCAAACTCAAAATCCTACAAGAGACCAGGCTTATTGGTCAGATAGAGACTGGTGGAACCCCTGAGACTATGACCCTAAGCATCTTTCAGATCTGCAAATGAACTCACCCCCATGGCTCAACTTTCAGTCAAATAACAGAGAAGTCTATAAGGGGAACAAAAACACTAGTGAGGTATACTCACTAAGATGGGGGAGTAGAAAGGTGGTGCCTTCTTCTCCCTTACACAGGTAAGGTGCTGACACCTTAGAGTCATCAACCACTTGAGCTCAAAAGAGCAGCTTTCACCCAAGAACAAGTCAAGAAGTGTTCAGAAAGAAAGAGCGATGGAGACAGAAACCACAGGGAGGAAGTGGATAAGTGATGGTACATTGTGGGAATTACAACCAGTGACATGAAACAACTCACAGCTATTCTGACCTATAGCAATCCTCACGGGGTTTCCTAGATATGAAACAAAGTGTATATGACTTGTTGAAGGAAAAACGACCTGCTCTGCAAACCTTCATCCAATTCACAATGAAAAGGTTTACTGCTGTTGTTCTAAAAGATTGCCTCTATTTATAGAGGTCTAAATACAGGCATGCACATATGTAAATATATTTATATACAATGAAGGGGAAATACATCTATGTGCATATATTTATAGGTTTAGTATTAACGTAGCAGATGGACATTGGGCCTCCACTCAAGTGCTCCCTCAATGCAAGAACACTTTGTTCTAGTAAACTGGCATTCCAGGATGCTCACCTTCCTGACACGATGGCTGAAGATAAAGCAGGTACATAAGCAAATGTGGTAAAGAAAGCTGATGGTGCCTGGCTATCAAAAGATATAGCATCTGGGGTCTTGGAGGCTTGCAGGTAAACAAGCAGCCATCTAGCTGAGAAGCAAAAAAGCCCACATGGAAGAAGCTGACCAGCTTCTGTGATCATGAGGTGTTGAAGGGATCAGGTATCAGACATCAAAGAACAAAAAATCGTATCATTGTGAATGAGGGGGAGTGCAGATTGGGGACCCAAAGCCCCCACTGTAGGCAACTGGACATCCCCTTACTGAAGGGTCACGGAGAGGAGAGGGGCCAGTCAGGGTGCAGTGTAGCAACGATAAAACATACAACTTTCCTCTAGTTCTTTAATACTTCCTCCCCCCACTATCGTGATCCCAATTCTACCTTACAAATCTGGCTACACCAGAGGACATACACTGGTACAGATAGGAAATGGAAACACAGGGAATCCAGGACAGATGATGGCTTCAGGACCAGTGGTGTGAGTAGTGATACTGCGAGGGTGGGGGGAGGATGGGGTAGAAAGGGGGAACCTATTATAAGGATCTACATATCACTCCCTCCCTGGGGGACGGACAACAGAAAAGTGGGTGAAAGGAGATGTCAGAGAGTGTAAGACATGACAAAATAATAATAATTTATAAATTATCAAGGGTTCATGAAGCAGGGGGGGAGGGGGAGGGAATGAAGAACTGATATTAAGGGCTCAAGTAGAAAGCAAATGTTTTGAGAACGATGATGGCAATAAATGTACAAATGTGGTTGGCACAATGAATGAATGTATGGATTGTGATAAGAGTTGTATGAGCCCCCCCCCAAATGATTTAAAAATAAAAATAAAAGATTGCCTCTCACCATATCAAATCACTCCTTTTCCTACTTCTGATGCTGCTTCATGATGGTTGCAGTTTTATTACAAGTTCACCAGACAAGATGTAACCTTGACTCAGTTGGTTCTAGCAAGTCACCAAACCAGGACATCATTGAGAAAACGAAGGCCACTGTACACAGCATGGCAACATAGTCTTCCCAACAAATTCCCAGAAACACCTGACTTCCTTTCAGCGAAGTATTTAATAAAGCTCCAGGTAAGTGTTTTAAATGTGATTGCTCTCCCTGTGAGAATAAATGGAATATGTTTCTTTATTCAAAGGCTTTGTCTATGCAGTGTGGTGGGGTTTTACCATCTTAAGGCATAACTATCTGATCTGATAAAAAAAATGAATTAAGGCAAATGAAGACTCAAAATAAATTGTGCTGGGAGACCCAGTACAGTGTAGTCATATAGACAATGAGAACGTTTTCTTCAACTCCGCTGCCTGACCCAGGCCTGCAATAAGACCTCAGGTGAGAAAAGCATCATGTTTCCATATTGAAGTTAATATAAACAAACTATTTTTGCCATTTGATGCAAGCCTATTGGAACAATAGCTTTAATACCTGTATAACTTAATGTGGGAGTGAGATCATCAGAATTACATTAATTATGAGACTGAGCATAATAACATTTAGCATTCTTCCAAGTGCTTCACACAAATGGTCCTATTTAATCTTTACCATAGGATCATGAGGCAGGTAACATGACTGTTCCTATTGTACAGGTGAGAAAATTGAGACTTAGAGATGTAAAATAACTTACCCAGGCCTAATAGGAGCAGAATTGGGGTTTTTAACATAAGCCTGACTAGGAGCCCCTGGTGTCCTCATGGTTAAGCATTGGGCTATGATCTGCACAGGAAGCAGTTCAAAACCACCAGCTGGTCTACAGAAGAAAGAGGCGGCTTTCCACTCCCTCACACAGTTACAAGTCTCAGAAACTCACTGGGGCAGTTCTACCCTGTCATATATGAGTCGGCATCAACTCGATGGCAGTGAGTTTGCCCTTAACTGCTCTGTTAGTCTGCCTCCTGAATGACAAAAACATGTCCTGGACACATATCCATATCCACTTGCACACTGAGCAGTGGTATAAGAAAAGTGTCAAGAGTCAGATGACCTGGATTTAAATTCTGACCCTTCTACTTACTAACTGGGGGATTGTGAGCAAATTATTTCTTTGGGCTTAAATTTTCTGTATCTGAAAAGGCAAGCGTGGTTTAAAGAGCAGAGAGGTCAAGTGTGGCTCAAAGTGTCCTTTGCAAATTGGGTTAGGTCTAACTCTATTTCTGGAGATGCTCCTCTAGACAATTCCCTCGCTAGTCCCATTTCTACACAAAGGTGGCCCTTTGTAACAAAGTCCGTTTTAGTTACTGCTTTTTAAAAAGGATAATTATTTGCACTTGTGACTCTCAAATAATAAATTCTTTTTAAAATTACGGCATTAAGTCTATCTTTTGGGAATACAAAAAGTTCAGGAATAAATGTAAAGGTTTTAAAGTAATCAGCCGTGTTGTGTGCTATTGTGAAGTCAATCAAAATGATTTTACTAGACTGAGTAGCTTCCCGCTGAATGGTGCATGGCATGTAAACATAGTTTTAGTGTTTTTTGGTATATCTTATTTCTCCTAGGCAAATTTTTTACCAATTCAAACCCAATGGAAGCTTGGGGTACTTCTGCTGGATATCAGGGAGAGGCTTATTGCATACAGGCTCCCACTGAGAATCACTAGGAAAGCATATTTTTTAAATGTCTTTACTAGTTTTGAAAGCTCTGAGAAGCTGTTAGCATAGCTTGTATTTGAGACGGTTAATGCTGCCAAAGCTTTGAGAATTTAAGGAGGCAGAATCGTAGAAAACAGGGAGACACGAAATCTGCATCCGACTTTCCCATCATGATGCTTCTCAATTAATAAAAAAAGAAGAGGAGGAGAATAAAGGGCTAACAAGCCAGAAAACCCCAGCCCCCACCACAAAACAACTGCAATATTAAGCCAGCTTTTCAATATTTTCACAGTGATGGGAGACAAGCATTAATGGTCATTACCCAAGGATAAGAAACCCAGAAAACTTCCAGGCTTTTCGTAAGCATAGGAACCATGAAAAGACCGAGATATGTAATATTGTAAATATGCCTTGGATTATCTTGATCTCTTATGTATTTAAGATGCTCTGACTGTGACTATCATAGAACCAGGTAAAATTATCTTTAGAGGAAGATAATATAATCCAAACTAATATACGGAATAATATAAAACCTCTAATAATTTTAATACAATGTCTGACATTCAATAAAAAATTACCAGAGATCAAAAAAATAGAACCAGCTGTTGTTCTGGTATGTGATTGTTTTTGTCATAGTAGAACTGCCAAAGTAAATCAGAGTCATTCATAATCCATGGACAAGCAGATGGATTCTGGGCTCCCACTTAATTCTAGCCCCAATCCAAAAACAATTCTTATAACATGGCCCTGCTCAACACTCACCTTCATGAGAGATCACTGAAGATAAGGGTGCTACAGCAAAATGTGGTGAAAAAACAGATGGTGCCAGGCATCAATCAGAATAGTGTCTGGGCTCTTAAAGGCTTGTGTTCAAACAAGCAGCCACCTAAGTGAGCCGTCAACTAGGTCCACACGGAAGAAGCACACCAGCCTGTGTGCTCTAAAGATGATAATAACAAAATCCAAATATGATGAAGGGACAAGTATCCAAGCTTGAAGTGTGAACACCCAATTTGTGGAAGGCTATGGAAGACAGTGAGTATCTAGTCAGGATTGAGTCTCTGGCAGACCCCCTCTGGCCACTGGCGAGGGTCTCGAAAGCTTTACTATCAGATAGATTATTGTCAACTTGATTACGGTGGATTGAACCACGGTATAATATGATACTTCATCAGTTACCTCACTCTTGACCCAACCTGAATTTGCTCTAGGCTTAAATATTTCTTGTTTGTTCCATGACAGAATTTTCTTCTCTGGTTTTTGAAATATTGTTGATGGTCTTTCTTTTTTTACTTTTTATGTTTATATTTATATTATTATAATTATTTTTCTTCTCCTTTCTGCTTCACTTTGTTTTTAGTTCTTAGACTTTCTGTCAGGTTTCCCAGTTTATGAAACAGAGAAGTGGCTGCATAGAGTGATGTAATGGTTTATGGGGGACGGGGTGATGTGGGGAGGGGGAATTGGGGGGCAAACAATGAATATGGAAGAGGGGAGGGAGCATTAGAACTGACTGTGATGATGTAAATAAAATGTTTTAAAAGTGGCTTACCCTATGGAATTATATATGTGTATTTTATATCAAGAAAATTACTACTACTAAAAGGAAAGAAAGCAAATGGACCGATGGTTACCCTGGATGAAGGAGGAAGAGTTTTTGCTTCGGAGGCATTGAGTTTATGTTGATGGTGATGGCATAGTTTGGAAAAGGATATCAGTAATGGTTGCACAACACGAAGAGCACTGAATTATACATGTAGAAGTTGTCGAATTGGAGAATGTTTCGTTCTGTATATTTTTGCCAAATTTAAAACAATACTAATTTCACTAATCAAATTGAGTACAAGGAAGAAGAAAATATTCTAAAATTCATTGTGGTGGTGATTATACAACTCTTCTTGTTATGATTTAACTACTGAATTGTATGATATATGGAAGAGGGCCAATAAAACTGTTAAAAATTAAAATTAATAAATAGAACCCATATGGCGGTGGGGTAGAAACAAAATCAGTGATGCAGGTATGAAGTCACCAGGTTTTTCTCTTGTGGAACCACTGGTGGTGGTCGTGGCAGGATTTGAGCCGCCAACCTTTCTGTTAGTAGACATGCATTTTACCAGTTTACCACTCTAGGCTCTTAACCCATTGTTACTAGATTGTGGCAAAAATGTTCCTGTTTTAGGATCAAGAATATTACCCTTTGTTCTTCCAAATCCTACTCTCAGGAGCTTAGGGATCAAGTGAGGCCCAGGTTATCTTTCTTGGCCTTCTTGACTGAGAAGAAACAATAAACCTTAATATAATTCTACTCTGATTCATCAGGCCTTTTTTGCACGCTTTTGGCTAACTCTTGCTATAGGATTTTCATCTCATATTATTGTTACTGATTTGAGCTTTTGCTGTTGTTGCCCAGTATACTCAAAGACATGGCATACTTACAGCCTTATTTGTCTCATTCGCAAAATTATAGCCAAACTAGGAAATAAACAGAACCTTCTTTCTTATGAATTTCCACTCTTTATTATGTTTGGGAATGGGACCCAGGAAGAAGAATATTAAAGTAGTAAATATGACAGAGGGAGGTTGGCAGAGTGGTATTTTGATAAAGCTCCCAAATATTCATTGAGACAACTCAAATGCCAAAAAAGAAAGAAACTACATTGTGTCAGGCAAAACCAGTGATGTGTATATGTACATGTGTATAAAAAGAAATTTCTGTCAAGAAATGGTTCACATAGTTGTAAAAGTGGTTAAGTCCAATCCAGTTCAAGTCTGTGGGCCAGATGTTAAGCTGGGGGCTTCTCCTGACTTGTGTGTCTTTGAGGGATGATGAACTAGGAAGCAGAAAGGTAAAGCAGGAATGCCCCAGGCTGGTGGAGGCAAAGTCAAATGAATCTAAGATGGGCATCCCACTGATGGCTCCTGGGAATTACAGGCAATACAGAAGGAGGTCAACAAACCAGACGCAAGGACCAGACCAGTAGCAGTAACAAGTTTTCCCACAAAGTCAGCTGAAAAAGCTTCCAAAGATTCCCTCTTCTAATTGCTCCAAAGCTGTGACCACATCAAGGAGGCTGCGCTCTACCACAACTTCTGGCTGCTCAGAGTTGACTACGGTGTGTTTGATCACATCATGGGAGATTGCTGCAAACTACGGAGAACCCTGGCCTCACCAAGTTGGCACAAAACCTTAGTATCATACTCATCAACTGGGGAACAGGAACCCCAGAAGTAGAATAAAATTGAAAATGCCATAAAATAGAAATAATTCTAATGTTACTAGTGATAGAAATTTCTTCAAATATCGATGATCATAGGTCACAAGTGGAATTTTATTTTTAATAATAGTGAATTAGCATTGATATGTGCTTAATACATGCTACATATGCCATGGGTTGAATTGTATCCCCTCAAAATAAAGGTCACCTTGGCTGGGCCATGATTCTGCTAGGGCAGGTAGTTATGCAGTGATGCAATTCGACAGCTATGTGATGATGTAACCACGCCATGATCTGTGTAATAAGGTCAGCCAATCAGTTGTACCAGTATTAGGGTAAGATGCAGGCCCCCGAACAGGTCACAGTCCTGATCCAATGGAAGGGAAGTATCCTTGAGTCTGACCTCCATCACCTTTTATCTTAAAAGAGATCAAAGGAAAGAGATGGCAGCAGAGAAATGGTGATCTGACCACCACCAAAAAAAGGAGTAGAAGGTGTCCTTTGGACTCTGTATCCCTGCACTGAGAGCCTCCTAGACCCAGGAGAACATTGATGCCTAGACACATGCCTCTCTCCAAGCCACGCCAGCCCCATAGAGGCTGAAAGGAAACAAAGAGCTTCCTCCAGAGCCAGGGCATTTCTGCCTTTCCCCATTGCTGGCACTATTTCACAGAATTCATACTTCTTGCACCCAAACTGGTTGAATAAACTTGTGTATGTTAAAGCCATTTATCTGTGCCATTTCTGTTACAGCAGCACAAGAGAACTAAGACAAGGTACTATGCTAATTGCTTTAAGTCTTATAACTGCCTTAGAAGAGGTACTATAATTACAGGGATCTCCATTTCACAGATGAGAAAATGGAGATTTGGAAATAGTGAGTAACTCACCCATGATGTCTTAGCAACTGTTTATCAGTATTGGAATTGGCATTTGGTTTTACTTGGTCCCCCAATCTGCTATCCTA
Source organism: Echinops telfairi (assembly GCF_000313985.2). Taxonomy (NCBI): domain Eukaryota; kingdom Metazoa; phylum Chordata; class Mammalia; order Afrosoricida; family Tenrecidae; genus Echinops; species Echinops telfairi. The sequence continues at coordinate 41,582,129 of NW_022103920.1, forward strand.
ATCAGCATACTTATTACCCATTTAGTAGATGCTAGATGCTGATTGATTGCTGATTCATTGCTAGAGCTTGGGATGAAAATCCATGTCTGACAGGTGAACTGAGATGTATCACTGTAACATAGCATTAAGGTGGAACAAATATGAGAAATTGAATCTACACGTGATGCTAATCAAGTTTGCGACAGAAACCATCAGTAAACTCAGCCATGTGCCGTATTATTTTATGTTTATAGGACCTGAATGCATTGCACATTCATCAAAGATGTCTCTACCCTCTTAACATTCATCAGCATGTTATTTGTTTAGAAACTCAAGGTTGTTGTATGTTCTAACTGAGACTAATTTATAAACATTATGGGTTTTACACATCGTCTGGGACCATTCTTTACTATTTAGTGCCAAGATTAGGAAAGAGAGAAAAGGAAGACTGGGAGGCTAGAGGCTCACTTTCCTGTATTACTGTTGCCATGACAACTCCCAGGCTCTTCTTTGATGAGCTGTTGCTATCATTCAAAATAAGAGGGGAAAATCCCTACATTTTGCATTTCTATTTTCTGTAATTAACTTTTTAAGGTGTGTTTGCTGCTTTTTACCAATGACCAGACAATCTACAGAGTATGAACAATTTGAGATTGCATTTATGGCTTTCTATAATTTATACTTTTTTTTTTAAACACATGAAACAATTAGTGCTCTCTCCATTTAAATGCGTCATGTGTTATGGATGAACAAACAATAACATTAGTTGGTTCTGAAAGTTTATAACAAAATCAATAGGCCACTGTATAAGTGACCAGGACAATGCTGCCTGATTTAGTGAAGTAGATTGTGGAAAGCAAGCTTGCTTAGCTGAGTGGCAGAGTAAACAAACACTTTTGTATGGAGTGCGACTGAAGGGACCATGGGTCTGACCATCTGACCCTAAATTATCTGTCCTGCTGCTAGCCAAAAACAGGATCTAAAATGATACTATTATAGTTGTGTTTCTATGGGTCTTGAAAGATTTTTTTTTTCTTTAAAAAATTGTTTTGGACTGAAACATAAAATGCATAGTATTTGGAAGTATATAAATCATAAAAAATAGCAACTACCATCATTATGAAACGAGCACCCAAGTGTGATTCTTAGTTGCCATCACGTCAATCCTGACCCAAGGACGCTGTTGAAGAATTGTGTTTTATTGAGTTTTTGGTGAACGTTTACCCGACAGTTTCGGTTCACTTTTTCCAATTTCCACCCGCCTCGCTCAATGGCATTGGTTACATTTCTCCCAGTGTGTCACCATTCTCTGTCATTGTGTTCCCTCTGCTCCCTTCCCGGTGTTCCAGTGCCCCTCCCCCTCTATAGACCTGTTTTCACTTTGGAGAAATTCTTGACCTGCTTGTCTCTGATTGATGGTTTTGAAGGACAGCGCTGATCTTCCAGGTAATACACCTTCTTTTGTGTCCCTGTGCTATTTCTCTTAAAGGTGATCTCAGAGCGCAGGCTGGATTCTAGGTTTAAAGAATGTCTCAGGGGTGGGGAATCCTTTTTTCTTTCTTTCTTTCTTTTTCTTTTTTACTGTGTCCATTAGTTTGGCTTGCTTTATTGTTGTTTAATAAGAATTTGAGCTCTGCTCCATATTTTCCTCCCAGTCTATTCGAGACCAACTCTCGTGGCCCTGGCCCAAATGGTCAGTGGTAGTACCTGGGTGCCATCTACTTCAAGTTCCAGGACAGATGAAGTTGTGGCTCACATAGATGTCTTTCTTCTCTGCACCTTTGGTTTCTTTCTTACGGTTTTGCTACTGGTAAATCCAGCCTAGTGGTTTCATCTGACATGGCCACTGGCAAGCTTTTAAGACCCCAGTCTACTCACTTCGCTGGGATGCAGATCATGAGTTTTCTGAATTTTGCTGTCACCTGCCCAGGTTACCCCATGAGATGATGGTCATTAATGTTTCAGACCCAGAAAACTAATGCTGTAAGGTACTTGTGTCTTCAAGGAATATATGTGCCTGCCTCCCACATATTAATATTTGTGCCTACCTATAGATCCTGCTTATATACAAGTTGCTGAGAGTTGGAATTGACTCACTGGCAGTGGGTTTTATAGATAGACACATCTACCCATCCTCACTTTTGCGCACATCTGTACCTATCCACATTCCAGTTTGCCAATACTCACCCATCCATACGTGTGCAAACTCTCCTTCTGACTTTGGTTGTGTTGTGCTCCTCATATTCACACCCCTTTCCCCACCACCCAAAATAACTATAGTCTCTACTGTATAAAGCATGCTTTCTCCACCACGTGCCCTCTTCCTGGGAACTGTCAACAAACTTGGTCTCTATTTACTGATTCTTGTCCTATAAAAGAGGAATCTTACAATATTTGTTCTTATATGCTAGACCTATTTCACTATGCATTATGCCCTCCAGGTCCATCCATGCCACAACATGTTTCACAGACTCGTCGTTGTTCTTTACGGTAGCATAATATCCCATTATATGTATGGGTCACAGTGTGCTTATCCATTCAAATAATTCTTTGGTTGTTTCCATTTATTTGCTACTGTGACTAAGGCAATAACTAGTATATGTGTGTCCATGCCGTTATTTTTAGGACTCGGGTATAGATACCAGGGGCCCTGGTGGTGTAGTGGTTAGGCATAGGGCTGTTAATCACATCGTCAGCAGTTTGAAACCACCAGCTGCTCTTCGAGAGAAAGATGAGGCTTTCTATTCCTATAAGGATTTAAAGTCTTGGATACCACAATACTGTTCTGCTCTGTGCTATAAAGGTTACAGTGAGTTGGAATTGACTAAATGGCAGCAAATGTTTTAGTGGCACCGTTGGTTAAGCAGAGAACTGCTACTTGAGGTCATTGGTTGGAACTCATGGAATGTTGGCCAATTTCCTGCAGGCAGTGTTTAGGCGAGTCATCTCACCTGGACCACCACAAACTCTTGGGCTCCTTCTTGACACTTGCATAAGGAAGAGGCAGTCTTTGTTCAACTTAGAACGTCTAGTTTTTATTGGGAGAATTGCTATTATACTTGTATTTCTAACAATCACAACAGAAAATAACAAAAACCAGTTTATGCACCCTATCATAAAATGTCCCATCCTAATCACTGATAGAGCATCAAATTAACGATGCTTTACTAAGAAGCCTCAAGACAAAGCTGTCAATTAAAAATATCCATGCTAATCTCAGTTCCATTAAATATGCACACTTAAAATGAAAAAAAATCTTCCAAGTGGGAAGAATAAAATGATTAAGGAATTAAAATATGACATGTTCATGTTTGTAAGAAGCTGAGATGGGGGTAGGCATGGAAAATAATGAGTGACTTTGAAATATAACCCCAGTGCTCTTCCCTATAGTGAAAGCGCTCATGTTTGGTATTTGGAAACACATTCCTTCTGGCAACTTCAGTGACTGTTAATTAAAGCCTTTCCATTTTGTCCAAAGAATTGATCAACTGCCTCGAAAGACAAGACCTTAAATTCAAACTTATCTCTATCCTGAGTAACCTAGGACAAATGCTCGTTTTATCCATTTATTTACAAGACAAATCTCCAAGCATTACAGTATTAGAAACTCACAAGGGCAGGTCTTCCCTGTCCCAAAGGGTCATTATGTATCGCAATTGACTCAGTGGCAATGAGGTTTTTCTTGCTTTTTAATGTACTAAGCTCTGACTCATAACGACCCTTTGGGACAGAGTAGAACTGCCCTTATGGTTTCCAGAGACTATAAATCTTCACAGGACTAGAAAGCCTCCTTGCTCAGCTCATCTTTTTCCTGCAGAGCAACTGGTCCTTTCTAACTGGGCTAGCAGCCCAACGGAGAACCCACTCAGCCACCAGGGTCCCTAGGAGTCGGAATTGATTCGATGCAGTGAGTGCTTGAGTTGAGTTTGATGTACTAAGCAGAAACCCTGAAAGCATGGCGGGCTATACACTGAACTCCAAACCACAAGGCCAGCGGTCCAAACCCACCAGCCACTCGACAGAAGAAAGATAAGGCTGACTACTGTCTCCTGTAAAGATTTAAAATCTAGGAACCCCAAAGAGGCAGTTCCACCCTGTCCGATGGGATCAGCATGGCTCACCATCCATCCACAGCAGTGAATGATGTGCCAAGCACGCAACCCTGGTAGTACAACAGTGAAACGCTCAACTGTTCACCAAAAGGTTGGTGGTTTGAGCCCCCTCAGCATTCAGCAGGAGAAAGACCTGGCGATCTACTCCAGTAAAGATTACAGCCTAGAAAACCGGGTGGGGCCGTTTTACTTTGTCCCATGGCAGGGCTGGGGAGAGGAGGGTGCTGTGAGTTGAAAATGATTAAATGACAACCAACAGCAATATATGCCAAATACTGAACAATCATCTCGGTGACAGCATTATAATCCTTTCTTTTCATAGAACTAGGGTAAATATCTGGGTGCAGACAAGCGAAGTGACAACCATAGTGCGCTCAGTGCCAATGACTCAAGTACAGGGTTTCTGAGGGCATGCAGGGGGATGTCTTCCTTAAGATTAGCAGGAATTAGAACAGTGCCATGATGGAAGGACGTTCAGGCAGAACCAAACACCCTGAAGTGCCCAAGGCAAGGGATCCAGCCACCCGCTGCCACCTAATCCTTCCCATTCATGATGACAGCAGATAGGGTTTCTGAGGCTGTCAATCTCTTGTTTTCAACAGTTATTGGCATATAATCCACATATCATATAATTCAACAGTTCAATCACATCAAGAAGAGTTTTGCAATCATCTTCACAATCAGTTTTAGAACATTTTCTTCATTCTTGGACTTGTCGTTGTTAGTTTCCCATTTCTCCTCAATCTCCCCTGCCATGCCCCTAAGGAACCACTAATCCAGTTCCTGAATCTATAAATGTACCTATCCTGGATTTCACATGTAGAAAAAAATAAAGGAAAAAAACCCCAAACTAACAACTACTGGTATGTTAAAGTAAAAAAAAAAACCTCAATCAGAAACAAAGCAGAAAATACTAAAAATTGGAACAAATTTAAACGGGTCATAAAAGAGATCAAATGATAGGATGCTAAATTTTAACCTGACTGTATAGTCAACAATCCACTTTCCAACAGTTCTGCATGAGAGCAAGGCTAGTACATCCCTGGTCCATGATCGGGCGCTTCCCCCACCTGTATTTCCCTTTTCCTTCTTTCTTTCTTTCTTTCTTTCACTGAGCAGCTTTAAAATGGGTCAACAGAGAGATCAAAGTATAAGATACTACATTTTAACCTAATTATGTCTGCCATAATCGACTTTACAATGCGCTCTGTCTGATAACAGGGCAATGGAAGCAGATAGACTCATTGTTCTCTAAATGTACAGCTAGTGGATTGGAATGTCTGGGGATGCCTTTAGCTGTCCGTTCATGGGTGAAAAGCCACAGGGGTTCACTCCGAGTCAGCCTTGACTCGTGGCAGGGAGTCCACCCACTTAGCCAACAGCACCAACAGGTGCCTTCAGGCAAGGGTTCGCTCAGCACAAAGGACGTCTTGAGTGGGTGGAGCAACAGGTAAGAAAGGGGGAGCAGGGGAGGTCGCTGCTGCAGGTAATGGTGTTTCCTTGTTAGGTGGGCCTGTGACTTCCATTTGAGAAGGACTGTTCTGGCTAATGTGTGAGAAAGGAGGCCTGATGGGTCAACAGTCTGATGCTCCACCAGGCCCTCCTCTGGAGAAAAATGGCACGCTCTGCCCAGCCTGGGAAACAATGAGGCAGCTCTAGTTGAACCTGCCAGGCTGCTGTGAATCTGAATCAACTCAAGAGCATCAGGTCTCTCTCCCTCTGAACCTCTCTCTCTCTCTCTCCCATGAGCCCCCAACTCCCCACCCCGCCACACGCACCCCACCCACCCCTCTTACTCTGTCTTTGTCTCCTTCTCTTGTTTTTCTTGGTTTGGGATTGCACAGCTGTTGAGCACTAAGCTGTTAACTGGAAGGATTGAGGGTAGGAACTGCCCAGCTGTTCTGAAGGAGAAGGGATCTGGTGACCTGTATCAGGAAGGACACCAGCTTAGCCAACACGACCAGGCAACTCTGCTCTAGCATGTGTGTCAACCATGGGCCCTATGGCCCCTGACAACAACAATATGTGACAATGGTGGATTAGAGGGATGGCTTGAAGGGAGTGGACCAAATATTTCCTAAGTATCATATGATTTGATGAGGTAAATAAAATAAAACATTCCTAACTCTCTAGGTCATTCAAAACAACCACAGATTATATTAATGAGGGTTAGCTAATGTTTATTAGAGGTCAAGTGTAGACCAGCCCAAGGAGAAAGACCAGGCTTTCCACGCCTGTAAGCAGTTACAGTCTCAGAACCTCACAGAGGCCATTATCCTGTCCTATAGGGTTGTTATGAGTTGATATCAACTCAATGGCATTGAATTCATTTTCTTTCGATAGTAGAGGCTCTGTTCTAAGCACATTATATCTATCAGCACATATTAAACCTAGAACAACTCTGTGCTACATATTCGGTTATTCTAATCACTGCTCCACTTCACAGAGAAGAAAACTGAAGCACAGTATAAAGGTAATATGTAATTTGTCCAAAGTTAATTTGTAAGTGGCATTTTGCCCAGGATCTTGGGCTATAATTTATTGACTACTGTCTTTTTCATTGTCCAGAAAGATCTTGTCTGATGGGAAACATTTGAACAAAATGATCTTCCTTTGTGACCAAAGGTGATAAAACGTTCATCTGTATCCAACTGTGGGATGTACTCAATCACATAGTAGAAAAACGTCCAATCTGCTTTCCTTCAGCAAAAACGTTTTGTCATAAACAATAGACTTCTAGGGTGGGTTATAAGAATGTTGTGAGTTAAAGCCTCCCCCCAACCCCCATATTTGAAATGGTTACGCAAATATCTCCACTTTTAGAGTAACAAAATCAGATGGGGGTAAAAAAGATGTAAGAGGTAATGTGAGCCTATGGTCATGTTCTTCAGAAATAATTAGGGCCTTTCCCCCCTCTTTAGCTCAGTATAATTATTCCTGATTTCTCAGCAGAGTTGAAAGTGACTGAGTTCATTGAAAGGACTGAATACACAACAGATGGGAAGTCAGACTTTGATGTTGCAGTTTTGGGAGCTGGAAGTATTTCAATTCGTGTCTGAAATTGCTATCAATAAGCATTTAAGAAAGCTAGTAGTTTCTTGGTAGTGTGGCAATCAAAGTGAATAAATTCCTCACATTTATGGTTCTTAGATAAGAAATGGTCCCTGTACATTGGGAGTCATTACTACTAGAATATCAATTCATTAAAACCACCTATATATTTTAATCTAGCAACCACATTTCCAGCTAATTCAGTAAAGTCCTAAGTGTGGATTCAATTTGGGGAAACTTATTTAATGGATCTAAACTGAAAATATCTCTTACTTTTAAAATTCTCTGGTAAAAAACTGTTTAAGTAAGTTCCTAAGAGTCTATTTTTCTCTCATACTTGTTTTTAGGAACTCTGTTGGCACTGTAAAAAATCTGGTGACATAGTAGGTTGGTTACATGTTGAGTGGCATTGAATTCATTAGCCACTCCTCCAGAGAAAGACGAAGCTGTCTACTAGTTCTAGTCTGTCCTATCGGGTTGCTATGAGTTGAAACACACTGCATGGCAGTGGGTTTTCTGGTGACTCTGTGGGCTAAGCAGTGTCCCACTACAGGATGGTCATTGGTTCAAACTGAGCACCGCTCTGATGGAGAGGGATACGGTTGTATACTCCCTAAAGGCTGACCGTCCCAGAAAGCAAAGGGAGCCATTGTACGCTGTCTTACAGGACTCGCAAAGGCAGTGAGCTTGGGTTTGGCTGCGCTCTTAGCTATCTGTTGACTGAAAGGTTGACAGCCCAAACTCACCAGCCACTCTGCGGGACAAAGAGGAAACATTCTGCCTCCCTAAAAATGACAGAATGACAGTCTGGGAATCACTGTGTGGTAGTCAAACGCTTTCCTACAGTAGCTATGGGTAGGAATCAACTTGATGATCAGTGAGTCATTTTGATTGTCTTTCTTTTAGGTCTGTCTGCTCTCTTCCACTCTCCACATTCCCATGATTTGCTTGCACCAGGGGAACAAAGCATCTCTTTGCAGACACGACACAGACCGTTCACACTGCACTCCGTGACATCCAGTTTAGGACCCCTCACATTCACTTTTCAACCTGCTGAAATTCTGTCCTGTATATCTTGTGTGGGTCCATTTATTTGCTTAAATTAATGAATTTACTTTACTGCCTTGGTATGATCCCTAACAAATGGTTACTTGGTCAATAATTCAGCCATTTATTCATTTTCTAATGAATAGTTCGTGATAAGAGTGAGGCAGGTAGCACTTCTGAAATCAGGTTACGAAAAAACTATATCACTTCCCTCTTTCTGGCTCCCTCTTTCTCTCACTCCCTCACCTGCTTTCTCAGATGAAGCAGGTTGCCTCGGATGAGCTCTCCTTTAGGGATGACCAGGTGGCCAGAAATGGAGGGAAGTCTCCAGCTATCAGCAAGTAAGAAATGGAGGATAATAGCTGACAAGGATCTTAATCCTGCCCACAACCAGGTGAGTGAATTTGGAAGTGGATCCTTCCCTAGCAGAATCTTACGATGACTGTAGCATTTCACAACACAGTGACTCAAACCTTATGAGAGACCTTCAGCTAGAGAAATCAGCTAATCATGTCCAGATTCCTGATCCACAGACACTATTAGATGATAAATGTTATTGGAAACCACTAAAATTTGGGGAAATTTTTATGTAGTGATATGTAACTGCTACATTGCTCAAAAAAAATACTTGAAGAGATACATATGTGGAATGTATCTGTGAAATAAAGAAATGCCTAAAGGGGTGGAGTCTTTGATGAGGAGAACTATAAGGGAGGCTCCAAAGAGAAAGGTGAAGGAGCCCTGGTGACACAGTGGTTATGTGCTGGGCTGGGATCTGCAAGGTCAGCAGTTCAAAACTGCCTGCCGTTCCTTGGGAGAAAGACAGAGCTTTCTACTCCCATTAACAGTGACAGTCTTGGAAACTCACGGGGACAATTCTACCCTGTCCTATAGGGTACCTATGCACCAGCATCAACTCGACAGCAGGGAAATAGAGAAGGTGAGACCTAAGCTGAGGTCTGACGGACCACCGGGAAGGGGAGACTATGCCAACCAGAGGACTGGCATGTAAAAGGCAGAGAGAAATGTGGTGTCGAGGAGTCGGGAGTGAAGAGAGAGCCTCAAGATGGAGGTCAATGGGGTCACTCCTACACCGAGACAAGACAGAAAAGTAGTTAGTGATTTTTGCAGCTTTGAGGCCACAACTGCTCCGCACACAGGAGATAAGGCCTGGCAGTCTGCTTCTGTAAAGATTACAGCCTGGGAAACTCTGGGGGTCAGTTGCACTCTGTCCCACTGGGTTGCTGTCAGTCCCAACGGGCCCCATGGCACACAACCCAACCGTGGTTCCAAGAGAACATTTTCAATAGCGTGGCTGCCTATGGCTAGTACCTGCAGCAAAAGTTAGAGAAGCAGAGACCACGAATGCAAACAACTCCTTCTAGATTGTGGTTGGGAATGGAAGGAGAATGACAGGAAGCTCTGTCAAGAGGGCGCAGGGTTCAGCTAAGCTTTTCCTTATTTCAAAGTCACGGGAATTTGAGCAGAGTTCTGTGCTGTGAAGGACCCAGTGGCCAGGGAGAGGAGGCAGGTAGATGTGGAAGAAGGAGATTATTGATGGCTATCAGGGGACAAGCAGGGATCAGAATCTGTAGAGGGATGACAGCATCTACCTCATGTTCCCTATTTAGTATCTGTGGCACCAGGCATGATTCTTCTTTTGCTCTCTTGAAGGTGACCTGCGTGGCTCCATTAGCCTTGATGTTTGCTCTTGAAAACCGAATGTGAGACCTGGAAAGCTCTATTCAGAGTCCTGTTTCTGAGCCGCAGCCGCGAACGCCCACAGAAGTTCTCGAATCAAGATTTCCAGCTCTGCTGCCAAGGTGCCATGTGACCCCGCTGCCTGGTTTCTGCTCCTTAACTTCTTAGATCCCTGAGATATTAAACGGATTCCAGAGATCATGGTATCCTCTCTATCGCCTCCACCTCAGGATAGTTTTGTTCACCTGGTGACTATAATAAACCCGTTGATTTGCTTCTGCTTGATTCTGAGACAAACTGTTTTCTTCTCACACAGGAGAAATGTATCTAAGGGTTTAATCCCTGCAAACTGTAAGCCAAAGGTGAGGTCATATGCTCGCATCTAAAAAACCACTGAAAGAGCCTTTGTTCTGTTTCTGGGTAGGTAAAATTGCTGTCGCCACATCTGTGGTTTAAGGTAAATAGCACCTCTCCCAGCAAACGATGGTGAGTCCCCGGTCCTTTCCGCACGGTGCAGGGAGAGAAGGTGGCCATTGTTCATTCTCTGTGTCACTAAGTTGTTTGCAAATGATCATTACCAACATGAATAAATTAAATAATAGAATTACGATGGCTAGTTGATGAAGAAATTTGACCTAGAGACAAAGCCATTAACATGTTTCTGCTTGGTTCTAATTTTAGAACTCTTATCAGATGGTGGAGGCAAAACATTGCTCGCTTCCATATAAATTGCCGTCAAGCACCTGGCTTGTTTCTGCGGAGCTCTTCTGTTCAATACCTGAATTAATGCCAAGCAATCGTCATCCGGTCCGTCCATAAAGGATGATCAAGCCAGCCTGGGGCTGCGGAGGGCAGGCTCACATCTGGAAGAAGGGGGGGCGGCACATTCAGTTCTCCGCGCAGGCACGCTCCCCTATAGCAGCCGGGCCCTTCGTTCCCCCTCTTCGTCCAACTCCTTTCTATCCCGGAGCCTCTCTTCAAAGGACATCCCTGCAAGAAGAAACCCCGCCCCGCATCACCTTCAGCAGCAGAGGGTGAACATCTCTGAGTGAAGGGATTAAAGGCTTCCCCTTCGGTCCAGACTCGGGCTCAAGCTACAGATCAGTAAAAGCCATATATACTCTGACGACGTGATTTATACTATTTCACCCCATTGGCAGTCTGGTGAGCAAGCCCTTCTTTTTGAGCCCAGAGGCAGGAGAATAAGGAGTGAGAGGCTGCCTCTTTGAAGTCCTGGAGAACCTAGCTCGCTTCCTTGTGAATTCTCATCACTGAAGGACTTGGGGCCCGGTGCCTGCGGGAGCTGTCCGTCAACCGAGCCAGAAAGCAGCTTCTTGGCTGCATGGGATCAATAAATATCCCTTGGCCCGTCTGTGAATCGCAGAGATGGTGACCTTGGTGTCACAGAAAATTTCTAATTTGGGTAATTACATTCTGCTTCTCCCTGTTGCTCCTGGAAATGGGATTCGTCATTTTCATCCGCCCACTGCTGCTGAAGCTGCGCTGGTGAGGGGTCGCCGTGAGTTGTTAAACATCTGCTGTGCCCCACTTCGAAGGTGGTTACATTTTAATTGAATTTTACTCTAATTGACTTGAACACACCGGCTAGGTAATAAATCTGTTTGCAAAATGCTTTGGAGTCTGTTGAGATAAAACGATACACATAAATATTAAAACACAATAATTAGCTCTGTGAACGCTATTTGGGGGGGCGGGTCTATTTTTGTTAGGAAAGATGTTGTGAAACCATGATTGCTCCGGGTGTTTTTCAAGTGTGTACAATAAAAATGTACCTGGTTTTTGCTCCACCAAGCTAAGTGCTCAATGAACAAACTAGTCAATCCATGAGTATGTGTGAACACCTGGTGAGAAAGGGGTGGAGCCTTTCGTAAAGAGGCGCTAGCTGAGTGGATCTGAGATCTTGCTTCCACCAGAGATCAGGCCTAGTCCTTTGAGGGAAGCCCTGATGGATACGCAAACACGGGGGATGAGGCAAAAGTTCTTCCTCCCACAAGCCACCCCTCTCTTCAGGCTCATGCAAATACCAAACACCCCACTATAAAATTCTGCGGATGATCTCAAAAGAGACACCAAACTATCTCACATCCTTACAGTTTTGTCTTTGAACATTTACCAGACGCTTTGCCTACAGGATCATTGGCACTATTAAGCATGTGAGGAAATTCTGGTAGATACTAAATTATCCGTGGTCGCATAGCTAATAAATCTCAGAAATGGGAGTAAATTCTTAGTGAATCATTGCTTTTTCCACCTGCCCAGATGTCCTCCTTGAGGATGAATTAGATAGAGCCCCTGTCCCACAGACGAAGGGAAATGCAGACCCAGAGATGTCTATAATTCCATGCGAATAGAACTGTCACCGAGCTGTGTACCCTGTGATGCTCAGGAGATGAATGGACCAACTCTGCCTGGAGGCACCAAGATAGGCTCTGGAAAGGCAGAGGGTGATGAGTCCCAGCATCCAGCACGATTCGGTGGAAGGAGCTTGGGGTTCAGAATCAAGCGGATTGGAGTTTGAATCCTGGTCCTGGCCTTTAATCATTCAGTGGATTTGAGTGAGTTTTTTATATGTAGCATAATTTCTATCATTTTCATAAGAAGAAATGCTGATTTCTAGGTGTATTTGTTAAAGAATAAATAACACAATGCCCAGAACACAGTAGACACTCAGTAATTATTGATAACACATCCCAAGGTTTATTGGCATGAGGGCAAAAATTTGGTTTGACTTGAGTTGAGGAAGGATGGTATATTCTGATTAGAGAGAGAGAAGATTTACACAGATTCTGAAAGGCCACAGGTGTCAAATGAAGAGTTTGGCCTTTACCCTATGAGAAACCAGAAGCCATTGGCCATTTTTAAGCAGGAGAAAGCCAGATCAGATTTACATCTGAAAATAATTCTCATGTCCATGTGAAAGGTGGAGCAGAGAGATCAGATAAGAGGCTGCCGTCAAAGGACAGCTGGCACGCTTAGAGATGCAAAACCTCAATCGTAAATGTAGATATGGAAAGGAGACACCCAGTAAGTGAGGTAGATGGACATTTTTGCCTGATACAAATTGAAGGTGATTGGAGGTGTTTAATTAACGGTTGTGTATAGGTTGTATGACTACTAGCCAGTTCAGAAGGAGAGATATATTTTAGGAAGAAAGGCTACTGATCTTATTGTAGATAATAGAATTTAAGGAGCTTGTGCAACATGCCAGCAGACATTTGTGGCCCTAGGCAGAAGTTTGGTGTGATGCTCAGGATGGAGATATTGGCATGAAAGTAATGTTATATGGTAGAACTTAAAGTCATAGAATGGCCCTGGGAGAACATACACAATGCTGAGAAAGGACGTCCAGGGAGGAGCTCCAGGAGGGCAACAATGAAATAGGAGGGCAAAGAATGCAGCTCTAAAAAAGTCTGGGAAGGGACTTAAAAAAGAACAATTCATTGAAGCCAAGGAAACCCAGAAAATCTCCCCCCCGCCCCTACTTAGATGAATATTGCATGGAGGTAGATTTTTGTTTTTAATGGTTTTTATTGTTATTTATTCCAGTTTCAGGACCAGTGCATAGCACATGATTCAGTGGATAACATTCTAAATTGAGGTGAAAGAGGTGAAGGAGAATATAATAAATGTGACTGACAGGAAATTTGGGAGTTGAGGAAAGAGAGAGTGGTGGCAAAGGACATTTTTTGAGGAGTATCCTTATTAACATGTCTGCAAACAGAAGGAAAGACGTGACTAGAGAGAAAGAAAGGGGGACGATGAAGAAGAGTGATGATAAGAGGGTTAGAAACCCAGTAGAGGCCTAGGGTGTTAGGGGGGAAGGGTTAAAAGCAATGAGAAACCACTTGGATATTTCAGTGTTGTGAGGTGGAAAGAAGGGAGGTTGGTGGGCGTAAGAGGCAAGGTTGTCTGATGAATTTAGGGGGGTTGAGGGTTGGGTTGTGGTTAAGCAAAGGGAATGAGGAATGGCTAAGGTGAATCAATAAAGCAAAAACAAAACTAAAACAAGGGAAGTCTGCCACAAATTAATGTATCCCACTACTTAGTGGGGCCCTTTGACCTCAGTAAACACGACTCAGAATGAGTTTTGAAAAACAGCCCAAAGGTGGGAGGATTGGGAAGTTCAAAGAGGAAATGGTAAATATCTTCAAAGGACAAAACTTTGAGGTGGCTAGGAATTTGGAGACCATTAAGTCAAAACCCTCATTCAGAGAAGTGTCGTGATGCTTATTATAAGCTCGGGATCATGTGAAGCATTTAAATGTGTAAACTAATAATTCTTTTTTAAAAAATGTTTAAAATCAATTAGCATATCAGGAAAGACTCCAAGTCCACTTCAGTTTTACTTTCCCTCCTTGTTTAGCCACTCAGACCAATGTTTAGATCTGCGGGATAGGGAATATGAAGTTACTGATAATAATTCTTAATGTGTTTTCTCTTTTGCCTTCCTGGACTGTTAGTCTTCATGCCATTGGGTTTAGCAATCCAAGTGTGGGTGAAAGGATGCGTCAGAGAGAGCAAGACATTAAAGAAGGAATGCAGAGTCAAATTAAGTAGCATTATGAGATTCCGCTTCTGGCATGCAAAATGAAATTTCTGAAATCTCCCTATCCTTTAATTAGAAAATCAACAGTAGGCTATGGTTATGAATGGACACCTGACATGCACAACCAGTAGTCATGAACTGTAAAGCCTATGATATTAAAAATCAGCAATATATACAGTGGTTTGTAATAGCAAGTGTGCACACATCGAAATCTTATGACGATGATGATTGTATCATTGTGTGAAAGAAGGACTTCCGGTCATGCTGCCGGGTGAATATTGAATTGCGCTCCCCAAGGTTGGTGGTTCAAAAAACACCAGTCAATCTGAGGGAGAAAAATGAAGCTATCCACTTAGGTTAAGATTTATAACCTTGGGAACTCTGTACAAAGCCATTGTGAGTTGGAAGTGATTTGATCTCAGTGGGCTTGGGGTGGAGAGGGGTTAATGTTAAAGATGGTTTTGTATATCTGGAAGTATGTCTTTCAGTGTTTTGTTTGGGGGGGAATTTATTTTGTTTTGTGTATAGTACCTATAGATAAGACAAATATTTGACCAACAATTTTAAAATATGAACTATACCTAGCTATTTCAATGTACTGTGTGTACAAATTTGACTTCAAAACAGATGTAGGAATAGAACTTGCTGGTAATCCGGCAACAACTGCACTGAGTTGGCGTACTCATCTCAGGGTTGTATCAAAATATAAATGACATAGACAGCCTGCAAAAAGACCTAAGGGCTAGAGAGGACCAGTAGCAGAGACTCAGGGGTTCTCAGCCAATGAAAGACGAGAGAACATCATGTCAGGGTGGCATCCCACTTGGGACTTGACCTAGTCCAAGGAGACTACCCTATAAATTCATTAAACATCACTGAAATAACACCTGTTTAAAAAGAAGAAAATCAACTTTTACTATGAGTGAGGAGTTGACATTTTATATTCACTTCCATTAAATTGTACACATTATCTTAAAAAATACTAGTCACAACCTACTAAATTGGAATTGGATTCACAATACACAAATGGCTTTGATCCTCAGTTTAAAGAACATTGCTCTGGGATTTTTAGTGAGGATCTATAAGTGTTTGGTTTTCAGTAGGAGCCCTGGTGGCAGAGTGGTTATGCACTGGACTGCTGACGGAAAGATCAACAGTTCACAACCACCAGCTGCTTCAAGGGAGCGAGATGGGGCTCTCTACTGTCAAGAGCTACAGTCTCAGAAACTCACAGGACAGGGCCAGTTCTACCTTTATCTGGCAGAGCCACTATGAGTCAGAAAACATATTGCAATAGGCAAAGAGGCAGGTGAAGGTGGAAAAATTAATTGAAAAAACAATGTCTCTGGATGAAGAACCCCATCATAGTTTTCTGTCCACCAAAGCAGGAGCCTGGAAGAGGGAAAAGAAGTGGGAGAGGGTGCTTGAGACCCTTGAAGACAAGAAACCCGAAAGGCTGGGGGAGAAGTCCGAGCTTTGGAGGGGTTCGTCTGGACTCTCACCACGGTGGTTTTCAGGACATCTCTGAGAGGAAATCTTCCATCAAAGCTTGACCAGTGCAGTTTATTGGAGGGAAATAAGCAGGAACCATTGCTGAGAGCAGCAGAGACCTGCAGAGGGATCTGGCAGTGTGCCAGGTGCTTATTTGCATTGCTGATGGTCTATAATGAGCACCTTTATTTGAATTGTAGATGAGGTAGGATCCAATTTTGAACTATCAGGGGTGCAGATGTAGAAGGAAGTACCTTCAACCCTAGGAAAAAAGGGATCTCACAGATCAAATATTAGTTATTAAAACCCTGGTTGTTTCCCTTTTCGGCCCATACTGTATTTTCCAGACAGGTCTCTGCTAAGAAATCCAGCACAGCATTAGGGATTATGAGGAAAGCGGTGCACATGGAGAAGGCCTGCCCAGGGGCCAGGTATGCCAGAGAGAAAGGTTTGGAATAGCTCCACGTTCTAGGGCACTTTGTGAACTAGAGAAATAAAATGAGCACATATTAGCAAAAGAAAAACAAGACCCTAAATTATTGGGGTAGCTTACAGATTCAAATAAGCAACTCCACACAGAGAACAAGGCCCAGAGGAGTCTGAGGATCTCAATACTCGACCAAATAGATGCTCCCTTCAAAAGAACCATCATCAGTTTGGATGAGTTCCTGTATCCTCTTAGCACAGGAGTCAGATTTCTGGAGAAGAGTCTAATGACCTAACTTGGGTCATGCTCCTATCCCTGGCCAGGGGACAGCCAGACTTTTGATTGCTATACCCACTACATATGTATTCAGTGAGGGTGGAGGAGGAAATTCTCCGGGGCACTATTAACAGACAGAAGAAGGGTTAGATTCTGGGCAGGAGGAAACCCCTGTGCCCACTGCTTCTGCCTGTGGGGTGCCAGGTTGATAAAGAAGACAGCCCCAAGAGGCCTCCTTAGACCTGGATGGGTCAGAGCAGCTGACAAGAGTTCTGAGAGGGCTCAAATCTCACAGGGCTCATGTCGAAGGCAAATGCGCTTGCCTGTCCGCATTCTTTTCTAGGACTGAATTTGGAATTCAAATCAAGCGTCGTTTGGATGGGAGGAAGATGGCTTGACTGGGCTGCTTCAAAAAGCACATCAAAGAAGCTCTTGGTAAATAAATCATACTGTTATACATGCTACGTAAATATTAAGGACTGTAACTGCTCTTCAATATGCAACTGGGATAAGTTACAATTAATGGCAAATGCCAGGACATTGCTGAATCTAAATTTTCTCCCTTTTCCTTTTATCCTTTCAAGAGGTGGAAATGTTGATTTCCATGCCTTTGAGCATTAGAGTTCACCCCAGTCAATGCTTCTGCTGATCACCTAGCCGGCTATTCCATAGTTTAATACTCTAGCAATGCAGATTTGGCTTCCCCCAAAACAAATACAGGTCCTTATTGGGAGCACTAGAATATTGTAAAATCAAAGCAGAAAACAGATTACTGGAAGATAAAATACTCCTAAAGTGTCACTTTCCTAAATGAGTGAACTTCATACACAATGGAGATAGATCTCTTCAGTAAGATTAAGTAATGTAACACTCAGACACCAGCATACAAACCCACACATTCATTTTATTGCTGTGGCTGCTGTGGAGGTGGCAGCTGCTGCTGCTACAGCCACAGCAACTAATGCTACCTCCTGAGTGTGTGATCCCAGCTGAGGATGAAAATGTCCTTTTGTCATCAGCTGCTCTTTCCCGACAGAACAGAGGTGCGCCCTAGGGAAGACTGCTATTTGCAGAACTTGATTCTTATTAAATATGTGCCCTTTGTCCATAGTCTATTTTTAACACAAAACTTTAAATACGATTCTGATTGCCACCCACCTGTGATCCCTGCTCCTGCTATTTCCCAATAAACCACAACTTTGGGTCAAAGACCATGTGGACTTATAAGCAAGGTCAACACTATGTGATCTGGATGCTAAGTTGGAATTGCCAAAATATGCAGTTACTTATTCAAATGTTCCTTGGAGGTTTAAGAGGAAAGCGTCTCAGTTTCCAACTCCTGGGCCACTTGGTTGTTTGTAGCACAGAGTTCTCTAATGTTGCAGAAGCATGTGTGACTCTATTTGAGCCAAACCTTATCCACCCTTATAGGAAGAACTACCCCCTTGTGAAGGCTGGTTTCTGGGTGGTTTTTGCAAATCATGTGAAGGGGGAAAAATGTGCAAAAGCGAATACCATAGCAACAGAAACCATTTAAGAAGGGCACCGTCTTTCTCTATCTGTGAGGTTAATCCTCGTTAGGGGTGAGGAGGATGGCTGAAGGATAAGAAGGGCCTGAGATGACCATCTGCTGACATAAGTGAAATCCAAAATGTTAACCAATCATTCATTCATTCCCATTTGGTCACTCGGTAATCTACCTTCTGACAAAATACCAATTTAACTCCAACTGGACTTGAGGGTTTGGGTTTTTTTTTTTACATAAGACATGTCATACCTTTCCCTGATTTCAATTTCCTTGAAAAATACGTCAGTGTCGTTGAATGAAGGTTAACATGTCAATGTGTGCTGCTCCTCCCTCTCATTCTAGAGACGGCTTTATTCCAAAAGATATTTGCTCAACATGTCTAAGTAGAAAGAATGTGTTGACCTCTACAGAAATTCCAGCAATCTGAGTTTTAACTCAGCCTGAAAACAAATCAATCAAACACAAATTTCTCGGTTATCCCTGTCTCACAAAAGAATGCCGTGTACTTCAGGTCATTAGCCTTGCTCATGTGTTGTACTTAATGCTCATGAATCCTCAGGTTTGCTTCCGAGCACACTTTCTGCCTTCCGTTTTGTTTTCCATCTGAGAAACCACGCTATTCCGTTCCCTCTATGTTAGCCTTACTTAGATGCCAGCTCTTCAACATGCTGAAGGTCGAAGGTTCAAATTAGAATTTTCCAGATGAAATACGGCATTTGGCATGACTTGAACTAATTCTTGGAGGAGGCTCATTTTTATAAAAGGAAAATTACTTTCATACTTCCTGGCTTTCACGTTCCTGAATAAGATTGGTCTTGCATGGGGAATTATAGATGGCTAATCACTACATAGAATGCTGGAGTGGAACCACAAGATTGGGTTGGAAGCTGCATCTTTTTATCTCCTACATGACAACGTGCCAGAGGGAACAATATTTCCCTGTCTCCACCAATCTTGCTAAGTGCCATGATTCTATCACTTTCATCAGAAATTACAGTTGACTTCATGTGGGACTTGTTCTTCCATCGAGCTCATGGATCAACTTCAGCCAGGTGCTCTCTCCGTGCCTCTCCGTAACTCATGCTAGCCCATGAGACATGTGAAACAAAATACAAATATGACTTTGCAGCGAATCGAAATTACTTGGCATAGCTTTTCTAGCCTCTGTAACACCGGCCAAATGACAGGGTGAGAGTATGCAGATAAGGTGTAGAGGACTCTGGTGAGGGGATTAGTCAGTTTTGCCAGGCCACCGAGTATAAAGCGAACCATCTCAGAAGCAGGAACCGAGGAGCTCATGAAGAGTCACAAGCAGGTGAGATCTCTGTGTGAGGAAGCAGCAGCAGCAGCGACCTTGAGAAAGAAGTGGTGGCAGCAGAAACCATAAGGCAGAGTGATGGGCTGCCAGCCCACTGAAGGAGTAAAGCTGAGTGCCTTCCGGCGGGAGGCTGGCCTGCAGAGAGGGAGGCATTTATTAATACTAAAGTGGCTTTGTAACACCGACCGAGCAGGGTAGAAGCCAAAGGGTCCAATGACTGAGAGGCTAAGGAACGAGAGGCATACTAGTGCAAAATTGAATTTCTCCTTCTCCAGAGAAGGTCAGGTGTGTGCCCCGTGCCATTTCCTCAAACTTCTATATAGTTATTAAGAAATAAAAGAAACCAAATTCCTTGCTGTCTAGCAAACTTGGAGGTAGAAGTGTTTATAAGACTGAAATCTTTATGGAATCACAGTTACCTCTTTCTCTCATGGAGCAGCTCCTGGGTTTGAACCACTGACTTTGAGGTTAGCAGCTGAGTGCTTGAACCACCGAACCATCAGGACTTTTTTCTTAAGAAATAGAGAGCGCTAAAATGATGAAGGCAGTGTCTGGTGTTTGATGCTGTTTGGTGCTGTTTGAGCTTGACTGGTACCTTGTTAGTTATCCTGGAGTAGGCTTTGATTCACAATGATCTTAGTGGAAGAACGAACTCTTGCCTACTCCTGTGCCATCTTCAATGTCGTTGGTTTGCTTTGTGTCCACTGTAGCAATCCGCTCAATTCTGGAGATCATTTATGATTCCCTGTGTTGGACTTTTTTGTAGAGCAGTGATTCTCAAACTGTGGGTCATGACCCCTTTGGGGGGTTAAATGACCCTTTCACAGGGGTTGCCTGATTCATAACAGTAACAAAATTACAGTTATGAAGTAGCGATGAAAATAATTTTATGGGTGGGCAGTGACCCACACACCCTGAGGAACTGTATGAAAGGGTCACAGCACGAGGAAGGTTGAGAACCACTGCTGTAGAGAAAAGTAGCTGCCAATCCAAGTATTACAATTAATCAAAGCAGCTGATGTTGAGTTCTTACACTTGGCGACCCCACGGGTGCAAAACAGAACGGTACAGAAGTAGACCACCACTCCTTTCTCCTGCCACCCTTTGCACCACTAACTAAATTGGTTAAGGGACAGAGTGCTTTTTCCCCTGTCGCCCTGCAATGCTGTCCTGTGGTTTTCTTGAAGCACTGGTCCTAAGGGGCAGTCCCAGACACTTCACTGTCCTTTAAGCTAAGCTACCCTAAATAAATGACTACAGGAACTTTACCTTTAGGGCTGGCCTTAGGCGTCATCTATCTAATTCAGGAGCAAGGAGAAAATAGCTTCCCTACAAAAAAGTGCAAAACTCTCTTACCCTCAATATGACCTGGAATTCTTTTCACAGCAATCAAAGTGTCTCATTTCACAATTTGAAATCAAGGGCAAACTTCAATGTGGATGAGATTCAATCTAACTGCAAATGCTGCCTGCTCTGGGGGATGGCTTCTGTAGCCTGGGGAAGATAAAAAAAGCTGGACCAGCACAGTGAGGATGGGAAGCTGTCAGTGCGGATGAGATACAGGAGAAGAAGAGATCTGAGGGAGATGCAAGCTGAGCCCGTGGACAGAGAGGCAAGGCCATCTGATGAAGGTAGAAGTTTGAATGTTGAGTAAGAGTTAGGTAAAGGGAATGAAGAATATCGAAGCAAGAAAACTTAGGAGAGGATGGCTTTGATTAGTTTAGCCCATTACTTAATGGGGCCTTTTGACAGCAGAGAGCAAGGATTAGGGAAAAAGTGGCAACTTTTTTTCTAGGACGGGAGGTTAAGTACCCAGGAAGGCAAAATCAGAAAACACAAAGAATTTGAGTTTGAGGACAAAGGTGTGCCTGACCCAAGCCATGGGATTTCCAATCATCTCTTACACATGTGAAAGCTGGACACTGAATAGAGAAGGCTGGAGAAGAATTGATGCCTTTGAATCACGGTGCTGTCAAAGACTGCTGAAAGTACCGGGCACTACCAGAAAACAAACAAATCTGTCTGGGAAAAAATATAGCCAAATGGTTCTTAAAAGCATGGGTGATGAATTTTGTCTCATGTACTTTGGATATGATATCTGGAGAGACCAGGCCTTGGAAAAGGACATCGTGCTTAGTAAGCTGTAGGTCCATTAAAAAAATACAGAAAGATAGACAGGAAGGAGGATAG
>NW_022103920.1:41603915-41623943 GCF_000313985.2 Echinops telfairi
AAAAATACAGGAAGGAAGGAAGGAAGGAAGGAAGGAAGGAAGGAAGGAAGGAAGGAAGGAAGGAAGGAAGGAAGGAAGGAAGAAAATACTCCTCAACAAGATGGATCGATGCAGTGGCTGCAGTAGCTCAAATTCAACTATTGTGTGGATGGCGTAGGACCAGACAATGTTTCCTATGGTTATCCATAGGATTGCTAAGACTTAGAACGGACTCAATGGCATTTAACCACAGCATTATTATTTTACACATTTAAATATTTTACACCATACAAGGGTAATTTCAGTGTTCTCCGCCAACACCATAATTCATTGCCTCTATTACTCTGCAGTCTTCCTTATTCATTGTCCAAGTTTCAATTGCACACAAGGCACCTGGAAAGACCCAGGCTTGGGTCAGGCGCACCTCAGTCCTCAAAGTGCATCCTTGTTCTTCAACACTTCAAGTAGGTCTTGTGCAGCAACTTTGCGGGTTGATTTCTTGACACCACTGTTTCTGTAGCTATTGATTGTGGACCAAGTAAAATGAAATTCTTGACAACTTCCATCTTTTCTCCGTTTACTATGATGCTGTCTATTGATCCAGTTTGAAAATTTCCTTTTTCTTTGCATTAGGTTGTAATCCCACCGACGGCTGCAGTCTTTGATTTTCATCATTGAGTGTTTGAAGTCCACCTCATTTTCAGCAAGCAGTCTGGGGCCATCTGCATGCCGCAAGTTGTTACTAAGTCCTCCTCCCATCCTGATGCCAAGTTCTTCTTCATATAGTCCAACTTCTCATATTATTTGTTTAGTATACTGACTGAATCTGTAGAGCGAAAGGCTAGAATCCTGACACACACCTTTCTTTATTTAAAAACACACGGTCCTCCCCTTTTCTTGGTCCATGTACACTTTCTGAACAAGTACAGCGATGTGCTCTGGAATTCCTGTTTTTCTCAATGTTATCCATAATTTGCTATGGTTACAGTCAAATTCCTTTGTGGAGTGAATAAAACACTATACAAAATAAACTTATTTCTGCTTCTATCCAGGATCCATCTGACTTCAACAATGCTCTTCCTTCCTCTCTGTCCTCTTCTGAATATGCCTTGAATTCTTGGCAATTCCTTGATCACAGACACAGATTTAAATATGTTTTGTTTGAAATAAGCCTCTGCCTGTTGCACTGTAAACATCTTAAAAATATACTTTTTTTTTTTTCACTCTCATACCAAGCGCATAGCATTACCATACTTCTTTGACTTTGGGATTTGGCCTCACAGTCTCTAAATCCCTGTCCAATTCAGAGTTTTCCTTTCTAAGCTGTCAGTGTCATTTCCTCTTTGAACTTCCCAATCCTGAAACTCTCTCACCTTTCCACGGGCCCAATTCCATTTTACTCTTTGTCTTGCGGTGTCTTTCTTGGCCAGTGCCCCATCTGCTATGCTTGGTCTCTCCTTCTTTCCAAGGGTTACAGTTGTTTTGACCTGCCTAGCAAAGACCTAAAACAAATACATAAAATACAGAGGTAAAACTAAAAGGCAATGGCATTCATACATGTGTGACTAAAATGCTTCTAGAAGAGCAAAAAAACTGGGAGGAAAGGCTCCACAACTATCAGTTTGAGGCCAATATTTTGGGATGTTAGAAAATCTTCAACCTAAGCATTGATACTCCAATTAATGTGTTTGGAGTGTTTCTAACAGAGTGAGTGATATAAACCCACAATGTAGCTCATCAGAGTTTCCTAAAATGTACTTATGTTCATGTGTCTGGAATTAAAATGCTGAAGGAAAACTGTCCTTAGAATCTCACTATCACAGGTGGAGAACTCGGCTCTGCAAGGGACCCTAAAAACACAGTTTTCAATATTTCAAGGGATTTCTGTGTGAGAGCATGGCAGGAGTTAATCAAGTAGAGGAATTCATATTATTAAGGTTATAAAGGAATTTGACCATGGTCATGATCCATGCTGTTAACTGTCAGCAAAGTGCCCTTGAGCAGGGCTTGACCCACCTCAGCTCAAGAGCCACGTTTTGTTTCTTTCAGTAAAACTGGGGGGGAAAATGTAAAGGCAGTTATTCAGATCATGGTGATTTCATTTGTTTGTAAAATAGATTTATGGCTCGCAAATACGTAATTTTTAAATTGTTGCGAGGGACAGGATTGGCTCTTCTCTCTCAAAAGTTTGCTGGCCCCTGCCCTAGAGCAATGAAACACTTCTTTATGACACATATGTGTGTGTGTGTGCATTTGAAATGAACTTGTATGTCGTTAAAGACTCCAGTCCACTTCAGTTTTACTTTCACTTTTTTTTCCCAGCCACTCTCAGACCAATATTTAAATCCGAGGTGTAAGGAATTTGGCCAGGAATTTTCCCTGGCCAGGGATTTGGCTTAACTATTTAAAGCAAGTATACAAATGAGGAAATAAAGGGAAAAGCAGATTATAATTTGACTAAAATAAAATTAATATAAAAAGTTTTGAGCAAATGACTACATTATTTAATGAAAATAATGGTACTTCAATTGATGTATGTATGGATTGTAATAAGTTATATGAACCCCTAATAAAATGATTAAAAAAGAAAATGATGATGGCAATAAATGTACAAGTGTGCTTGATACAATTGATTGATGGATTGTTATAATGGCCCCCAATAAATTGCTTAATTTTAAAGTACAAAAAAAGAAAAAAAAGAATGGTGCTTATTGGCTTCCAATATGAGGTCAATGTAAGCAATTATTGTTTGGTGAAACACAAAAATGACATTAAAACCTTATCATATCTTCATTTTTATAATATTTTTGATGAAGACTTCCATGATACCTTCAGGGTTTGGCTGTAGATATGACAGCCATGAATTAAGTTGTGTGGTTCAGTGATTTCCTAAGCAAGTCCTTAGAAGGCACACAGCACTGCCAGTGGGGAAGCATCCCCTCTTCCTTGAGTTCATTCTATCCAACGATATGAAAAGTCCTAAGAAGGCAGATGAACTGCATTTCGGCAGACAAAATTACAAATAATGATGCATGCATCAGGTAGAAATTATACAATAGGTTACAATGATAAGTACCTAATTACAATTCAATATCTCTATGAGCTAAAATACAGGACTTAAATAGTAGACTGAAATTTTATGGAATTCATGCCAATTAATTATCACAAATTAGGTGATTTCAAACAACAGACATGTATTCTTTCACAGTTCTCGAGGCTAGAAATCCAAACTGAAGGGTTGGAAGGGCCATACTCTTGTTGGGTGTTCTCGGGAGGCGTGTTCCCTGTGGCAGCATCACTCTGATCTCTGCTTCCATCTGCACACAGCTCCTTTTCTCGGTTTCTGTCTGTGAGTCAGTCTGTGTCTGTTGTCTTCTTTCTATAATGACACCAGATATATTGTATGAGAGCCAACCCTATTCCAATATGACCTTGTCTTCCCCCACTGCACCTGCAAATACCCCGTCTTCACATAAGGTCACAGTCACAGGTCCTGGGAGTTAAGACTTGAGCATATCTATTCGGGGACATAAATCAACCCCTAACACAAGCCACATGAGATTCAGTTGGAAACAGGTTTCTTTTCATGAAAAACAAACTTAAGCCATGTGATCCTGGCCCTGAACATCTCAAACCACATCAATCTGAGAAAAAAAAAAAAAGAAGAATGTCAAGCTCAGGGGACTAATAAATAGTTCTTTTACTTCTAGGCTAAGGAGAATATATTATTTAGTATGTAAGTGTCATATTTTAAGAAAAACTTTGACAAATAGAAAAATAGCCAGAAGTAAGTGGAGCAGCCTTCAAAATACAGATGGTGCTAAGGAACAGCAGAAGGGAGAGTGGCTGCTAGAAACGAGTAAAAAAGGCTAAGCCATCCCAGCTTGTTGTGGTTGTTGCTGTTCGATGCCATCGAGCTGGATCACACTTCAACAACACTACATAGAACAGAACGAAACACTGCCCAGTCCTGTGCCATCCTCACAATGTCGTATGGGAACCCCTGCTCTAACCCTTGCCAATCCATCTCAGTGAGGGCCTTCCTCTTTTTGCTGGCTCCCTACCAGGCAGGATGTCCTTTTGCAGGGCTAGTCTCTTCTGATCACACGTCCAAAATGTGTTCGATGAAGCTTCACTACCCTCCTTTCTCAGGAGCACCTGGCCGCACTTCTTCCAAGACAGAGTTGTTGGCGCTTCCGGCAGTCCTTGGTACTTTCAATATTCTTGAACAATACCTAATTCAAATGCATCGACTCTTCTTAAGCCTTCCTTATCCACTGTCCAGCATTCATATGCATATGAGGTGATTGAAAATACCATGGCTTGGGTCAGGAATATCTGTCTTCAAAAGATGTTACATCTTTACTTTTAAGACTTTCAATAGGTCTTGTGCAGCAGATTTGCTCAATGTAACATGTCATTTGATTTCTTAAGAAAACAAACAAAAAGATTATTTTTAACAATTTCACCCACCACTCACATCCCATTCATTTCAATCACATTCATAAGAGCTGTGCAAACATCACTCCATCCAATTCCAGGACATTTCTTCTTCCTGATACTCATTGTGATTAGCTCCCCATTTCCTGCCAGCCTCTCCTGTCTTGTGCCTTTGAATTTACTGATGCAGTTGTTGTCTCTATAGGTTTACCATATAATACACAATAATGCAAAAGCATGACATAAAGAAAAACAAACAGCCTAACGACAACACCAGGAAACAAAGGAAAACTATTGAAAACAACAAAAATTGATAACAAAGCACAAAATTCTTAAAAACTGGAGCAATGATACATTGGGTCAAGATAAGGTGTCGTGTTTGGACCAAACCACAAAGGCAGTAATTTACTCTGGAATGTCCTTTGTCTTCTACCCAGGCCTTGCCCATCTCTGGTCCATACTCAGGGGATTCACCACTGGCTCTACCCTGCAGATGGGTCCTCCGCTGCCTTCTGCAAAGCATGTACTCAGATTTTAAGTTCTAATACCATTCCCTCATCTGGGTTTGGATTTTATTGTTTATAATTCTTTCACCACACATGTTGGTGTGCTTCTTCTGAGTGGACTTAGCCGATGCCTCATTTAGATGGCTGCTTGTTTTAAGAGAAGCCCTGTAGACCCAGACACTATATTTTCTGGTAGCCAGGCACCATCTGATTTCTGCATCATACTTTGCTACAGCACCCATCTCTTCAGAGATCACTTCATGGGAGTAGGTATTGATCTGGGCCATGATTTCTTGAATGTTGATTGTGGATCCAAGTAAAATGGAATCCCTAATCATTTTATTAGAGAGCTCTGGGGATGTAGTGGTTATGTGTTGGGTCAGCAGGTCGAGACCACCCAAACCCTCAGGAGAAAGATGGGTCTTTCTACTGCTGCCAACAGTTACCGTCTCAGAAACCCACAGGGGCAGTTCTACCCTGTCCTATATGATTGCTATGAGTCAGCATCGACTCGATGGCAGTGAGAGAATCAAATTAATGCTTTCTCCACGTAGCTGAATATTGTCAAAATCCCGTGCAACTTAAATATGGATTTATATATTTGATGCTTTATCCTGGAGAAGTAAGAGTAAATTTGTTTTACATTGCTGCCAAGGAAAAAACAAAATTATGAAGGGAACAAATTCCACTTCCATCTTAAAAAGCACATATTTAAATAAGGAAGACCGTGGCACAGGATCCTGGGCAGGTCAAGAAGCTTCCTCTGCACCAAGGACAGAGGCGTCTGTGGGAGGCCTGCGGCAGCTTGCAAACAGTAGTTACGATATGAAAGTGAGGAGGAGCCCGAAGGAGAGCACAGATTTAGCAGGTAGGAGGATAGACTCCTCGGCCACCCTGATGCTGAGCTTGCTGAGGAAGACAACCCAAAGGGGACCAAGAAGAAGCTCTAGAACCAGGCTGAGACTGGCCTCGTTTCTTGGAGGAAGACAAGAAGGAAGAAAATGACCAACTGCACCGAAAGCCAAAGAAAGATGAGCACAGAAAAGCAGCCTTTAGCGATCTTACCGGTTTAAGTCGTATGATGAGGAGAGAAGTCCAATTGTGGACTGCTGTTTAAAAAGGAGAAGTGGGAAGAGGGGCAGGGGGTGAAGGCTTAGCTCTCTAAACTGTTCTCCGAAAGGTTCCAGAAGAGGACATGTGGGGCTACAACCAAAATCAGCCTCCGGATCAAGGGGGAACCACTGACTGGGAGAAGGGACCCAATGAATAGGGAAAGACGAGAGGGCAGAGGGTCGGCAGAATAATGAACAGAGCCCGACCGACCTCCGAGGAAACAGAGGAAGGTGGACCAGGAACGTGACATTAGGATTGCTCTTAATTAGGAGAAAGTCAAACTCATGTGTGAAGCAGTTTCTAGAATCATCTTTCTTGGCTGGTTGTGGAAATGTCCGATAGTCTGCATTTGGGCACGGTTGCAGGAGTCTAAAATCCAAGTTGGAGAATGATGGGATTTACAAAATGCTTAGTCAATCGGGCTCTATGTAGTTTACTACCGCTCTCTAGAACTATTTTCTTCCAGGTGGAAGACACGCTACCTCTGCCTGTTTTCAGGATGAAGGAGAAAATGTTATTTGCATGGCAGCTCTAGAGTAAAAGGAGACATCGGTGGTGGCGGCGGCGGCAGGGGACTTAAATAATTGCTCGTAAGTGACAAAAGCTAGGGAAGTGTGTTCACAATAGTCAATGAAAGTAAATTACATATTACTGAGGCTTAGCTCAAAGCAATTTTTTTCTAAAGATTTCCAATGCAAATCTGAGTGTCAGAAATATTTTTCAATGGAAATAATAGTAATTTCACCTCTCCTAGGGTTACTAAAAGTCTGATAAATTAGTTGCAAACCTGCATTTCAGTATTGGGTTCTTTTTTAAAACCACATTTGGCATGATCTGAGCTCTATGAATCTCTGCTGACCACCAGTTTTAAGACAATTTAACCTTGAACTTTCCCGCTACTGTGGCATAGGGAAACCCAGGTACCCCACACCTCTCAACGGCCCAGACCTCAAACTCACAGCCGTCAAGTCGATTCCAGCGCCATAGTGACGCTCATCCAAATCTCCTTGCCTTTCAGCAGTTACTCAGGAAGTAAAAAAGCACGCGTCAGAGCATGGCTGTTTTATAAAGTGATCTATATGTAATATAAATAGCCTGATTGCAGATCATCATCCTGATTTGCAAAGGGAGGACATTTTGAAACACTGCCATCTACCGCAATAGCTCCAAATTACACAGGCATTTTATGAACTGTGAAAGGAGACACAAGAGGAAATACCTTGCCAAGTTATCCCCAGCTAACTCATTAAACCGTTAAGATGATTTGAAGTTTTAATCGAATAACTGGTCTTCTTAAGGTTACACTGGAAAGGGCATTTTATATATGTACTTTTAAGGCAGTCTCAAATAATCAGCTTTGTTCGAAGGCAGTATTAAGGAGCTGCGTGGGCATACTACTTCTGTAATCGGGTCACTCACTACGAGTCAGAATCAACTGGACAGCAGTGGGCTTGGGTCTGGTAGAGGAAAGAGTTCTGGTAGCACAGTAGACTAAGTGTTGGATTACTAACCATAAGGTTATCTCTTCAAGCCCTAGAGCTTCTGCATGGGAGAAAGATGAGAATTTGCTTCAACAAAGATTTATAGCCTCAGAAACCAGTTCTACTCTGCCCTACCGGGTCACTGTGAATCAGAATGGATGGGACTTCAGTGTTTCTGGTGGAGGCCAAGACCCTCTTGTGAGTCATTGCCTTGAGCACAGAATCCAAGCTTGGTTTAAAGAGGAGCCTTAACACCGCTTTCACCGCAACTAAATGTTTTTAATCATTTTATTGGGGCTCATACAATTCTTATCACAATCCATACATCCATCCATTGTGTATCAAGCACATTTGTACATTTGTTGCCATCATCATTCTCAAAACATTTGCTTTCTACTTGAGCCCTTGATATCAGCTCCTCATTATTCCCCCTCTCTCCCTGCTCCCCCTCCCTCATGAACCCTTGATAATTTACGAATTACTATTTTATCATATCTGACACTGTCTGATGTCTCTAAATGTCTTTTTGTCTCACATTCAGTCCTTGAAATGCTCAGTTCAAGGAAAAACAAATAATTATATCACAGTGCACAAAGTTAATTCATCTTTCTCTGCAGATTTTTATGATAAGAAGTTGCTTTCAACGACGGATTTAATTCACCTATTCTATCCAATGTGGTGTGAATGCATATATTTGGCAGAGAAATTTTTATGAGACTATTATCTGTAGGGGCTCTATCATGCTAACATCATGAAAAAGTAAACTTGACTGAATTAAATAAAAAGAATATGCTTTTATTGTTAAATTTCCATTTGTCTAGTGGTGGGAGTAAAAAAATTTCTGCAAATCTCAATCGTTTTATCTGTTTGCCTCTCCCTGTATGGTGTGATCTGTTCTTTGATTTTGTAGTTATTGTCTAATAATCCATATTAAGGCAATGTATCTCCCGATGCCCATCGGCAAAACAAATGCAAACAAGCAAGATCACTAGCTTGATGACCCCCATGGAGCAGAACGCTGGCGTCTTGGTATTTACCCAATATCTCTCACAGGCTTTGCTTTAGCTGCGTGCCAGGAATAGAAAGTTTGCCTGCTTGGAATCTCGGAAAAAACCCATATTGATGGAGACAAAAAGAATTAGGCATGACAGGGTGGTGCCCACCTATCCTAAATGTTAATCATTAGAATGGTCAATTTTAAAAGTATACAGTAAAGGATTCCGTAGCATGAAAAGTCAACATTTTAAAATGAATGCAAACATCACATAATCCAACTACTTCATGATTAAGCTAGTAATAAAAAGACTGCAAATAATCTATAGTAATTATTTTCAGTTTATAGGCCAAATTAAAATATTCTTTTGATAAAGAGCTTCATTTATTTGGTGTTTAATTTCTGAGATTAAAGATATAAAGTCTTCAGTTTTGATCAACACTCTGACTCTAGTTGATTCACTGCTGTTTTCATGAGTCCATTAAGCAAACCCTGAACCAACGAAGGAAGAAGCTAACTGACATCCTCAGGTCGGGTCGCCTTGTCTACCTGCTGTTCTGGGCATCATCAGAAGGGCTCTTTGGTCAGCACTCAACATTAGTCACTGCTGATTCTAGGTTTCAGTAAACTAAGTGAGCAAACAAGACCAATCCAATTTGCTCAAATATTAATCTAGATGTTCTCTAGTGTACTCATATAGGTAAATTTAACCCACTCTTTATAATCTGTTCTTACACATATTCTTCTCTTTCTCTCATCAGCACAATTTAGAATACTCTTGTAATTCTTTTGATGTGTGAGTCTTTGATTCTTGAGTTTGACTTTATATATATTTGCCTGTCTTGATCTTGCTAGAATCTGATTCCAGTTAATAAATAGTCCGGAGATAACTGAGGATGAGGGAAGAATGGCAGGAGGAGAATCACCTTCCCCATGCAAGGTACCTGAGGGGATAGCATCACAGGGACTTCATGTACTCTACCGGAGGGAGGGGATTCTATCTCCTACAGAGAGGCTTGGAGGTATGTGTAGGGGTTTAGCGTCCTCTGAATCATTCAAATCCTTCCAAAAGTTCTCATTCCAACTTTTAAAAAAACAAAAAACTCTATTGTGAATTAGGTGAAGGTTTACAGAGCAAATCAGTTTTCCATTCAATAATTCATATATATTTTACTTTCATATTATGGGTTGTAATTCTCACACTATAACATCACATCCCATTTTCTGTTCCCATTCTTCCTTTCCTAACCTTTGCTGCCCTCTGAACTTGGACCTGTGGCAAATGCTTACCTTTTGAACTCAAATGTTCACCTTATCGACCCATTGTTTGTCTGAAAATTGAGCCAAGTCAGTTCAACTCCAGGCCTGAAAGATGAGCAGGACCAGTCTCAGAGGTCTCACCAGTCTTTATGAGCCAGTAAGCTTTGTCGTTGTACCTTTGATTTATGAGTTTTGTTCTGCATCCTCCCTCCTGTCACTCTAGTCAGTGGCGGTAGCCAGGCACGATCTAGTTCTTCAAGTTCAGAGGGATGGAAGCTGAAGTTCATGTGGTCCATTGGACTGTTTCCATGCATCTTTGATTTTGTGTGTGTGAATGTGT
Organism: Echinops telfairi; assembly: GCF_000313985.2. Taxonomy (NCBI): domain Eukaryota; kingdom Metazoa; phylum Chordata; class Mammalia; order Afrosoricida; family Tenrecidae; genus Echinops; species Echinops telfairi. Next base: position 41,614,029 of record NW_022103920.1, read on the forward strand.
GTGCCATGTGGGGGGAAAGCAATAGTTCCATTTTAGATGGTTACACAAGATTTAAAGACACTAGTCACAACTCATTAAAGTGGGGTTTCAAATATTGTCTTTGTGAACTTTGCGTGCCCCCAAGAGCACCGAGGCCTGGGAACTCATTGCCTCAAGGTATTCGGTGATAGTTAAGAAGTGCTAGTAACTTTGCCTCCTGTATGCTCTATTATAGTCACTAATATATTTGCAAAGACATATAGAAATATTCCCTGTCAAACCTATATGTATATTTGTGGGTATAGTCTCGTTCTAATTCTAGGAGTCCCATTATTTTCTCTAATTTTCTTATAAGAAAAGGTTGTGATTCAGTCGATGTATCAAGAAGTCTAGGTAGGTTATCGACGGTGTTATCCTGCAACTACCTTTGATGAGAAGTTTCCTTTGACATAATTATAGGTGCTTAACCAGTTTCTCTTTTTTTGTGAGCTGAGAATTAGAAGTTTCCGCTTTCATTCTCATTTTCACTTGGAGTTATTCAGTGCAGTGAAAAACAGCCAGCATAGTCTTAAATTTCTCACAACTTTCATATTTTCTTCCTATGGGTGTCACTCAAAGCATTTCTTTCAATGGGTACTATATTCCATGTGGCCATATGTATTCATTTTATTGGCTACTTTTGTCACCATGTGCCAGGTGATGCCAGAATTTGCACCTTAATATTAGCTGGATTTAAGGGCTTCCAACCTCAATTAGACCAGATAATCAATTATAAATCTTTCTGAGCCTCTGTTGCCCAAAACCAATTCAGAAATTGATTTCCATATGAAGAATTCATGGTTGAAAATTTTTGTGCTTTAAAATGCTCTCAATACTAATTTCTACCATGATAAATGTCAATAGATATAATACTCTTGTAATTCCTTTGATGTGTGAGTCTTTGATTCTTGAGTTTGACTTTATATATATTTGTCTGTCTTGATCTTGCTGGAATCTGATTCCAGTTAATAAATAGTCTGGAGATCACTGAGGATGAGGGAAGAAGGCAGGAGGAGAATCACCTTCACCTGCATTTTTGTTGACCTCACCTAAATAAATTCAAATCATCTAAATAAGAGGGTAATTGAAGACCAACTGTATGTTTCTTGATGAAAAGTAAACATGATGAGAAGAAACTGAACTTACTATAGAAAGGAAGTGGCAGAGTAACACCCACAAGCCTAAGCTAGTGGTAGACCCTAAGGACTGGTTCAGTACAAAGCTCTTGGTGTGCAGCCTGTGTGATCACGAGGTGTCGAAGGGATCAGGTAGCAGGCATCAAAGAACAAAAAGGCAAACCATTGTGAATGACGGGGAGTGCAGATTGGCAACCCAAGACCCATCTGTAGGCAACTGGACATCCCCTTACAGAAGGGTCTCCGGGAGAAGATGAGCCAGTCAGGGTGAAGTATAGCAATGATGAAGCATACAACTTTCCTCTCGTTCATAAATGCGTCCTCCCCCCGCGCCCCCAAACTATCATGATCCCAATTCTACTTTACAAATCTGGCTAGACCAGAGGATGTACACTGGTACAGATAGGAACTGGAAACACAGGGAATCCAGGATGGATGATCCCTTCAGGACCAGTGGTGAGAGTGGTGATACCGAGAGGATGGAGGGAAGGTGGGATAAAAAGGGGGAACCGATTACAAGGATCTACATATAACCTCCTCCCTGGAGGACAGACAAAAGAAAAGTGGGTGAAGGGAGATGTCAGACCGTGCAAAATATGACAAAATAATAATTTATCAATTATCAAGGGTTCATGAGGGAGGGGGGCAAGGGGAGGGAGGGGTAAAAATGAGGAGCTGATACCAAGGGCTCAAGTAGAAAGAAAATGTTTTGAGAATGATGAAGGCAACAAATGTACAAAAGTGCTTGACACAATGGATGTATGTATCGATTGTGATAAGAGTTATACGAGCCCCAAATAAAATGATTAAATTTTAAAAAAAAAGCTCTTGGCGTGTCCGGCGTCCTTTATCTCAGAGTCACCTCTCCTGGTGTGGCAGGCCACCCTGGGGGAGAGCCCCGGCTGCTTCTCCAGCCTCTCCCTTGCTCCACTTCTCTGGAAGCCTGCTGCTCATAATGATCGGCAGAGTGACTTCTCCATACAAACAACTTGGCATCTCTAGTGGCACAAGCAGCCTCACTTTTGCAAATCTCCCAGGCAACGGGTGGATAATTTAGAAAGAACTGGCAAAAAAGGAAACCATGCAGACTGTGGTGAAGCGGCCAGAGTTCGATCCCACACTCCGAGGTGAAGACTCGCCTGCAAAAGGGGGTGACTGGTGAAACTGAACGTTTGAAAAAATGACAAACTCTGCCAACTGATACCATCCGACCACTTGATTCTGCTGGTTGGCTTTGCTGTTATGTAGCTCTCCTACTGGGCTTTGTGTGTGTGTGTGTGTGCATAACTATGAAGTAAAAGTAAGTTGACCATGTCTAGCTTGGCGCTGAATTTTATTTTTAAAAGTTAAGAAAAAACGTATCTACATGTTTGTGTGTGCATATATAGTTTTAACACGCACACGCACACTTTCTGCACAGAGTGAGAAGTGCTTGTTCAGCACCGGGGAGACTGAGCCCATTTTCTCTTCCAGCGTGAAGAGTGTGGTCAGGTGCCGGAGCTCCTCCTGACCTCTGACGCAGAACGGCAAGGCCAACACCCACGCCGGACGCCGGATCCAAGAACTTCACAGCCCGAGGTGTATGCTCACGGTTTCTTCTGAAACATTCCAGACACTCCCAAGGGCAGAAAAGTTATGCAAGCTTTGGGAACTTTATAGGAATAGTAAAAGTCATCATATGTAACTATGGCTATACATGCATCCACACATACATGAGGAGGGTTCAAAAGGTTGATGGGAAAGTGGAAGTAAAAGATAATAGAAAATTTCCATGAACTTTTGGAAGCAGCCGTGTGTGTGTGTGTGTGTGTGTGTGTGTATACACATGTGTTGTTATGTGCTAGCAAGTTGGTTCCAACTCATAGCGACTCTTTACAGAAAAGAACAAAATACTTCTTGATCTTGCACCATCCTAACATTTGCTGCTATGTTTGAGCCCTTTTTTTTTAATTAAGGAAAAATTTATTGACAGGGCAATGTTCAAATCTTGGACATATCCACATAGCTAACACCCCATCAAGATAGAGAAAATTTTCAGTATGCAGAAATTTCCTTTGTATTCTTTCCCAAACAAGCCCTGTTCCCATCACTTCTCCTAAGGCCACAAATCTTATAATGTCTAACAAAATTGCTTAATTTTTGCATTTTTCTTGACCTCACCTAAATAAATTCAAATAATGTGTTTTTGCATATAATGATTATGAAGTAAAGCAGTCAAAGTATGATAGCTAACATATGTTTAGATAGAAGTGAATGAAGACCTGAGTTAGAAAATGAATAACTGTCTAAAAAAAAAAAAAAGAGGAAACTGAATAACATTACAATATCCTAGGCAGTGCTCCTAAAGGGAGCAATGACTAATGAATGTTTTTTTAAATTGCTAGATGTAAATTTCCTTGTTAGCTGTGTTATAGGAGCATCTATCTTTAGTGGACTTAAGCTTTGAGTATAGTGCTATCTATGTTGGAAGCATGAAGTGGAGCGATGATATCTAAAGCCAACCACAGAGCAAGTCTTAAGATGATAACATAAATGAGAAGCAATACACACTTTCACATTTCCCAGAAACAGTGTTCAATTGTCCACTGTATAAGATACAAGATTCTGAAACTAACTGCATTAAAAAATTAAAGAGTAGCCAAAGCAGTAGGCAGGAAAGGGGGACATTCATGTTAATGATTTTTAATAAGTATTCAGGATAGAATTTTTCCTTAAATTGAGCCCTTTGTTTTAGCCAGTGTGCCAACCCATCCCATTAAGGGTCTTCCTCTTCTTTCCTGTCCCAATACTCTACTAAGTGTGGTGTTCTTTTCCAGAGACTGGCCTGACCTGATAACATGTCCAAATACTTGAAAAGAAGTCTTGTCATTCTACCTCCCAAGGAGAATTGTGGCCATATTTCTTCCAAATCACAATTGTTTATTCTTTTGGTAACCTATGAGATATTCAGTATTCTTTGCCAACACTCGAGTCCAAAGTCTCATTTCTTCTTCCTGCTTCTTGGTTCACCATCCAGCGTTCACACGCATGTGAGATGACTGAAAAGACCGTGACTTCCACACCAGCCTGTGTGACCACGAGGTGTCGAAGGGATCAGGTACCGGGCATCAAAGAACAAAAAAATCATATCATAGTGAATGAGGTTGAGTGCAAAGTGGAGACTCAAAGCCCATCTGTAGGCAACTGGACACCCCTTACTGAAGTGTTATGGAAAGGAGACGACCCAGTCAGGTTGCAGGGTAGCAATGATGAAACATACAACTTTCCTCTACTTCTTAAATGCTTCCTCCCCCTACTTATCATGATCCCAATTCTACCTTACAAACCTGGCTAGACCAGAGGATGTACACTGGTGCAGATAGGAACTGGAAACACAGGGAATCCAGGACAGATGATCCCTTCAGGACCAGTGGTGAGAGTGGCAATACCTGGAGGGTGGAGGGAAGGTGGGTTGGAGAGGGGGTACCGATTACAAGGATCTACATAGAACCTCCTCCCTGGGGGATGGACAACAGAAAAGTGGTTGAAGAGAGACGTCAGACAGTGTAAGATATGACAAAATAATAATAATTCATAAATTATCAAGGGCTCATGAAGGAGGGGGGAGTGGGGAGGGAAGAGCAAAATGAGGAACTGATATTAAGGGCTCAAGTAGAAAGCAAATGGTTTGAGAATGATGATGGCAATAAATGTACAAATGTGCTTGCCACAATGGATGTATGTATGGATTGTGATAAGAATTGTATGAGCCCCCAATAAAATGATTTAAAAAAAAAAAGAAAGAAAAGACCGTGACTTGGGCCAGGAGCACCTTACTTCTCCAAGTGACATCTTTACTCCTGAGCATTTTAAGGCGGTCCCTTACAGCAAATTTGCCCAGGGCATCATTGGACTTCATGACTGCTGCTTCCTTGGGTGTTGATTGTAGATCCAATTAAAATAAAATCCTTGACCACTTCAATACATTTTCCCACCAGTCGTGATGCTATTTATTATGATATGGTGCAGATTTTGGTTTTCTTTATACCAAGGTACAAAGTGTCTTTGACCTTCATCTGTAAGTGCTTCACATTGTTTTTGCGTTCAGCAAGCAAGATATTGCAGATAATTTTCCAGCCTTCTTCCCATTCCCATGCGGCATTCCTCTTCACATAGTGAAACTTCTGGGATTATTTGCTCAGCATTCAGATTGAATAAATGGTCAAGGAATACAACCTTGGTGCACACCTTTCCTTCTTTTAAACCGGCAGTAACCCTTTGTTCGGTTTGAACTGCCTCGTAGTGTATAAACAGGTTGCACTTGAGCACAATTAAGTATTCTGGAATTTGATTTTTCCTCTAAGTTATTCATAACTTGTGATTCACAGAGTTGAATGCATTGTTTTGTCAGTAAAATCCAAGTCAAGATCCATCTACAGGTAATATCAACAATGATATCCCTCATTCCATGCCCTCTTCTGAACCCAGCTGAAACTTCTGAAAGTTCCCTACTGATATATATACATAGTGGACTACAGGACACCTCACTTTGATATGCAAAAATAAACACTCATATAAGTTGCCTCATTGTGATAATTACTTGTTGCAATAGTCTGGGATCAAGCCCCAAACACTTCTGAGCTACTCTTGGATATAGGAAAACTCCAAACCTACTGCTGTTGAGTCTACCCAACTCGTAGAGAATCCGAATAATTCATTAAAAACATGTCGATCGAAAATCTTTCTCCTGTGGAGCAGCTGGTGGTTCTTAACATCTGACCTTTGGGTTAGCAGTTACATCTCATAAAAGACACAGACTCTAATTAGGAAAGATTCTGTAGGGAAATGTATACACATACAAGTATCAGTCAAAGAGTTTTGTTATAAAATCCTAGAAATCTCTATCAAACAAAAATATCCAAATGGGATGAGATGGGTCCACATGGTCTCTATGCTTCCGAAGGCGGTGTTTCCATCTCTTCAACCCTTCTCTGGAGAGGTCTGTGCTCTGTGATGTACCCAACATCTAAACCTCAGTTTGGGAATCCTGGGGAAGCTCAAATGGTGTTTCTTTTCAATGTTCTTTGAGTTTGGGGAACAAAAAAGAAGTCTGAAGGAGCAAGATCAGGGTCTAGTGTAGATGGGGCTGGGCTTTTCTATAAGAGTCTCACAGGCCAGCCCTTGCTGTGCTCAAGGAAGGAGCAGGGGCCTTGTTGGGATGGGAGGGGGGGGTGTGGTGGGGGGGAAATCATCCTGGATGCAACTTCCCTTGCCTCTATCTATTATCACTGTTCTCAATTTTCTTTATACTTCTCATCATAAGCCGCGGCGCTCATTCTGTGTTCTTTGAAGAAATCTAACAAGATTACACCTTTGGGATCCCAAAATACAGTCACCATAACCTTCCGAGCTGATTTCTACACCTTGAATTGAACTCACCCCGCAGACCACTTGGAAGCCACTGCTGTGGTTGGACCTTAGTTTTGAAGTCACCCTAGTGACACTAAGGTAAGTGTATTACTGAAAGAACGTGTCTGCAGGCATAGACTGATTGCTTCTGCAAGTGTCTCCATTTAAACATTTTTTGTTAAGAATAAATCATGCATGTATGAACTGAAACCTAATAACAATACTTTTTGACTTACCGTCTTGTGCCTGTGTGTGTCTAGGTCTATCTGTATGTATAGATAGATCGGTAGATTACATATCTAACTTTTTCAGATTGATTAGTAGTATATATTTATTTTGAAATGTTACCAAATTTATATAGATTTTAGATTAATATATTTTAAAACTAAATTATTGACATTTGTATATTGTCATAGTTGTAGATTAATAAGGCATTTTAAAGTATTACTAAATACTTAACTAACTTTTGCTAATTCATCAAAATCATATCATCTGGGATCAGAGAAATTTGATCAGCTCTGATTCTATCATTTTTCAAATTAGGTAACTAAAACCCAGAGAAATCATTCCAGATCATATTACTGGTAAGTGGCACTTGGGACTTGACCCCAATCTCTGAATTCCTTGTTTTGAGGGCCTTCATTTCATTAAGATGTCCTCTGGGCATGTACAGCTTGGCATTGTTTTGGTTTTTCATTTGGAGGGGTATACAGAAAACAGTCTACTACTTGTTTGTCAGTTTGCTGTACTGTGGCTTGCATGATGCTGGGGAAGCTATGTCACTGGTATTTCAAAGGCCAGCAGGGTCCCCCAAAGGGAGCGTGTTTCAGTGAAGCTTCCAGACCAAGAACAGACAACGAAGAAGGACTTCCCCACTTCGGAGGAAGGAGCCGCTGAACAGCTTCAGACACTGTTAGATACAAAAGGCCCAATGAGTGGAAGCTGCACATTGTCAGAGACCATGCCAGATTCCGGGCCCCCAGCTCCGAGGGCACTCAAAACGTGACTGAGGAGGGCTGATTTCTTGGAGTGAAATCGACCATGGTGACAAGAGGCGGGAGAAGTCTGTGGGAGTGGAGCCTTCAGGGTCTTCATTTGCTGATGGGACCCGACTCAAGATAGGGAACACTAGCTACACAGATCTACTGATGGGAACGTGGAAGGTGCTAAGTATGAGTCTATGAAAATTGGAAGTGGTCAAAATGAAATGGAATGCTTTAAGATCAATATCCTGAGCATTAATGAGCTGAAATGGACTGATAGTGGCCATTTTGAGTCAGAAAATCAAATGATTTACTATGCCAGGAATAGCACAATCAAGAAGAATGACGTGGCATTCAATGTCAGAGAGGGCATTTCTTTTTTTTAAAAAAAGCATTTTATTGGGGGCTCATACTACTCTTTTCACAGTCCATACATACATCCATTGCATAAAGCACATTTGTACATTTGTTACCCTCATTCTCAAAACATTTGCTCTCCACTTAAGACCCTGGCATCAGCTCCTAATTTTGCCCCCTCTCTCCCCGCTCCCCCCTCCCTCATGAACCCTTAGTAACTTATAAATTGTTATTTTGTCATATCTTACTCTGTCTGATGTCTCTATTCACCCACTTTTCTGTTGTATGTCCCCCAGGGAGGAGGTTATATGTAGATCCTTATAATCCGTTCCCCCTCTCTACTCCATCCTCCCAGTATCGCCACTCTCACCACTGGTCTCAAAGGGATCATCTGTCCTGGATTCCCTGTGTTTCCAGTTCCTATCTGTACCAGTGTACATCCTCTGGTCTAGCCAGATTTGTAAGGCAGAACAGGGATCATGATAGTGGTGGGAGGGGTGGTGGAGGAAGCATTTGGGAACTACAGGAAAGTTATATATTTCATCGTTGCTGCACTGCACCCTGACTGGCTCCTCTCTTCCCCGCAACCGTTCTGTAAGGGGATGTCCAGTTACCTACAGTTGGGCTTTGGGTCCCCACTCCTCACTCCCCCTAGAAAGGACATTTCAAAATCAATCATGAAATACAATGCTGTCAGTGATCAGATTATATCTATCTACCTTCAAGGAAACCCAATCAATACAACCATTATACAAATTTATTCACCAACCATAAAAAATAGTGATGCAGAAATCTAAGAATTCTACCAACTTCAGTCAGAAATTGATCAAGCATGCAACCAAGATGCATTGATAATTACTGGTGATTAGAATGCAAAAGTTGGAAACAAAGAGGAAGGAACAGCAGTTGGAAAATATGGTCCTGGTGATAGCAACGAAGCTGGAGATTGCATGGTAGGACTTTGCAAAACTAATGACTTTTTCATAGTAAATGTCTTCTTTTGCTACAACACATAGACTTCTCCACATGGAATACACAAAAATCAAATTGACTATAGATGTGGGAAGAGACATTGGAGAAGCTCAATTTCAGTAGCTAAAACCAGGCCAGGGGCTTACTGTGTAACAGACTATCCCTGGCTCATACGTAAGTTCAGTTTGAAGCTGAAGAAAATTGAAACGAGTCCACAAGAGCCAAAATACCATATTGAGTCTATGCCACCTAAATGTTGAGAACATTTCAAGAACAGATTTGCTGCACTGAACACTGAAGACAGATGGTAGTGCAACCAGAACAAGGGACGACTGCATGATTTAAAATCAGGAAGAGTTTCCACGGGATTATCTCCTCACCGGACTTATTCAATCTGAACGCTGAGCAAATCATCCGAGAAGCTGGCTGATCTGAAGAAGGGTGTGGCGTCAGGATGGGAGGAAGGCCGACTCGCAACCTTGCTTGCTGAAAGTGAGGACTTGAGACGCTTGCTGATGAAAATCAAGGAACGCCGCCTTCCATCTGGATTACAGCTCAATGTAAGACCAACATCCTCACAAGTGGAGCCCATGGGTAGCATCATGATACCTGCAGATAAATGGAGATCTCCATTTATGATGATAAATGAAGAAAAGGTTGAAGTTGTCAAGGATTTCATCTTGCTTGGATCCACAATTTACATGGAAGCAGTAGGCAAGAGATCAAAAGACAAGTTGCATTAGGCAGTCTGCTGGGCAAGACTTCTTTAGAGTATTGAAGCGTAAGGGTGTTGCTTTCAGTACTAAGGAGCACCCGACCCAAGCCATGATATTTTCATTTGCCTCATATGCATGTAAAAGATGGCTATTGAACAAAGAAGAGCAAAAAATTTGACGTATGAGGTAGTTAGTTTATTGTGCCAACCTCGCCAATAAATACATGTTGAGTTAACTGAAGGGTGGAGGAATAAATGGCTCAGTGAGCCTTGCCTTTCTAGTTCTCGGGTCTCTTGCTTTCTGATGGTCAGACCAGGGTGCAGCTGCCTTAGCCAGTTCCCTGCT
>NW_022103920.1:41625507-41630614 GCF_000313985.2 Echinops telfairi
GCCGGGCACCATCAGCTTTCTTCGCCACATTTGCTTATGCACCCATTTGTCTTCAGTGATCCGTTCGACACCCCGTGATCACACAGGTTGATGTGTTGTTCCATGTGGGCTTTGTTGCTTCTGAGCTAGATGGCCGCTTGTTTACCTTCAAGCTTTTAAGACCCCAGACGCTATCTCTTTTGTTTTATTGTGAATAAGGTCCCTATAGGTTGAAACCAACTTGATGACACCTAGCAACAACAACACAAAACAATAAAATAATACACAAGTGAGAAAGGAAGCTCACTACTCAAAATATATAGTTTACTCCAGCCAATCAACTCAGAATAGTCACTTACTCGCTCTTTGAACCTGGGAATTTGCTTTGCCTTTTGAGACGTTTCTTTTATGTGTCCTCCATTCCAGAAAATATCATGTAGGTTTTTTTCTTGTTAACCAGCTATTTCCACAGTACCAACCTCTGCTGTTTATATGATGCTTCAGTATGACACCTTAAGGAGCCCTGGTGTCGCGTGCCCTTGGTTATGCATTGCAGCACTGACTGCAAGGTTAGCTGTTCAAACCTACCAGCTGCTTCACTGAGAAAGATGAGTGTTTCTGCTCCCATAAAAGATTTGCATCCTTGGAAACCAAACGAGCAGTTCTACTGTGTGCTACAGGGTCACCATGGGGTGGAATTGACTAAATGGCAGTAGGGGAGGGGAGCAGGTTGGTTTAGTATGACACCTTAGTTGGTACTTCATTTTCTACTGTTTTTACAATTCTGACAGAACTATATGATAGATAATTAGATAGGACCCATTTCAGTTAAGTCAAATGGAAAATGTAAGTAAATGACTTCATATTTTTCTGGTACAAATTCTCTTTTTATTTAGGCCAGCATGATTATAGTTCTATAAAATAATTTCAGACTATAAAGGCATTACTATGCTAATCCCAAGGAAGTCAATTGGGTTTTATGTACTAGCTATAACAATCAGTAGTATTTTATAGCTGCATGATAGTTGTTATGAATATTAATTGCCACTATCAACTGTTTCTGGGCTGCTACCATTTGTTTTCCAGTTCTGTGGCTTTACAATGAAGGTTCTATAGTGAAAACTGCTCCTTATGAGCTTTGCAAGGCAATTTGAGATGCGTTCTTGAATCTTTTTTATTCTCTTTTTATTTTTCATGAACGAGCACTTAAAAGATTGTTTTGGAGTTTGAGGCCTGATTTTTAACCTTCTACTATTCATAAAACATAAGACATATGCTTTATGTTTAATGTAGTGAACAAATAAAAAACACTAATCAGAAAATTCAGATTATTAGGTAAATTGCAGAATAGAACCCTCATGTTTAGATTAATAGGTACAATATTGAGCAATATAATCAATACAATGATTAATAGCTTTATATGATCTGAAGAAGTCCTAGTGTCAAGTGCTGGGATACTAACTGAAAACCCACCAGCCATTCCATCGGGCACAAATGAAGCTGTCTGCTCTGGTAAAGATTTACAGCTTCAGAAACCCGAAAGGCAGCTCCCCTCTGTCCTATGGCCTCACTAGGAGTGGGAATCCCCTCAATAGTAGTGGAATATATGATTGGTGCCAGGGCTTCCTGACTTTCTCCATTCAGAAAAGACCAGACTCACATTGAATAAAGAAGACCAAAGAAGAATCAACACATTTGAAATGCAATACTGGAAAAGAATATTGAAAGTCCCAAGGATTGCTAAAAGAACAAACAAATCTGTCTTGGAAGAAGTACAGCCAGAGTATTCCTTGAAGACCAAGATGGCAAGACTTGGTCTCACATCCTTGTCCGGGGAGACCAGTGCCTGGAGAGAGGGACACCCTGGTTGGTAAAGTGGAGAGGCAGCAAAAGAGAGAAGGCCCCCTCAGCGATAGATTGACACAGTGGCTGCCATGATGGGCTGAAGCAGAAGAACAATTGGGAGGATGGTGCAGGACCAGGCAGTGTTTCTTATAGAGAAAATAGCTTATTCATCTCCTCCTTACTTTCCCTCTATGCCACTGAGGATACTCGTGCCTGTGGTAAAGACAATCAGAACTTGAAGCCCTCAGAACTGCAGACAGGGGAGAACTGTGAAATCAGGCTCTGCTTAGACCTTCCGTTCTCAACCATTCTGAAATCAAAGGGTATTTGTTACTTTGAGGAGCTGATAAAAACTGAAGACACCCTTCCCAGGAAAATGCACCTTAGCTTGTATACACTTTGAAGGTGTTTCCGGATCACTTTATCCAAGAAAGCCAGGCTTAGAAGATTAGGCAAGGAGTAGCTTTCCCGACAGGATCAACAGATTTAAAGAGAGAAAAGCATAAGGCTGTTTCAAGAGGAGAAACGGACCGGCCCTTCCTTGGGTCGCTGTGGGTCAGACCTCACCCGATGGCACTTCATAACAGCAACAAACTTGAGATTGAGACCCTTCTGGAGAGGATCTGCCGGGCCGGCACAAGGGAGAGAGGCCAGCTATGCAAATGACGATGAATGGTTTTTTGAGATTCCAAAGGATCATCTTGATAAATTTACTCCAGGGACATAGAACAGCCGGTGGAGTGGGGGTAGGGGGTTATCATGAAGACTTTTAAAAAGAAAATGGATAAATGCATCAGTAAGACAAAGGGCAGGATCGTTGGATATCTCCATCTCTATCCATATCATCTATATCTGTTATGACTATACAGCAGCTCATGCTTCAAGAGCAGCATTGGCTACACCATATCCCTGAAGAATTTAATCCCATCCACCCCATATCCCTGGTCTTGCTCGTTCAGGCTTTTTTCTGTTCCCTAGACCCAAAGAACACTTAAAAGGAACACGATTTGAGTCCCTCAAGGGTGCTGCTGCAAGTGCTGTGTAAATCAAAGAGATGAGAAGCCTTTGGGGAAGGCTTAGAGAGATGGAAACACCCCTTTCAGAAGCGTACAGACCTAGACGGAGAATATGTCAAGCAATAAAAGCATCACATTGTGATTTTTTGTTGAATACCTATCATTGTATAATGAAACTTTTTGACATTTCCCCTCATACTGAAATTTCCCAACAATTCTGGTGTAACTTAGCCCTCGTTTTCAGGTTGAAAAACAACAACCAAAACAAATCAGCCAGGTTTGACGGATGCTTTCCTCCAAACAAAGTTCAGTTTGGTTTACCTAAAACCTACCCATCCCTTATAAGAATCTTTCTCTGAGGAGAGGTAGGTCAAAGTCAGGACTTGCAAATAAATTCTAAAGTACATCATGTTTTTAAATGGAGGCCGCCTGTGTTCATTTTGATCATAATGCTGTCATTTGCTTGGGAAGGGGGTTGAAATCTGATGTGTGTGGGGAGAGGGGGGCAAAGAGTTACCTCACAATGTACAGGGTGTCTGATGAGGTCTTTCTATCGATGTTTGCTTTAGAAACTATCTCCCAGTAAATATGCTGGCATTCTCCAAGCAAACATATGCCTGGGTGTTATTTAATTAACCGTGGAGCTATGAACATTGTGAAAATCAAGTTTACATATGTTTTCAAACAACATATTTTAAATAAAATTATTTGCAACCAGAAGAGGAAGCTCATTTATTTATCATTCCTTCAGCTATTATCTGTCGAGCAGTTCCTCTCTGTGCCAAGCACTGCACTAGGGCTGGGTGGCAGCTGCAAACCAGGGAGGCCTTCTTATCAAAGAGACAGTGTCTCCTTAAAAAGTCTGTTTAAAAAGTTGGAGTTTTATTATTATTGTAGTGCCTCTGTGGAATAAAACTTTTCATAAGTCAATATACAGTATTGAGAAAAAAAGACATAGAAATAGCCTTTCCAGTATGTAAATCATTTCTAGATTTTTGGCTGCTCATCTGGTGCATTTAAAAATGCTTCTTGGATAAATGCCTGTCATTCATTCAGAAATTCAACCTTTTCATCGTATCAAGTACATTATGAGATTCAGCTGGAGAAATAACATGGGTATATTTTTAAGCAGCATCCAATCTAATGGAGAGGATCAGACAGGCTCAAATGAACAAGAGAATTCAAGGCTGTGTGTCAAAAAATTTTTAAAATAAGGGAACATATACTGGATATCAATTTTAGGCTTTAGGGATCATATAGTTTCTATTGCAACAACTCAACTGTACCCTTTGAGGTAGTTAATTTATTGTGCCAACCTGGCTGATAAACACATGTGGGATTAATTGAAGGGCGGAGAGATAAATGGCTCAGAGAGCCTCGCCTTTCTTGTCTCTCTCTTTGGTCATTGGACCAGTGTGCGGCTGCCTTGCTTGTTCTGTGCCTCCATTTGCAAGCTACACTACCTGTGGGACACCTAACCCGTGGACTGTGTCCCTGTAATTTGAGGTTCCCTCAAGACCTGCTTCTCCACACCATTAGAATTTACATCTCTTGAGCTGGGGACTGTCGGACCCTGTCATCTGGCTGACTGTTGGTGACCTGCCTTGCTGTTTGCTGCCTGAGCCCGGATAGCCTGAACTGCTCTACAGAGGACTACCTGGCGGCCCTCAAGACTTGAAGTACTGCCAGTGTCTCACAACTGTCTCACGGGAGTTAGTTGCACTGAGCCATTTGTACTGCTTTATAATTTAATTAATGGTTTATTTCTTATGTTATATATCTATCTATCTATCTGTATAAGTATATATAAAATTAGTAGCATTCTGGCTTTGTTTCTCTAGAGAACCCTGTCTAACACATCCTTATAGCAAGGAAACCCCAAACCAAGCCCATCATTGAGTTGATTGTGACTCATAGGAATCCTAGAGCAATTGTTTTCTGAAAAGGAGGTTGTGGCCAGGTGTGTTTGAGAACCTGTGATCTCAGTGAGGGCAGTTTTTCTGAGACACCTTTCCTCCTGCTGATGGAAAACATCGTGGTGGATGTAGGTATTGCCTTCCTTCCTCAAAGCAGTATACAGATCTTCCCAAAATTATAGTCACCTTTGTAGACAGAAAAGCTATTCTTTTTTTTAAATCATTTTATTAGGGGCTCATACAACTCTTATCACAATCCATACATACATCAATTGTGTCAAGCACATTTGTACATTCATTGCCCTCATCATTCCCAAAACATCTGCTCTCCACTTAAGCCCCTGGCATCAG
>NW_022103920.1:41632099-41634638 GCF_000313985.2 Echinops telfairi
GATGTACAAATGCGCTTTACACAATTGATGTGTGTATGGATTGGGATAACAGTCATATGAGCCCCTAATAAAATGTTAAAAAAAAGAATAGCCCCATTGGGTTCTGGAGGCTGTAAATCTTTACAAGAAAAAAAAAATCACTGCATTTCTCTGCTGGACCATTCATAAAATCAAAAACAAGCCCCATATTTCCAAAACAAAAATAAACTGCCATTCAAAATTTTCATGATCGCTGGAGAAAAGTGGGGAGGCCATTCCAAGCAGCAAGTAGAATAGGTCGCCTTGGAAGAAAACCAGTGTGGGAAAGACCCTCGACAGAAGAAAGGGCAGGGACAGGTGCGAGGGACATAGGATGAAGATGAATCCTTGGAATTGTCATTTTAATTTCGTTGAAAAACAAGTGTGGCTCCCGTAAGGGAGGGATGAACTCAATGTAATATGCGCCCTGGCAGAAAGAAGTCTGACAGTCCATAGTCCAGTCAAGATTGGTCTAACACTGAGAGAGGCCAAATTGCTGTGGTGAGGGGTCACTGAGTGCTGACTCATGGTGACCCGGTGCCCGAGAGAACAAACACTGCACCATCCTGCACCAGCCTCACAATTGTTCCTCCGCTTGGGCCCACTGTTGCTGTCATTGTGTCAATTCACCTGTCTGAGGGCCTGCCTCCCTTCTGCTGCCCCTCCACTTTACCAAGTGTGAGGGCCTTCCTCCAGGAACCGGTCTCTCCTGACACGTGCAAAGGATGTAAGACCAAGTGTCCTCATTATTGCCTCTAAGGAGCATTCTGGCTGGGCTCCTTCTAAGACAGATTTGTTTGTTCTTTTGACAGTCCATAGTATTTTCAATCTTCTTCTCCAGCACCACAATTCGAATGCATTGATTCATCAGTCTTCCTTATTCAATCTCCAACTTCCACATGGATATGAGGCAATTGAAAATATTATGGCTTGGGTCAGGTGCACCTTAGTCCTCAAATTGAAATCTTTGCTTATCAATGCTCTAAGGAGGTCTGTGTAGCAGATTTACCTAGTGTAACTTGTCTTTAGGACTCTTCACGGCTACTTCCATGAGCATTGATTGTGGATCCAAGCAAGACATACTCCTTTATGACTTCAACCTTTTCTCCATTTATCATGATGCTACCTATTGGTCCAGACATGAGGGTTTTAGTCTTCTTTACATTGAGTCGTAAATTGAAGAAGAAATTGACTGCCCACTTTGGAAGAAGTAGCTCATGAAAACCTATGCATATCATGGAAACATTGTCAGCTACTGAGGTAGGTCAAAGGCCTCGTTGTGAATGTCAAATGGAAGGAAGTAGAGATTGGAGGCTGACAAATCCTGACCATGCCACCTAGTTGGCTGACATGCCGACAAGACTGGGCACTTTAATCCCAGTGCCAGCACTTCACAGGTGAGCAGAACCCCAGCATCTGGAGGCAGGCCTCTCAGCAATAGAGCAACCTGATGTCATAATCCTCCACCAGACACTGCACCCACAGCTAGCATATCACCTCTAGTCACCAAGCAGCAGTCGGGTTATAACCTGTCAATTAACAATACGCAGACGCTTTGTACTCAATTGTACTCAATTAACAATACTCAGAGACAGTTCAGTGATTGAGCTTTAGAAGACTCCCCAAAATTCATTCCCTGGAGCCTAGACTCTGTGCTGGATCCAGGTCTCTATGTTCACTTGCTGTTCGATCTTCAGTTGTTCAGTATTTTTCATTTCCCTTTCACGGGGGGTGGGGGGAGAGTGTAATTCCTACTTGATATTTTATTTTTATTCTTCTATTTCCACGCCCTGCTTCTTTCTTTCCATCCATCCTGCTATAATGACTCCTTTCCTCATCAGTTGCTTCAATTCAGACCAACAACTTACGGAGAATTGCAATATTCCAGACACTATCCTAAGGTTTGGATATAAAATGACTAAGACACAGCATTTATCTTAGTGAGCTCGTAGTCAATGTCAGAGCGAGAGTATTTTTTTAAACCATTGATAATACTAATATCTTACATTTGCATAGAAATCTCTGAATGATACTGTTAACATATTCGCTTGCCAACCTAGAAATTAGAAACATGAGTCCACTCAGTGGTACTTGGAAGAAAAGCCTGGTGATCGATTTCCAAAATATAAAACATTGAAAATTCTGCGTAACGCAGTTCTACTCTGATGCACATGGTGTTGTCTTGTCTGCATCGTATTGGTGCATTTGCATAAGCAGGATTACAAACTTAAAAGCCATCAAGGTCTGGCAATTCATGTAAATTAATGAAACCTGCCAGGAGTTAAACCTGTTGGAGATTGTCATTCATCAGAAGGTAATGAAATTTTAAAACACTAAAAACGTAGGTCTATTAAAACCAAATAAGTTTCTGGGCTGTAACTGACATCAGTAGCTTAACGTTATACTTTTAATAAAGCAAGCTGCTTTTGTTTTAATTTATTTTGACCAATATAAGAAACTGTGAGACAGTCTGAGACAGTGGTATCATCCTGCTTATAAACAAGGAAACAGAGATTATAGT
>NW_022103920.1:41636064-41640834 GCF_000313985.2 Echinops telfairi
GCTATATCTTTGAAGGCCTTCTTTTCTGTTGCCCTGTTACTTTTCCAAGCATGATGACCTCTCCAGGGACTAGTCCCTCCTGATAACGTATCCAAAGTCTTGTGATTGTCAATTATAAGGGAGTATTCCAGCTGTACTTCTTCCAAGATACAGTTGTTTGTTCTGGCAGTCCACGGTGTGCCATGTTCTTGGCCAACACAACTCAAATACATCAATTCTTCCTACATCTTCTTTATTTACTGTCCAGCTTTCACATGCATTTGAGGCAATTGAAAATCCCATGCTCGAGCCAGACACATCTTAGTCTTCCAAGTGCTTTTTAGCACTTCAAAAAGGTCTTTGGTTGAAATTTTCCCAGTGCAACACCTTGCTTAATTTCTTGACGGCTGCTTTCATGGTCATTGATTGTATAGAGTAAAACAAAATGAAGTCCTTGAACACGTCAATATTTTCTCTATCGTGACGTTGTTCATTGGTCCAGTTGGGTTGATTTTTGTTCTCTTCATGTTGAGGTGGAACAGTGAGTTAAGTACTGGGCTGCTACCCACAAATCAGTTGTTCAAACCGTTTGCTCCACCGGAGCCTCAGAAACCCTATGGAGTAGTCCTACCCTGCTCTATAGGGTCACTGTGAGTCAGTATCAACTGGATGGTTATGTGAATAGGAATCTCTTCCAGTGAGTTCACCAGGTGGTTGTCTTCCAAATTTCTTGTCATGGACAAGTGAGCATCTCCAGACGACATCTACTTGTTGACACATTTCAATCAGTATTCCTTAAATGCCTTGCTTGTCTTCAAAATGCCTGGGCTTCTTCCAATACAATAGGCCATTAGTCACGTGAAACCCCCTGAAATGCCTGGATCTCAATCCATTGGCTTTGGTACTGTGACTCTCTGTAATACTTCTGTCTTCTTTTGATGCTTCCTGTGTCATTCAATGATTACATTCTGTCAATATTGCAACTTGATGGTTGGAAATATTCTTCAGTTCTTTCAGCTTGAGAAATGTTGAGTGTACTAGTAATTTTGGTTTTTCTAGCTCCAGGTCTTGGCACGTTTCATCACACTTTGTCTTCTCAAGCCATCCTTTTAATCTCCTACTCAACTCTAGCTTCCTCCTAGAAGTGCAAGATACATTGTTCAACCAGATTTCCTTTTCTGTGTGATTTCATGAACCAGGTGTAACTCCTGGCCAGAATAGTAAGATGTTCCAAGACTCCACGTTCTTTCTTTTCACTTTATTAAAAGATCATTTTATTGGGGCTCTTACAGCTCTTATAACAATCCATATATCAATTGTATCAAGCATATTTGTACATATTTGTACAAAACCCATCTGCCATCATTATTTCCTAAACATTTACTTTCTATTGACTCCTTGGTTATCAGCTCCTTTTTTACCCTCCTCCCATCCTTGTAACCCCTTGATAAATCATAAATTATTATTATTTTCATATCTTACACTGACCACTGTCTCCCTTCCCTCATGGTTTCTGTTGTTTGTCCCCCTGTGGGTGGGTGGTGGGCTATGTATCGATCATTGCAATCAATTCTCCCCTCCCTCCCCTCCTCGAGAAGAAAGCAACAGAACTGATAGTTCCGGAGGGACTTGTGGGGAGAAGGAGGCTGGGGAAGGGAGAGGTGAGCAAACAACAGCACAGACAGGGGAACAACTAAGGAATTAAAATCAACAATGAGGAGGACATAGAAATCCTGGGGGGGTTGCAGCAACAGCAATCTAACTGAGAGGAATTACTAAGAGGTGGAAGGACAAGCGTGATGGTGGGGCAGGAGGAAGGTAAAAGGAAACAGAGTAAAGATCTAGAAGCAAAGCTATGGATAGGGGTATAAGCATAGGTGTGTACATATATAAATACATTAATTCATAAAAATAGAAGTATTGGGCTATGTACATATATTTATATGGCAATACACTGAAGTAGTGGATGGACATTGGGCCTCTGTTCATGCCCTCCCTCTATGCAAGAACACTATGTTCTAACAACCTGGCATTCTGTGATACTCACCCTTCTGGAATAATTGCTGAAAACAAAATGGATGCATAGCAAAGGTGGTGACAAAAGTGGATGGTGCCCAGCTACCCAAAGATATAGCATCTGGGGTCTTGAAGTTAAGCAAGTGGCCATTTAGCAGAGAACCAACACGCTCACATGGAAGAAGCACACCAGCCTGTGCAATCATGAGGTGTCAATGGGTTCGGTAACAAGCATCAGAAGACTCAAAACAAACAAACAAACAGAAAACCATATTGTTGAGAATGAGGGGGGTCAGAGCAGAGACCCAAAACCCATCTGTACACAATGGGACATCCCTCACAGAAGAGTCACAAGGAAAGGATGAGTCAACTAGGGCGCAGTATAGCACCGATGAAACACACAATTTTCCTCTGGTTCCTGCAGGCTTCCTCACTCCCCACTATCATGACCCCAGTCCCGCCTTTCACTGCGGGCTAGACCAGAGCATGTGCAGCGGTATAGAGAAGAGAAAGAGCCCATGACACACAGCATCTAGAAGCAGGAGTGGGAATAGCGATACCAGGAGGGTGGTAGAGAGGCAGGGAGAAGGTGGGAAGATTCTACTTTCTAACAACAGCAGTGCCAAGTAAAATGTAGCTGATGGAGATTTGCTGAGAGAAGATACCAGTTCAAACAGTCTTCCACCCAGAAGAGCATTCCAAGAGCAACAGACCCACTGAATGTAAATCAAGGGTTGAGAGTCCTAAGGAAATGCTAATGAAATGACCACCAATGATGAGATATAAAGACTTCTCATCTAGAAACTGCATGTGACTAATCATTGGGGGAATGGCACAGTTTGAGTTTTCTGAGGAGCAAAATTTGAACTTAGTATGCAGATGTTAATAACAAGTATCCTTGAGATCAATACCTGTGGGAAGGAATTAAAGGAAGCAGGCTTGCTTCAGGAAGAAGTAGAACTGCAGTTTAGGCCCAGTGACAATTTTGGCTGACCCTAAAAGGAGTTCTGTACTTAAAATGGCAAATTTAGACTTTCCTAGCATTTATATAAATTCCCATGTCTAAATTTAACACCCACATGTGTGTAAACATCTTATTTGGGGCTTCTGGACTCTAGAGACCATTCGCTTGCACTTACACAGCACCTCAGCCTCAAAGTCTAGACACTTCGTATTTAGCTTAATAAATATTTCAGGAATGAATGCTCTTTTTGATACTTATAGACAACATGTTTGCAGGTGGGAGAATCTTGCAGTTATCTTGAGCTCGCTATAGAGATATTTTCCTAGCTTCTGAATGAGATGTCAAATCAATAGAAATGGAGCATACCTGAAGGTTCTTGGAGCTGAAGACCTCTCAGATACTAATTATAATAATTAATAAGATATAATCTAATGTAAGATAAGTTATAATAATTAATAAGAGAATAATTATAAATGACACTATTTTCACTACTTTCTTTAAAAGTAATTAACCAATCAATGAATAAATAAAAGTAATCAACCAGATTTACTATTTAAACTAGAAATGTTATTTTTTAACCAAATCATTAGGTTATAACAGTTTGAACTTCATTTATACCCTAAATAAAATGACAGTCACAAACTATCATTTTACCATTAGTAATGTCCAACTCAAGGAGCCCTGTTGGTTCAGTGGGTTAAGTACTGGGCTACTGACCACAAAGTCAGGGGGCCCACCAACCACTTCAAGGGTGAAAGGTGGAGAAATCTGTTCTCACAAAGATGCATAGTCTAAGAACCCCTATGGAGCAACTATTGGTCCTGCCAAAACCAACCCAACCCAACCCAATGCCATCAAGTTGATGCTTACAGTAGCAACCCGATGGGACAGGCTGACCTGCTCTGTGAGTTTTGGAGACTGTAACTTCAGTAGAAAGCCCAGTCTTTCTCTCTCGGAGAGGCTGGTGGTTTTGAACTGCTCACCTGGTGGATCGCAACCCAACACATAACCACTATGCAACCAGGGCTCCTTGGAGTCAATTGGACGACAGCGGGTTTGGTTTGATTCTCTTTTTAAATGTCCAGCCAGCTCCCTCTGGACCTCCTAACAGGTAACACTATCCTCGGACCAAGTTGAATGTTGGCTGTGGTACCACTGACTCAAGCTCATACTGGACTTCATTAGAGTGAACGTTAAATGAAAAGGGGGGAAGTTACATACGTGAGCAAATGTCTTTATTCTTGTTGATTGAAATCTTAATGCTTTGGTTTCCTTTTAAACATGACTTTTACAATCATTCTTACATCCAGATGGAGATGTGGTGTTAGTATTCAAAGATCACATCTATTTGTGGCTGATGAATAATGCTTTCTTAAGCAAAGTCCATTTTAGTCTAATTTTCACATACTTCTCACATTTGCTGAGAGTCATTTCATATCCTAAATATAAAATGCAAAGGAAACGGGGGGGGGCCGAGAAGAAGGAAAGGAAGAAAGGAGACCATGTCACCCAGTTTTGTAGAAAACTTAAATGTCTTTGAACTTTTCTTACATTCTGAAAATCTTTTTAAACAGTGATTACATCAAAAGCCAAAGGTCTGTAAGTTCCTGCTTTGGGTGTGGTAAGAATAGGAGTGATATTTCTAGACTTGAAACTAAACAAAATAAAAAATCACACATAAAAAGGCAGTACAATCAATTATTCTGACCTTGAGCCTTTATTAGAACTCAGGATGCCTCTGTGGGCAACTATAAATCAGAGCCAGCGGCCCGAAGGCAGTTGTTTCCAACGACTTCTTATGTTGATAAAAT
>NW_022103920.1:41641037-41642413 GCF_000313985.2 Echinops telfairi
CTATCTATCTATCTGATTCCATACATTTAAGAGAGCAAAACATAGTTTTTAAAATCTGACAGTGAGAGCATGGCACTTTGGTTAGACTTTCCCCTCTGCCCTCTGTTCAATGGATTGCCTGCTCCCGGCTCCATTTGTTCTCCCAGATTTGCATTCCAGCAAAGCTCATATGTTCAGCACGACAGAGTCCGCTCCAATCATGGACATGGCCGCAGCCTTCTGCCTCAGCACCATCACCTGACGGTTCCGATTTCATTAACCTTTTCTAGCTGATGGCTGCCTCGGGGTGTGTAGATGAGGTGCCTCTAAATGAGACATATTTTGTGTTTCTCTAATTACAGAACTATCTTGACAATGACAGTCACTGCCTGAAATTACTCACCCCTGTTTCCTTAGAATCTGGGAGAGGGGAAAAAAATTGTCTAGGCTGACAGGCTACTCTAACATTTCAAAAATAGTGATTTCCTTAGCTGCAAATTGTCTCCTATTTTGCTTCCTCCTTTCTGTCTGTTAGGTAGCTGTCCTCCTGCAGCCTCCTTACCCCCTCCCCAAAGGTCTTCACCAATCATTCCAGAACAATAGGACCACTGCCCTTTCCCTCTGTGGCCATGGACCACCTGGAGCCCCCAGAGCACCAAAGTGAACATAAGCTTTTGAAAGCCCACTGAGGCGCTGAAGCCATCCCACAACACTCGCAGGATGGACCTGGGGGCAGCATAATGAAAACCAAGTTACCAAGGCATCAGTCTTCTAGACAGAGATTCCAAGTCGACTAGTCTTGTTAGTGTTCCCGTGGAAAATAATTAGCAGCCTAATGAATCCTCTGTGAAGCATACTGAAGGGGGAATGTAGGGAATGAGATTGGTCTCCGTGGGCTTTTTTTTTTAACCAGAGAAAGATACCTTTTCAATGCAGCATAGAATCTTTGGGAAAGAAGAAGTGGCTTAAGGAGAGTCACTGAGGCCACTGATCTTGTGGAAGGTCCCTAATTTACATTTAGGCCCTGACACCAGAAAGAACTGAAATGTGACACTTCTGGCAACTATACATATTTGCAATGACACAAAGCAAATATAGTCATCTGACTTTTCATACACCTTTTTTTTAATGTTCACACTCTTCCTTTCTACAAGTCATTCTCAAGAAAAACAGCAGTTTATTATAATGGCAGATCATCCGATGGGTCTCTGCATTAAGAAATTTTAATTGAAAAAAAATAAAATAAAAAAGAAATTTTAATTGATGCATTAATGGGTAGTGCTTTACTGTAAGCCCAATGATTTATAGTGATGGCACATCTTTATTAGCCCTTATCACCACAAGCACAGTATCAACCACCTCATGTCAGTTAACTAAACACTGGAAATCCAGATTCT
>NW_022103920.1:41642513-41668387 GCF_000313985.2 Echinops telfairi
TCATACACCTTTTTTTTAATGTTCACACTCTTCCTTTCTACAAGTCATTCTCAAGAAAAACAGCAGTTTATTATAATGGCAGATCATCCGATGGGTCTCTGCATTAAGAAATTTTAATTGAAAAAAAATAAAATAAAAAAGAAATTTTAATTGATGCATTAATGGGTAGTGCTTTACTGTAAGCCCAATGATTTATAGTGATGGCACATCTTTATTAGCCCTTATCACCACAAGCACAGTATCAACCACCTCATGTCAGTTAACTAAACACTGGAAATCCAGATTCTGCATCTCTCACTAGGTTGGCTGCTAAAAACTCAATCCCACTGTGATCCTGAACAACCACAGATCACTCACTATGAGGGGTAGACAACTTCTCGTTTTATTATTAAATACTTTTATTGGGAGCTCTTAGATCGCTTATCACAATCCATACATTCATCCAGTGTGTCAAGCACATTTGCACATATGCTGCCATCAAAGCATTCTCTTCCCACTTGAGCCCCTGATATCAGCGCCCCATTTCTTCTTGGAGATGATCAAGTTCAACACTTACATATCTTGCTTGTACATCAGGATCATCTACAGTCATTTCAACCCTTCAGTGACACATGGAGCCTATGTCACCACCAATATTTTCAACCTCTCAAGTTTCTTCAGAAGATCCTCTCCCAGTAGCAGCACATGCCTGGTGGGGACCTGTATAACTGCATCAATTTGAAAAGAAACTTCATTCTACAACTCCTACCACCAGTGTCCCACATAATTCTATCAACATCTAAACTACTTTAAAAAACTCCTTAGATTTCAGCATGCCTTCCATCATTGAAGAGGATCCCTGGTGGCATATAGCTTACGCATTGAGCTGCGATCATCGGGGTTAGCAGTTTGAAACCACTGACCTTTCTACTAATGGGACTTTCTACTTTCTATTGGGACTTTCTACTCCCACGAAGAGTTACAGTCTCAGAACTCACAGAGGCAGTTCTACCATGTCCAATAAAGTCGCTGTGAGTTAGTATTGACTCAATGGCAGTGAGTTTTGGGTTTTCTATGATCAAAAGGAGCCCTGGTGCTACAGTGGGTTAGACAGTGGACTGTTAACCCCGAGTTCAGCAATTCAAATCCACCAGCCACTAGGTGGAGAAGATGAGGCTTTCTACTCCTGTAAAACTATACAGTCTCAAAAACCCTTTGAGGTACTTCCACCTTGTCCTACAGGCTCACAATGAGTCAGAATCAACTCGATGGCAGTGGTTTTGGTATCAACAAAAAACTTCAAAGCAGAAAATAATTTGTTAAGAGGGTTAAAATATGCAAGTGCCTGCCTGTGCCCTACCCCTGTAGATTTTTACTAGGAAGTCCAGGATGGAGTTCAGGCAACTGTATTTTTAGAAACTTGACAGGAGACCATGGTGGCCAATAAGGACTGTGAGTGACAGATCTGATACACTTCTCTTATTTCACAGGATGAGCAAAACTGAGCTCTTAAAAAAACTTCCCCCCAAAGTTAGACATTGGATGTGCAGTGTTGGTTGTTGTTTGGTGGCATCAGTTAGTGTCAACTCATAGTAACCTGATGTACAATGGAAGGAAACATTGTCCAGTCCTCGTCATCCTCACAATCATTGCTATGCTGGAACTTTCTGTTGCAGGCACTGTGCCAGCCCATCGGGATTGAGGTCTTCCTCCACTTTAGCAAGCATGATGTCCTTCTCCGGGGGTAACGTGTTCAATGTGGGCAAGGCAAGGTTTTTCCATCCACATTTCCAAGGAACACTCTGACTATACTTCTTCCAAGACAGATTTGTCCTGCATAAGGACAGTCCATATTGTCAACATCGAAAGCACCAAGGACTGCCAAGCCAATCTGTCATAGCCAGAATGCTCTTTAGAGGTGAGAATGGCAAGGCTCCCTCTCATGACCGCTGAGCGTGTTATCAGGAGAAATTAGTGTCTGGGAAAGGACACCACGCTTGGTAAAAGAGAGGGTCGAAGAGAAACAGGAAGGCCCTCAACAAGATAGGTTGGCAGTGACCAGAATAATGGGCTCGGATACAACAATCGCTGTGAGCCTGGTGCAGGGACAGGCAGTGCTGAGCTCTGCTGTGCATGGGTGTGAGTCTGAACTGACTCAACGGCACCGCACAACAGCATGGCTGTCCGTGGTATATTTTAGTCCATGCTCTTCTGGTTGTAAGGGGCAAGCATTAAACTATGTCAATCCAAGAAGAAAAGGCATCGCCTCATGTCGTAGGCAAATCCAGGCTAACACTGGAACAAGAGTGCTTCCTTTTTCTCTGAGTCTCTCCATGATGTCCGCCAGGACTTCATATTCTAGCAATTTAGCAACTACGGTGGAAAGAAAGCGCTTTCCCCCTCTTATCTCTGGCACACACAAAAATAACCACAGGGAAAATTCTGTCTGGATTAACTGTTCCATACATTTCTTCCTCAGACAATCACTATGGCCAGAAGATGGAGTTCTCCACTGATGAGACCTCAGTAGTTGAAGTCAACCTTGTCCAAGAAGTATGGTAAAGAGTGAATCCATTGCCAGAAACAAAGGCTAGAGAAGGTGTTAGACAAGAAACACAAATACCTAGTCCATCCATCTATTCCAGTTTCACATCTAAAACCTGCCTCCTCAGGGCTATGTTTCGTTCACTTTCAAGGTTTTAAACTATGCCCTACAGTGATGACAATAACATTTTTCTAAGGTTCCTGGCATTCCATGATGCTCACCTTCCCGACACCATTGCTGAAGACACAGTGGGTGCATAAGCAAATGTGGTGAAGAAAGCTGATGGTGCCCGGCTATCCAAAAATATAGTGTCTCAGGTCTTAAAGGCTTGAACATAAACAAGTGGCCATCTAGCTGAGAAGTAACAAAGCCCACATGGAAGAAGAATACTAGCCTGTGTGATCACAAGGTGTTGAGGGATCAGGTAGAAGGCATCAAAGAACAAAAAATCATATCATTGTGAATAAGGGGGAGTGTGGAATGAGCAACTGGACATCTATAGGCAACTGTACATCCCCTTAAAGAAGGGTCACGGGGAGGAGATGAGCCAGTCAGAGTGCAGTGTAGCAATGATGAAACATACAACTTTCCTCTAGTTCCTAAATGCTCCCTCCCCCCGCCACTATCATGATCCCAATTCTACCTTACAAATCCAGCTATACCAGAGGATGTACACTGGTACAGATAGGAACTGGAAACACAGGGAATGCAGGGTGGATTAACCCCTTAGGACCAGCGGTGAGACTGGTGATACCAGGAGGGTGGAGGGAAGGCAGGGTAGAAAGGGGGAACTGATTACAAGGATCCACATATAACCCCCTCCTTGGGGGAAGGACAACAGAAAATTTGGTGAAGGGAGATGTCAGACAGTGTAAGACATGACAAAATAATAATAATTTATAAATTATCAACGGTTCATGAGGAAAGAGCGAGTGGGGAGGGAGGGGAAAAATGAGGAGCTGATACCAAGGGCTCAAGTAAAAAGAAAATGCATTGAGAATGTTGAGGGCAACAAATGTACAAATGTGCTTGACACAATGGATGGATGGATGGATGGATTGTGATAAGAGTTGTATGAGCCCGCAATAAAAATGATTTTTAAAAAATTCTCAGCACAATATAATTCTTACCTCAACATAATTTGGTGCATATATGCAAAGCCAACAGCCAACATTACTTTTAATGGACAGAGAATGAAAGTATTCTCCTCTGAATAGTAAACAGACAGTCTATCACTACTCCTATTCAAAATTGTATTAGAAGACCTAGCCAGGGCAATAAGACAATAAAATGGAAAAATAACATCCAAATTGGTAAGGAAGACGTAGCACTATTCCAATTTGTAAATTATATGTTCCTATACCTGCAAAATCCCACAAGCTCAACCAGAAAACCACTGAAACTAATTGAAAGATACTTCAATTGGCAGGGTACAAGATGAAGATGAAAAAATTAGTCAGATTCCTTCACCCCAATAAAGAGAATTCTAAAAAGAAAATAAGGAAAACAATACCATTTATAATAGCTACTCAATAAGTAAAATACTTAGCAATAAACCTAAAGAAGAGTTACTAAAGTATTTTTATGACTGATAGTGACTAGTTTAAAAACTAATTTAATTGATAATTAGTTCAACAAATTAATGAGCGATTACATAACGCCCATGAATATGCAAAGACTTTACAGAGAATTCCAACTGTATGGCAGTTTCTGGCCTCTAACGATGTCAGTGTTCCTGGAGAGCCTGCATAGGGCAGGGTGGCACAGACAGAAGACGCTAAAGCCGAGAGCAGAGGAACGGAGCAGCTCTGAGAAAGAGATTGGAGTGGGTGGAGGATCGGGAATGGAGCCAGAGATAAGCTCTGAGAACCAAACAAGGAAGTAAGTTGGGTGACTTTCCAAAGCCAGGAAGCGAAAAACAAACCAAGGGTACAGAAGATAGTCCTAGGTGGCAGCCAGGAAAGGTGAGATAACAACAGCAGGAGCTGAGTGTAAAGACAATTAGCAAAGAGCTGGAGGAAAGGTCAGCCGAGAACCCAGCAGCAGGGGAAAGTGGGCCAGGGGCTCCTTCGGCAGCTTGCGCTGAGACCTGTGCGTGGACCTCTGGTGTGACAGAGGGGATAGAAGCCCCATCCTGCTGTCACACCTTCTGGAGAGGAAGATGGGAATGTTCCCTAAATATTGCTGTCACTTACTGAGTAAATCAGCCCATGAGCATCGCACCTCCTTCTCAGCCTGCTTCATGAGAATGTGCTCTAGGGAGCCAGCATTACACTAATAATACTGTTAGCAAAAAAGTCTCTGTCCACAGAGACTTTTGTACACACACACACACACAGGCACGCACACACACCTGTAAGAATGTGACCTTGATTGGAAAGAGGGTCTTGCTCTGAAGATGTTATCAGTTAAAGTCAGAATGGAGTTGGGTGAGTCCTCATCCTTTCTGCGTAGTGTCTTTTAACAGAGGGTCCCAAAAGAGGGATGAGGCCTGGTGAAGAAACACCTAAGGAGAAGCTCTCATGGCACACTGGTGAAGCACTCCGCAGCTATAAGCCGAAGAACGGCAAGAGACACTTGGGGCCACCACAAGTTGGACGGGACAAAGACCTAACAGAGAGAGGGTATAGCCCTCCTGACACCCTTAATTCAGACTTCTAGATCTCAAACTGTGAGACAAGAAATGTCCGTTCTTTGAAAGCGTCAACTTTGTGGCATTTGCTATGACGGCCCGAGGCAACTATGGCCAGGGCACATAGATTTCAGTTCTCAACTGATGATGAAAGATTCCTAGCTGGTGGTGAGGTCCTGCAAGCTCACAGTAACCCAAACTCCAAGCTCACTGCCATCGGTCGATTCAGATGCACAGAGAGTGGCCTGATAGGACACGGTAGAATTGCCCCTGTGCGTTTCCAAGACTAACTCTTCATGGAAATGGAAAGCCTCATCTTTCTCCCATGGACCGGGAGAAACTGCTCACCAACTGCTGATCTTGCAGTTGGTAACCCAATTCATAACCACCATGACACCAGGGCTCCTTGGTGTAAAAAGCATACTGAACATCTCCAAGAGAAGTATGTTTTATGTGTGTGTGTGTGTGTGTGTATACCAGTTGTTGTCAGGTATATACACAGATTCAGGCCATGGTAGCCCCTTATATCGCAGAATAGGAATGCGATCAGTAGGGTTTTCATTAACTGCTTATTTCTAAGTAGATCCCCAGGCTTTTCTTCTGAGGCACCTCTGAGTAGACCTGAACCTCCAACCTTGAGGCCATCAGTCAAGCATGTTCACCATGTGCACCACCCAAGGCTCCACCTGCACATTGTGCTTGTTTATGTACTCATCCACACCTCACTTGTTCATCAGCGCATTTAAACCAGCTCACAGGAACATTTTCTTATACAATAAAGTCCCCTTATTACGGATGCTTCTTCAAGCTTTGAAGATAACCCCAGATGTCTTTCCCACTGTGAAATAGCTGCAAGGAGATCTACACATATAAGCGCCTTGTCTCTTGATTTTCTTAATCCTTGTCGGCATCTCTAGGTGCATTTTCTTATAGAGCATTTCCTTTCGGGTATTAGCTCTGGTCTTCTCAGATAAAAACATACATTTCATATTGAAATGCCTCCCCATTTCATTTGCTTCCCTGCTTCCTTTTTCCCAACTACATCTTCTTTTTTCATCTAAAACTGAGATCTAATTAGCATGTGGTCTCTACTCGGCAAAACCCCTTGGTGAGTTGCAAGGCCTAGATAGATGCGCTCCCAATGAGCCTTTTCTGTTAATGAGCTGCAGGCTGGGAAGCAGGGTGGGTAACACTCTGCCTTCCCAACTCTCACCTTCATCTCAAGGACACAGACGACATCCTCACCTTCTCCTTCGGTTCTCAATGTGTGAGCAAAGCCCAGTCTAAGGAAGGAAGCTGCTGTTATCCTGGAGTTATTGCTTCCCCGTGCAGCAGACTTAGACACCATGGAGAGAACCAGTGGATCCCAGCCTCTCCTTGCGGTTCATTGCTCCCTGTCAGTCTCAAGAGAGAGCAGGCCTTCAGATTAATCCACCTCAATAGCAATTCCTCTGCATGCCTGCTCCTAGTTCTAGTTCCCTGTGGTTGGGAAGAAGTGACGTGGGTCTGGGAAACGGTTCTCTGGATGAGCCAATAGGCTTGAAACAGTTCCACAATCACTTTTCCAAAACCCTTGTGTTTGGATCTTTGGGAATTAAAAATTGTGTAGATTTTCCAAAGGCAATGTGGTACACAAGTGTGTATTAGTTCATGCCTCTAGTGGCAGGTATACGGAAGTAAAACAAAGCTGTCTACTCCCTTACAAGGTTTGAGTCTCAGAAACCCAAAGGGGGCCATCCTACCCTGTCCTTTAAAGTCATTATGAGTCTGAATTGGCTTGATGGCAGTGAGTTTGAGCACGTATAAGGCAACCCTCCAGATCAGATACATGAATATTTCTCTACTAACATATATGACTGTTCACATGACATAAGACACGCATACAAAAAAGACCATCATTACTTTTCGGTCAACTCAAGCCAGATTGTGCTGCCAAATAAATACCCCTAAGATTACATTTTTCAGATTTTCACTTGTGGATGTGTGGTTGAGACAGTAGGAACCCTAGTGATACGGTGGCTAAGCCTTTGGTTGCTGCCCCAACGGCTGGCATGTTGAACCCTATGCTCTGCAGCTGCTCTGCAGGGGAAGGAAGTGGTAGTCTGCGTCCTTAAAGATTCTACAGCCTAAGAGCCCTTGTGGAGCAGTCCCTCCCGGTCCAATAGAGTCTGGATGTGTTGGGATTGACTTGGAAGCCACGGATGCTATGCATATTCGCTAATAATGGGTTGTTGAGTGGTGCTGGTTGGGTGTTTGGTTATTTAATCCAGGATTGACCAATCACCTGCTGAGCATGTTGCATTGCTCTTGGGGCCAGGGGTCCTTAATCATACTGTTCTGTTTTTTACTCTGGGAAGTAAAAGCATCTGCTTCTCTGTAATCCGTTTGTTGGCTTTCAAGGGGCTGAGCCTGGCTAAAAAGGGTCCGCAAGCTTCTTTGATTTAAATGAGAAAGAATCATTTGTGGAGATATTTATTTGTATATTTCCCCCAATATTTTTTCCTTACCCCCCAGTTCCTCCCTCTCTGGCATTTGTTTCCAAAAGTCTGACACCCTGGGTGGAGTTTTATTAGAAAGGGAGCGACATGAGTGACTTTGAGGAACGAGCGACAGAGTAGAATCAGAGAAGTCCCGCTTTTCAGAGACGCGGAAGAGGAGAGAGGTCAGCAGGTCCCACAGACAACAGGAAAATAAAGCTGGATCTGGGAAGTTGGTAGAATTTGAGTGAGGGAGTGGTCCATGGACATCTGGTTTAAGCAAAGTTTCACTTGCTTCCTGTGAAGAAAGGGTTCTCTAGAGAAACAAAGCAAGGACACTTCTAATTTTATAGATAGATAGAGATGGCTAGATAGGTATATTTATACAGCACAAGGAAAATAACAGCTAATTAGTCCACACAGCAGTACAGGGGGCTCAGTTCAACTCACTTCTGTGGGACAGTCAATATATTGGAAGTCCTTCCACTCACGAAGGCTGACGGGTCCAAGGTATTGGAAGTAGACAGCTGAGTCTTCCCTCCGGTAATGCAGGCAGAGTTCACCCACAG
This sequence comes from Echinops telfairi, assembly GCF_000313985.2. Taxonomy (NCBI): domain Eukaryota; kingdom Metazoa; phylum Chordata; class Mammalia; order Afrosoricida; family Tenrecidae; genus Echinops; species Echinops telfairi. The sequence continues at coordinate 41,650,716 of NW_022103920.1, forward strand.
GCAACAAACAGCAGGGTGGGTCACCAACTGTCAGCAGTTCAGGAGCTTAGTGAAACAGGCCCAAATGGGATATTGAACACAAGCAATGTAAGACAACAGGCTCCACCAGCCTCAGCTCAAGTGATGTACACACCAGCGGTGTGGCGAAGCAGGTCTCAAATGAACCTCAAGCTCTAGCAACACAATCCACAGGCTGGCTGTCCCTCAGATAGTGTAGCTTACAAGTTAAGGCAGAGAACTAGCAAAAGTAGCGTATGCTGGTCCAATCACCAGAGAGCAAGAGAGAGAGGAGCGGACCTTGACAAGCCATTTATCTCTTTGCCCTCTTATCAAACATGTGACCACATGTTCCTATTGGCCAGGTTGGTACAATAAACCTACCCATCACACTCCCCAAATTGAGAAGAGTCTAGCAGGAACAGTTGCGTCTGGTGTGAACTGAAGATGGGAGGTTCTAATAATGTTTGTGCTGCGTCAGTTCCTTGGATAGAGACAGCGATTTTCAATATAACTGAGATTTAACATTTTTCAACCTGGTGAGACTGAAGTCACATTAAATCTGATTTTTAAAAAATAAAGTGAGGTGATGATTCGGTATGCCTAAGTGTAAAAATTCATATGTGTGTAAATTCATACCCACCGACATGGATTTTCTAACCATTCTCTCTCGTTCTCTTTCTTGTCTCTTGATTTTTAAGCTATATTTCCAGCTTGCTCCTGATACCTACAGCTTGTATATATCTTCCATTCCTTCTAGGAGCAGAAACTGGGTATGGCAGTGGGAAAACTCTGAACATTTAGTAGTTCTGTGCTCTTTGGTGCTTGGTTGACAGCAAATGGTAGTGGGAACAATAAGTAAAATATATCTGAGGCACCTTGAACAAAATCCTCCATAGCTGTCAACTATCTGATGCTGCCATATCTACGGAGACTGCTGTGTCATTGAAAATAGAGGAGGTGAGGATGAAGCTCACACAGTAACTGTATGATCAGGATGTTTAGGGATGACCTGGAATGCTTCCCAAATGTTTAGGGATGACCTGTATGACCTGGAATGCTTCCGAAATGTCAGAAGATGCTGCTTATGAAGAAGCCACTAGCAGAGTCTTAAGCTATCATTTCACATTTTGAATGAGCCCCAGCTATCTGGCCTTCCATCCCCGAGGGTCTTCTGCAAGACACCTCGAGGACTTTACAGGCTCTTTTCTCTAGGGACTATTTCCTCTATTCTTCTCTCTTCTGGTCTCCATTGTCCACCAGTTTTTATGTGGTTTCTGGTCCGGAGTCTGGCATTCTCGTGGACTGATTTTGGCGATCTTTTGTATGTTTTTGGCATTCTGTGTGGTGAGGTAGACGGGTGAGTTCTACAAGACCACATGGCATGGATAAACTTCACTGAGGACAACTCACAAGTCAAAGGCCCAAAGCAAGGACCTGAAAACCCCAGTTCTTCCTCCAGTCATAGAGAGAGACACCGCCCTGGGACAAACGCAGTGATGGGCTCACCTTTGCCCAGCCTCTCTTCTCTTGGGGGAAAACAGAAGAATAAGCTTGGCAGCAGGGCACCTGCAGATCACACGGCCTGCAGGAAATGCTGTCCACTGTTGGCATGCGCCCCGTGGGAAAGCGCAGTGTCTTGGAGCTCTGCATCCAGAGAGGTTTCAGCCGCTAGCCGTTGGAGGTGTAGACAGCTCCTGGCCCATCTAGTTCCATTGCCCAGGAAACCAGTACTCCGGGACTCGTGTATGTAATTCAATTATTGAACCACAATCTCACTGCCCAACTTCCACACTTCCCAGATCTCCGAAATGTGAGAGAAGGGGCAGTCATTTTTACTCACCCACGCTGCCCTTCGGTGTGTGGGTTAGGCGGTAACTGATGGCAGGGCTGAGTCTGCATCCCTCCTCCTCTGAGCCAGGAGCTTTGACGGGCCCCGGGGTTATTCCGACTCCACGGGCGACATCTAGAGGCAGAGGGGATGGCTGCAGAGCTAACGGAGACCACACTGTCTGGACTCCTCTCTTGTGCTTATTTCCAGATAACCAGCGCTCCTGCTGGAGCTGTGACTGCTTCCTTCCTTCATGTCCGACCCCCTGGGACCCATTCTGGTCTATATTCTGGTTTGCCCCGACCCACTATTCTAGAAGCATCAGAGGGCCACGCGATAAGCACAGTGTAGGCAAACTCAACCCTCTGAAATTCAGTAAATTCTTCCTCCTTTGAGCACCCGCAATGCCTGGGGTGGAGACTGTGCGGGACCACCGCATCCCGCACCCTGCACGTCTCCTAGTCGCAGTAGATCACACCAGGGCCACTATTCTCGTGGACGCCTGACGGGCCGGGGCATGCAGGGAAGTAGCCGAGCTGGATGGATTGGGCCAGGGAAAGGATCCTTGAAACTTTTGAGATGTTGTGGATCGGTCACCCCCACTTTCTGGATCCGGAAAACTGTAGGTTGCCAAGGCCCTTGGGACCAAAGGGCAAGATTTCTAAAGGCCTTCGTCCCCCTTTACTGATCTTCCAAAGGGGTTTTGCCCCTGGAAAAAACTGCCCTGCCGTTTCTCTGCTCCATCTGCTCCGCCCCTGGAAACGATACGGATCCGGTCTTTCTCCACCCCACAGCTGCAGCTGCCTGCAAATACTCAAGAGACTCGGCCCAGAGCCAGAACCTCCCCACAGACCCCTGTGCTGTTGAGGGAATTTCCTAACTTGGCATGCCACGCCCCAGGGTGCACCCTCAGGCACAGAGAGCCTGCCTTCTGCTCCGCCCAACTCCCGAGAGATGGGGAAGGGATGCCGACTCCCAGCTTCCGAGTCAGCCTCCCCACGGTTCCTGCGGTGAGCAGGTCCTGCGATGGAGGCCCTGTGTGGTGGATACTTTCTTCTGTCGAGGATGTCCATTTGTTCCTGTTCCAAATCAAGTTCTGTTACTGACTCGTGGCCACCTTTTCCTCTCTCAGTTGCCCTGGTTTAATCCAAGTCCTAGGTTCAGCTAAATTGGAAGAAATTACTGAAACGAAAATTAGTGTCTGTTACTGTCCAGCAGTCTGGACCTGCAGTGAGTGATGACCTGAAGAAAAAGAGTGGCCGGTGGACTGATGGTCCAAAGGCAAATTTTATTTCCAAAGTACAGTTTTTATATTTAATGAGGCAAGGGTAGTGTAACAATGACATGGTGATAAATTGCTCTAAGCCAGCGGTTCTCACCTTTCCTAATGCCGTGACCCTTTAATACAGTTCCTCATGTGGTGGTGAACCCCCAACCATAAAATTATTTTTGTTGATACTTCATCACCGTAATTTTGTCACTGTTATGAATCAGGCGACCCCTGTGAAAGGGTCGTTTGACCCCCAAAGGGGTCACGACCCACAAGTTGAGAACCGCTGCTCTAAGCACAAACAATTCCTGGGAACTAATCTTATCTTAACACCTGCTGCTGTCTTCTCAGTGTACTCAGGGCATCTCAGAATGGGGGAAAACATGACCATCATCCCAGCATTCCGGGTTACACAGTGTCCCCAAGCACCCCAGAGAGTCACCAGTAAAACTCAGTGATTCTCTACAAGTGTCTAAGTCTAAGGAAAATTTTCAGCTGAATTTGCAGTGAAGCATAGAACAGATACATATGGTTCTTATTCAAGCTCACATTAAGGCAAGAAGGAGCCCTGGTGGTGTGGAGGTGGTGTGTTGGGCTGTGAGCTGGGTGGCCGCAGTTCAAAACAGGAGCTCCTCCTCGGGAGAAAGACTGGGTTTTGAACTCCCACAAACAGTCTCAGAAACCCAAAGGGGATCACTATGAGTCAGCACTGACTCAATGGCGGTTTAGGGCAAGAAAGGACCCCTGGGGCACTGTGGGTGAGAGATTGGGTGGTGCCAACCCACCAGCGGCACCTCAGGAGGAAGATAAGGCTGCCTGCCTCTCCAGATGAACAGTGTTGGAAACCAACCTACTTTGTCTTACAGGGTCACTAGGAGTCAGAATTGACTCGATGGCAGTGGGTTGGGTTCGGTTTGTTTTGGCTAATCCAAGAAGAGAACCTGGGTAGCACGGTGGTTAAGGCCTCAGCCGCTAACCATAAATCTGGGTGCCCACACCCACGATGTGGCATGCTGCTTTCATAAAGAGTCGCGGCTTTGGAAACCTGGGGGTCACTGTGCCTCAGACTCTACTCACGGACAGAGGTGGGTTCCCTGTCAGAAAAGGCCTGAAGACTTCTCAGTGCTTGATCAGCTGCACACGCAGCCAGGGAAGGTGATTGTGATGATGCATGTGCTGCAGGGAGGGGTGATTTAATCATTTCAGAGTTAGGGCAAATTGACATCACGGTCAAGGAAAGGGCCAGGTGGAGCAGTCCCAGCCGTCAGTAAGCCACCACTCATAGGCCGAGGACTGCCCGGATATCAAACTAGCCTTCAAAGTCTGCCAATATTTTTTACCCAATCACTTCAATACTAGGATTTTTACCTAATGCAATAATGGAACACAATCAAAGGTCCATACACAAAGATATTCATAAAAATTTTTATAAAAGCCAAAATGGATAATACTTTTAATGTTTAGCTGGTGACTTGTTAAGTAAGAGTGGACCCACACAATTAAATATATGTAATATGTAGTTACTAAATAAATTTATGTACACATATATATTTAGTATGTATCTATATTTGGTAACTATAGCCCTTCATCTCTACATATATTTCTATCATGTTCACAATAGCCCATAAGAGAAAGTCTACCGAGCAGCCCGGATTGCAGTGTGTGGTCTCCTCTGAGCTTCGGCAGCATTTGGCACGGGGACAACCCCTCTCCTTGGCGCTCTCTTGGTTTTCACGATGCCACTTCCCTCGTGTCTAGTCTTCCTTAATCTCTCTGGCTGCCTTGCCCTTTCCAACCTCCTCATCTGTGCATTTTCCCCTTTCTAAATGTGGCTGTTTTTTCAGGTTTCCAGAGCCCCCCTTCTTTTATCTCCTGATTCTATCCATACTCCTTGAGTGACTTCACCAGTTACCTGAATTTAACAACTATCTAAAAATTAATCACTCTCAAATCCAAATGTTTAGTTCAAATGGTTTCTCTGAGCTCCAGAACCATTTAGCCCACTTGGCATCTTCCTTTGGATGTCTGCCAGGGCCCACACCCACTGGCAGTTCCTAACAGAAATTCAATTTTCCTTTCTTCCTCTAACCACACCTACTATTCCTAATCTCAGTAAGGGTCACCACCTCCACTCCATATCCGAGGGAGTCATAATTGTCTTTTCCCTCTCCACCCAGACAAGTCTATCAATGCCACCGTCTAAATAGCTCTCCGACAGTCAGGTCACTAGTATTGGTGGTGCCAGTCTTTCCATAAACCCCCTCCCTGACCAGACCACGCAGATTCCTTAGTAATGTCCATTATCCATTTTGATCACAGAATAATATGTGATAAAGACAGTAATAGATTGATTGAATAAAATATTCCTTAGATTATGTAAATAATGCCATTTTCAATTGCCCCCTTCTCTTCCATAAATTACTGATTCACCCTCAAAAATGTAATTGATATAGGTTCACAAACACTAAACACAAAATTATAACTAAAGCCCCAGAAAGTTTGACACAGTGACGATAAAAAAAACTGGCAGTAAACAAACCCAGTGATGTGTGTCTGTTGCATGTGCACAAAGTAGTGGGGATGCTAGATTTGAAGTGTTACTGTATTGGGTAATAAGGGCAACTCTGACGGGAGCACATTAAAAACCAGGCAAACCTGCTTTCCTTGATTCATAGCTACCTTGTAGGTGAGTCAATTCAGACTCCCAGGGATGCTGTGTGTGTGTGTGTGTGTGTGTGTGTGTGTGTGTGTGTGTGGCTTTGTAAATCTTTACGGGTGCAGAGAGCCTCATTTTTCTCCCATGGAGTGGCTGGTTGGTTTGAACTGCTGGCCTTGTGGTTAGCAGGCCAACATTGCACCACTAGGACAGTGCATAAGATAATTCAAAAGGTAAATAAGTGAAGAGTTTTAGCCTTATAGATATATTGATATGTGTAAACTGGGCTTATATAAACATTTTTTGAATTTTAGGTACAGAAATATTGTTATAAAAACAATAAAATTTATGCTAAAACAGTACACAAAAATGGTACAGACAGATATTTCAGTATCATTCACCCTGCTAACAATATCACATAGTATGGCATGCACCCTGTTAACCCCAGACTCAAGTCACTGCTCTCAAACCTGTTTTTTCCTCTCCGTTTGTTCTCCCTGGTGTTGGATTCTTAATCGGCACATCAACATGTGATTGAGGCACTAGCACAGCACCGCATTTCAGGGAGCCTCAGAAACTCTCATATCTTTGCCAACACTTTTGGCTGTTGGCCATGTCAGAATTCAGCTCTCATCTGAGGAAGACATAACTTGATAAGAAATACTATGGCACCAAGACCATTAGACTGCAAGGTTCCAGTCTCCAAAAATAATTGAGGGAAATTCTATTGCGGGGAGGGGGCACATTAGATTTCCTAAAAATCTGTTTATCTTACATGGTGGTCATGAGCATTTTTGCTCATGTGTTATTTTGTAATATTTCTCATAAAGAGGAAAGACAGCCTACCCTAAATACCCCAAACAAGATCGTTGTTATAATCACAGATGTAAAAGTGGAGGCACTTCATTTCTTCCAACTCCGTGGGCAGCATTGAATGGTCCCTGTCCGCAGACTTTAACTGTATATTGACACTATGCCATGGGGAAAGTATTCACTGTAAAAGAATTATGAAGCAGCTACAAGAAAGAAAGCTCAGCTGCGGAGGACCGGGAAACCAGTGGAGGGATAACATCGGATTATTATTTAATAAGTATGTTAAAAAGAAAAGTGCTTTGTATAAAAGCCTTTGGACTGATGATGTCTGTCACTTAAAGTTCTGAGTCTTTAAACCAAGGAATTAATTTACACCCTGGCAAGAAGGAGAAAGTCTCCCATGAATTTTAATCAATAATTTATCTAAAACAAAACAAGGTCAGAAAAAAAATAGAAAATAATTTAATATTTGGTAAATAAAAAAGGAACCTTGTCAACATGAGAGAAAAATCATAATATGATTGAATTTCCTTACAAATACAAGTACTTTTATGAGTCAATATATTTTGTGTGTTTGAAATGGGTATGGGGGTGGTTGAATATATCTTGGCATGATTTGCCACCTTACTCTGATCCTGCCCTGCCATTTTCTATTTGAATTCTTTATAAGCTCTAAACTAGTTTACTGACTCAAAGATTTAAATAGTCTCTGCTTCCAACCCTGCCTGTTTCAATGTTATAAATATTGATCTGCTCCTTAAAGACGTACAGCCTCTGACACCCAATCCAGGGTTGTTGTGAGTGGGAATTGACTCAATGACAGTGTTTTTGGGTTTGTCTGAGTGCTATTTCTAAGATATAAATATCCATGCTTAAAATCCTTCAATTAATTCCTCCGAATTTTCAAGATCATTTCTAAAGTCCTATCAGGTCTGCGGTGAAGTGAAATTTCTTGGTGTGGCTCTTCTCTTGATAGTCTTTGTAACTCCCAAGTGGGAGCATGCAACTAAGGTGTAGAGGACTACAGTTCAGGGACTGGTCAGTTGTTCCATTTAACTGGGTATAAAGTGAACCATCTCAGGGGTAAGAAGAGAGACTCCCATAACCAGCAGGAGGAGGAGCCATGCTCATCTGGGATGTCTGCTTGGAGAAGTGGCAGCAGCAGAGACCACGAAGAAGCCTTAGTACCTTGCATAGGAAGCTAGTTTGCAGAATGGGATGCCCTTTGGGCATTTTTTAGATATATAGAAGCTGACTAATATTTGCTGAAGCAGGACAGAGGTCATGGGGCCATGTGGCTGACAGACTGAGGACCAGAGAGAGAGGTGCCTGCTAGCATAGCTACAAAGAACACTATGGACAAAAGTACCACATTCTTAATGTTTCTGTTTGATCTTGATTTGTAACTTGTTAACTTTCCTAATAAGTATTGTCTGGGGGTTCTTTGTGGCCACTGCAATGGGTTATCAAACCCAGCAGAGAAGTAGAGTGCCATGGGAGGGTTTGGGACGTCACAATAAAGGAAATCGGAGGTGGGAGCCATGCCCATTCTCTGCCTCCTAAGAATCATCTTTGGGGAGATGTAGAGTTAGACTCCTCTTCCCCTTTGTGTAGCCAGAGGTGGTCAGACATGGTCTCATGCCATTTCCTCAAATGTCCTACTTGACCTTTACTCTCCAGCTCACTCTGGCTTCTCTAATTTTATCTTTTGGCGCATTCTTCTCCCACCCCCTTCCTTCCTTCCTTCCTTCCTTCCTTCCTTCCTTCCTTCCTTCCTTCCTTCTTTCCTTTTCACCTGGTGCCTACCTCCAACACCCTACAGAAATATTTGCAGTTTTTCTAATGTTTTCATTCGTCAACTCTTACTCCCAGTTATATCTGACCCCTCTCCCTCTAGGAAGTCTTACATGATCTGTGCATTTCCTCAGGCTCCCACAGCAGCATTGTTTGGTGCCAGTTCTCTAAGCCCCCGTCCCCACAGAGGGACACAGATAAAAGCAGATGGTACCTGTGCACGCAGTGAGTCTTGTTACAGGAGAGAAATCCCTGAGTTTATGGAACCTGAATCTTTTGGAATAGGCAGTAATCATGCCAGCATCTTGCTACCACGGGAAACATTATCTTTACTACACTGGACAGAAAGCACGTGTCTGTGCTTCTGAGGAAGGCGTGATCTCTGCTTCCAAGACAGTTGGCAAATGTGGCGAGAGGTGGTACCTCTGTCTTCTAAGGCTGAGTTCTGCATGAAAATCCACGAAGAGACCAGTTTGATGTGGGGGGGAGTAATGTCTTCCTGGAAATTCAGAGATGCCAACTTCATGAGATAGATGTTTATTCCTCCTCCCCATTTACACATGAGGAAATAAAGCCATGGAAAAGTAGCATGCCTAAGGTCATAGTTAAATGTTTGAGCCCAGATTTTAACTCGACTGATTAATTCTAGAGTCTTTACTTCATTATTTATCTTTTGGACAAGAATAACTCACGAATATTCATAAATAAAGTGAATGTAATCTCTTTTTAAAGTATTCAATTAGTCTGTCCGATAAATTTTCTGTAGTAATCCAATACTGAACATCCAAAAAGAAGTAATGTAAAAATAATTGATTTTTCTGTTGCAGTGGAAAATTTAACTGAATTGCCTTTTCAATTTAATATTGATTTAATTCCACTCTGATGCTGGGTTTTTAAAATATTTTACCACATAAATCACTTTTGGATATAATTCTATTATACTTCTTTATTGCTTTTCTTTTGTGATATAATTTTAAAATTCTATCTACTAGAAATATATTTGAGTTGAGGTAAATTTCAAAATATTTGTCCTATTTAATGTCATATATGTGATTTCTTTCTTTTTAAAAAAATCATTTTACTGGGGGCTCATACAACTCTTATCACAACCCATACATCCATCCATTGAGTCAAGCACATTTTTTTTTCTTCTTAATGGAATGGTTTATTATGTAATTTCAAGGGAAGTACTCTAGTATACATTCACCTAGCCAACTCTTTTCTCTTATCCTATTTTCTAAGTCAAGCACATTTGTACATTTGTTTCCATCATCATTCTCAAACCATTTTCTTTCTACTTGAGCCCTTGGTATCAGCTCCTCATTTTTTATATGTGATTTCTAATATATGTTAATAGCTCTCAGGAAGTATGCGACATCATAAACTAAGGTCTTGTAATAAAAATACATTTAGAACACTACTACTCGATCATTTATCAAATAAAGACAAAATTTAAAAAAAAACTTTTCCTGGGGCTATAGATAGTCAAAATTCTAAAAAAAAAAAATGTGACGAGAAACATTGTGTTTCAGAATAAGTATGAGATATAACTTATAGAAGAAAGGATTTTAACAGTACACCAGCACCTAAGCATCAAAAACTACTTCAAATAACAGTTTTAAAAATGAATTATTTTCAGGTTTCTATGTAGCAAAGAAAAGGTATATACTCCCAAGGCAATCTCACCCAGAGGACCAACACAACTCCCTATCCACGGGTGACTTTGGCATCATATGGTTCAGCCCTCTCAAACTTCAGATCCCATTTCTGCAGGACTTCTGCACCTGGTCATCCTATCAGTGTTAGGTGTTGTCGAGTTGGTTCAGATTCATAGCAACCAGGTGTACAACGGAATAAAGCAGTGCCCCATCTTCACAATCACTGTTATGTTTGAGCCCATTGTTGCAGCCACTGTGCAAATCCATCTGATGGAGGCTCCCTCCTCTGGGGACTGGTCCTTCCGAGCAGACAGAACTCCACTGCTATGCAGAGCTCTCTGCTGCTGATTTTTCAGAATGGGTTCCTCTTACTTCCTCCTGTTCTCGCAGTCTGGAAGCTCCAACGAAACATGCCCACCCCAAGGCAGCCCTGCCGGTACTTGAAATACCGGGGGCAGAGCTTCCAGCATCACAGTAAGGCGGGACTAAAATGGCGCAGCAGAAGACGGCCTTCTCTTTGAACAGGTGACTTTCCATTAGCAGCCCAGCACCCACCCTACAGGGCCACCGGGGCTCCTTGGTGAGGCTGAAGACACTTAAATTTGAATATGACAAAATCGTTTTGTTCATTTCCCATTCCATAAAGGTAAAACTAAATCACTGAACCTGATCTTTGTCCTTTATTTTTTAGTTCATTACAGATAAAACTTAAAACAACCTAAGTTAAAACATCTGAATGTTATTCTCAGTAAATCTCCTTTCCCTCTTTTCTGGCTCAGTTTAGACTTATGAACTGTACTTCTACAGCTCTCTCAGACTTAGCCCCTTCCTGGAATGGTCAAATGAAACAGAACAAATACAAACCAACATCCTGGTCATCAGTGGAGGGAGCCCTGGAGTCGTAGTCGTTACTTGTTTGGCTGTGATTGGCAAGATCAGACGTTCAATACCACTGTAAAAAGATACATTTAGAAAGCTACCGCTTGATCATTTATCAAATAAAGACTTTGTCGGAGAAAGATGGGCTTTCTACTCCCATGAGGTTACATTCTCAGAAACCCACAGGAGCAGTTCTACCCTGCCCTATAGATTTGCCATGAGCCTGCATTGACTTGATGGCAGTGAGTTTTTGTTTTGTTTGGTTTTAGGCATTAGTGATCTGAAATGGACTGGTATTGGCCATTTTGAATCAGAAAATCATATGGTTTAGTATGCTGGGAATGAAACAATAAAGAGGAATGGTGTTGAATTCATCCCCCCAAAAGAACTTTTTAAGATACATCTTGAAGTACAATGCTGTCAGTGGTAGGATTTTATCGGTCTGCCTTCAAGGAAATCCAATCATGCAATTGTTACTCAAATCTATGCACCAACCACAATAGCTAGTGTTGAATAAACTGAACAATTCTACGATGTCTTCAGTGTGAAATCAATCAAACATGCAATCAAGATGTATTGATAATTACTGGTGATTGGAAGACAAACGTTGGAAACAAAGAGGAAGGAACAGTAGATAGAAAAGAAGCTGGAGAGTGCATGATAGAATTTTGCAAGACCAAAGAGTCCTTGATTGCAAATGCTTTTTTTCAACAACACAAAAGGAGATTGTGTGTGTGTGTGTGTGTACACACACGTATACATCTGGAGAAAAAATATTTATATATATACTTTTCCAGATGGAATGCACAGAAATCAAATTGACTCCATTTGTTGGAAGAGGCACTCACTACTCACTAACAACACAACAGCTAAAAGGAGACCAGGGGCTGACTGTGGAACAGACCATCAATTGCTCATATGTTAGTTCAGTTTGAAGCTGAAGAAAATGAAAACAAGTCCATGAGAAAACAAATATGTTCTCGAGTGTATCCCACCTAAATTTTGAGAACATCTCAAGAATAGATTTGCTGCATTAACCACTAATGGCAGAAAACCCAATGGGCTGTGGTATGACATCAAGACCATCATTCATGAAGAAAGCAAAAGGTCGTTTAAAAGACGGGAAAGAAAGAAAGGATCAAAATGAATGTCAGATGAAACTCTGAAACTTGCTGTTAATTGAATAGCTAAGGCAAATGGAAGAAATGATGAAGTCAAGGAGATGAATACAAAATTTCAAAAGGCAGCTAGAGAAGATTAATTAATATATTATACTGAAATGTGCAAAAAACCTAGAAAACCAGAAAAGACCAACACACTCAGCATATCTTAACTGAAATAACAAGAAAAAAGTTCAAGCCTGGAGTTGCAAAATTGAAAGATTCTATGGACAAACTATTGAATGACAGAGAAAGCATCAAAAGACGATGGAAATAATATACAGTCTCACTGCACCAAAAAGAATTAGTCAACGTTCAACCATTCTAGGAGGTAGCATATGAGTAAGAACCAATGGCACTGAAAGAAGAAGTTCAAGTTGCACTGAAAGCATTACCCAAGAACAAGGCTCCAAGAATTGATGGAATGCCAGTTGAAATGTTTCATCAAGCTGATGAAGCACTAGAAGCACTCATTCATTCATGCCAAGAAGTTTGGAAGACAGGTACTTGGCCAACTCACAGGAAGAGATCCATATTTGTACTCATTCCAAAGAAAGTGACCCCCCAAAATGCTAAAATAATACAATGTCTTCAATATCACTTGCGCGTAATATTTTGCTGAAGACCAGCCAACAAGGGATGCAGCAATACACTGACAGGGAGCTGCTAGAGGTTCAGGCTGAATTCAGAAGAGGGCCAGGTGGACCTTGGCTAAAAGCAGAGAAGATGGGAAAGAGATCTCCTTGTGTCTATTGACTACGCCAAGGCATTCAACTCTGTGGACTATAATAAACTACATACAGCCTTGAGAAGAATGGGAATCCCAGAATATAACATTTGATCATGGGGAACTTGCACATGGAATAAGAGACGGTCGTGAGAACAGAACTACGGAATACTGCCTGGTTTAAAATCAGGAAAGGTGTGCGACAGGGTTGCATCCTCTCACAATATGTATTCACTCTGTATGCTAGGCAAATAATCAGAGAACCTGGATTACATGAAGAAGAATCAGGATTGGAGAAAGGTTTATTCACAACCTGTGATAGGCAGATGACCTAACCTGGCTTGCTGAAAATGAGGACTTGCAGCACTTGCTGATGAAGATCAAAGATTGCAGCCTTCAGTCTAGACTACAACTTAATGTAAAGAAAATCAAAAGCCTCACAACTGGCCCAGCAGGTAACATGATAAACGGAGAAGAATGAAATTGTGAAGAATTTTGTCTTGCTTGGATCCACAATCAATGCTCATGGAAGCAGCAGTCAAGAGATCAAAGGACACATTACATTGGGTAAATTTGCTACCCAAGACCTCTTTAAAGTATTGAAAAGCAAGGATGTTACATTGAGAACTAAAGTGCACCTGACACAAGCCATGGTGTTTTCAATTGCCTCTTATACACATGGACGTGGGACATGTCATAAGGATGGCTGAGGTAGAATCGATGCATCTGAATTGTGGTGCTGGAGAAGAAGATTGAAAATACCATGGACTGTCAGAAGAACAAACCAATCTGTCTTAGAAGTAGCACAACCAGAATGCTCCTTAGAGGACTGTATCCCTCGTACTTTGGGCGCGTTATCAAGATACACCAGACCCTGGTTGGAAAAGCGGAAGGGCAACAAAAATGACCTTCAGCAGGATGGCTGCCCGGATGGGCGCAAACATACAGACAATTGAGGAAGGAACAGGATCGACCAGTGTTTCGCTTTGGGTTGGCACCGACTCCACAGCAGCTAACAATGTGGTGCTGTGAAAAGATGGCCGATTTTTAAATTTTTGTGGAAGCGCCTGGGGTTTTAAACTCGGGACCTCCAGGAGGGAAAGCGGAAGGCGGGGCTATAATCGGCGGCCCTTTCCCGCGTCGGGCTCTGGGGTGAGGGTGGGAAGGCCTCCCGTGGCGAACCCCGCCCTCCAGCCGCTACTTCCCGGTGAAGCCCCGGGTGGAGAGAAACCGGATAGAAGAGTTTCGGACTGCGAGAGGCTAGAGCGGCCGTAACGCGCCCCGTGCGCGCTGACGTCATAGCAACGCGCAGCTGCGCCGGCCCCGCCCAACTCCGCCAGTCCCGTTTCCGGCGGGAGAGCGGAGCCGGGCGGAGCAGACCATACCCTCTCCGACGCGCCGCCTGCGTTGGACCGCGGCTCCTCAGCGGTTCTCGCCACAATGCCTCATCTGGAAAATACGGTGCTCTGTCGCGAATCCCAAGTGTCCACCTTGCAGTCCTTGTTTGGAGAGGTATTGTTTGCGCGGTCTTGCCGCGTGTTCCGTTTTTCCTGGTTTTGCCCCCGTGCTAGCTTGAGGGGCCGCCGACCATCTTTTGCAGTGAAGACCGGGGGTATTAGGCTTTTCACACACCTTCTCCTAGTAACTTCCGATTAGTCCCTTGACAAGAAAACTGCGAAGGAAGCCCTGGCCTGTAACTGCATAGGCCGGGCATTGGCCCAGAACAAACCCGGGGACTTCAAAAAGTTCGTGGAACAGGGTATTCCCCCACAAGCCTTTTGAAGCCTTCTCGTATTCTTGTACACACCTCACACTCCTGAGATGGAGTTCGTGGGGCTAACCCGGCTGAGCAGCGTTTTATATCACAAGTGTGTTTACGGGGTGCTATTCCAATATAAGTTCACATTCAAGTGAAATAGTTGGTGCTAATCAAGTGTACGGAGGTGGTTTTATGAGAACAGTGATGAGCCAAACAGTACTTGGGGGTTAAAAATTCAACAGCGTTTCCAGAATTACAGGAGCCCTGACGAGGTCTGGTCAGATGAGACCAAGTCAGGTGAAAACACAGCTCTGGAGCCCTTTCCACAGGTGGGAGGTACCATTCACCTGTTCAGTACGTAAGCTACCAGAATTTGGTGGCCTTTGTTTCAGGATCATTAATCAAATTTAGAATAAGCCTCAGATCTAATCTCTAAGGAGAGTAAATAAGACTTCAGGGTCAGACTCATTTGTTCTTCCCATTCCCCCACCCCCACCTCCCATCTTCTTCCATTGTCCACTAAAAAATGGCAGAAGGAAGTCTTAAGGTGACTTGTGAGAATATTAATGTTCACTTATATTTATGTATAGTGTCATTGAATCATTTTCTTGGTGGGGTACAAATGCATTTCTTCCCTGGAAATGGTAAACCAGGATCCTGTACCATAAGTGCCCCTCCTGAAAAATAATATACTTATTTCTCACTTAACTGCCTCATCATCTGACAACTCTGAAAAAAATCATCAGGCAGTGCCTCCTGGACCCCACGCAGGGCTGCACGTGAGCCCTGAGGTTCCCTCTATGGGTCACCCCAAACGATCGACCTGAGGTAACCAGGCCACATGGGGGATGGCAGCTGGGCTGCTAATGGAATGCCTTCTGTTGTCCCTCCTCAACGTCTCAAGTCCTGCCACAGAGGGCACAGGCTGATGGCAGGAGGACTCAAGGTCACAGATGGCCATGGCAAGGCCAGGTGAGCATCTGAAGATACTGGGGAGGTGTGTTGGAGGAGGGGACATCAGCATGGAAGACTGGGCATGTCCCTTGACTCACATTGAGCTTATTTCCCACAGTGCCCTGATCTTTGGCACCTCACGATGCCAATAAGCGAGGAATACAATGTTTGGGGGAAAATAGGGGTGACTACTATTGATTTAAATGGCTGCTTGAATGGGCTCAAATATAGCATTTATGAGGACGGCCCAGTGGTATGTTCTGTTGCACATAGAGTTGTGTGATTCGGAACGGACTTCATGGCACCGAGCAGTAGCAACAGCATTGACTGATTGGTCCTAAGTGGAGCCAGTGGTTAAATGTTGGACTGTTAACAGAGAGCTTGGTGTTTCAAACCCACCTTGGGAGACAAGCCTGTGGATCTGCTTCTGAAAAGGTCACCTCCTAGAAAGCCCAATGGGACAGTTCTCTTGTACACACCTGGATCACCATGAGTTGGAAAGGGCTCAATGGCAATTAACAAAAACCACAGTATTGCCTTAGTGGTTGCACACAGAGAGCATTTTGACCTTCGTGTTATTGAATCATGTTAAACATTATTCATATCTTCCCATGTGTGTCAGAGTAGATGTATGCTTCATAGTGTTTTCACTGGCTAAATTTTCAGAATTCACTGTTGTCCTCTGAGGCACTGCTGCGTACACACAAGCCTCCAGTTTCAGGTTAGCAGTCAAGGGCGTTAAACCAGTGCAACAGCCAGGGGTTCCAGTTGTCAAGTTTATCCTGAAAGTCCCTGAAATATCCTACAAAAATAGAAAATACAAGAGTCTGTATTTAAATCTGTATCATATGAAGCTCATTGCTGTTGAGTCAATTCTGATACTTAGTGACCCTCTAGTACAGGGTAGGCTGGTCCCCTTTGGTAGCTAAGTTACAGAAGCAATCATCCACATGTTTTTCCTGTGGAGCAGCTAACGGGTTTGAACCACAGCCCAATTAGCTGTGCCACCTTTGCACCTGTACAAGAACAAGCATAAATATGTGATGTATATCAATGAGTTCCCCCCCAAAAGAAAAACATCCAAACCTATTGCTGGGTTATTTAGTTGATTCCTACTCATAACAACCTTTTGGGACAGGGTAGAACTGGCCCCTGAGGTTTCCAAGGCAGCAGTCTTTATGAAAACAGGCTGACAGGAGGTTTTGCACTGCTAAGTGCAGAGGGGCTGAGGGTTTGAACAGCCAGCATTTTGGTTAACAGCTGAGCTTCAAAGTCTTTATAGGAGCAGACAATTCATCCTTCCCCTGACCTTGAGATCAGTAGCCCAACATTTAAGCCATGTCGTCACTGGGACTCCTTTTAGCAGTGGTTCTCAACCTTTCTAATGCCATGACCCTTTGATACAGTTCCTCATGTTGTGGTGACCCCCCAGCCATAAAATTATTTTCATTGCTACTTCATCACTGTAATTTTGCTACTGTTAGGAATGGGGCGACTCCTGTGAAAGGGTCATTCGACTCCCAAAGTAGTCGGGACCCCCAGGTTGAGAATCGCTGCCTTATAGTAATGTACAATGAAGCCCAAACCACTCACTGCCATCAAGTGGGTGCTGACTTGTGGCAACCCTATAGGACAGGGTAGAACTGCCTCTGTGAGCTTCCCAGGCTGTAACTCTCTATGGGGGGAGTAGAAAGCCCTATCGCTCTCCCTCGGAGCAACTGGTAGTTTTGAACTGCTGACCTTGCAATTAGTAGTCCTTATAATAATGCATAGTATGTGATTTGTAAAATCCCTTTTGTAAAAGTTATATTTGTAAAACATAACTACAGGTATTTTACTTACATAAAAGGAAATTCACTTATGGTTGAATTAAGCTTAAATGATGAATCCACTGTATGCTAACTATTGAATTAATTTGGATTGAATGCTGTGTTTAACTACATAAAATGTTCTCACGTGAGTTCATAAGTTTTTGTTCTGTTTTGCATGTGTAGACTGATACTTATCTTTTCTATCCTAGAGACACCATTTCAGCTTTCCATCCATTTTTATTTATGGACATACAGCCAGTGGAAAGACCTATGTTACACAAACTTTGTTGAAAACCTTAGAGGTAAGAATAACCCAAATAATGTTAATTGACTCAGAGAAGAGAAAGGATCTGGAGATCCTTT
>NW_022103920.1:41694849-41696487 GCF_000313985.2 Echinops telfairi
CAGTATTTAGTTTTGTTTCTCCAAAGTTTAGGAAGGAAAATGGTTATATTCTAAAAGGCAAAATGGTTCAGAATTTTTTCCTACATGGCTTTGGAATATGTTTTTATATTTATAGTTAAGTGTGTATGTTAGTCTTCTATTCTTGCATGACAAATAGCTACAAACTTAGCAGCTTAGAACAACACATGTTTTTGTGGCGTTTTTTTACTCGCAGCTCTTGCAAGTACTTATTATGTTGCTAGAGGCTCTGCTCAGGGTACTCGATGGCTAAATTTAATGTTTTGGCTGGATTGAATTCACACCTGGGGGCCTTAGAGACAAAATTGCTTCCAAGCTCTTACAGATTGCTGACAGGATTTAATTCCTTGTAGTTGTAGAAATGAAGTCCCATTGTGTCAGCCAACCAGGACCCTCATTCTTTCTATTTGGTCTTCTCTCGCTTTAAGTGAACAATGCCCTATAAAGTCCTCGTACATAGAAGCTCTGACTTCTTCATTGAGCAGCTAGGGAAAACTGCTCTCTGATGGGTTCTTCTGAGTAAGTCAGACCCACTGGGATGCTGCCCTTGTCGTGGTGGTGGTTGCTATGCAACGTTGAATAGATTCTGACTTGTGAGGACCTAAAAGACAGAATAGATCTGTTCCATTGGATTTCCTAAGCTTAAATCTTTACAAGAGCAACTCGTCTGGTCTCTAGCATCTAGGCTGTAGGTTTGAATGCCAGCCTTCTGGGTGGCAGCCACGCATCTAGCCATTGTGCCACCAGAGCTCTTTATCTTCAGTTTCACAGCATCATTTTCCTCTTTGGGATCTTCATTGTATCTGCAAAGTCCTTTCACAGCAGCACCTCCATTAGTGTTTGACTGAATAATAAGAAAAGGTTTATATAACAGCAAAGGCCAAGAATCTTAGGAGGTATCTTAAAGATCGATTTACTTTAATATACCGGCATTAGATTTTATTCTAAGAAATAATTCAAATAGAATAGCAAAGCCTCCCTGAAAATCTCACAGAGGAAGAGCTGGAAAAGCTTTCTGAATTGCTTGGATGTCGGTTGTCTTGCCTCTTTGAGTAAGAAAGGGAAATAATGCCTTCATTTTACCTGTACTGGTATCCTTATTCCCTTGTGTGGGGTTTATATTAACTTTAGTCAAAGACTTTGGACTTTATTTCCTGTTCTCAAGAGAACATCTCTTCAAAAACCCCTTGCAGTTGAAGTGTCTTTGGTAAGTACTTAAGACCATACCTAATTAACAAGGTAAGCAAGGTGATGAAATGACTTTGAGGTGGGCACTTGGACAGGCCAGAAAAACCCCATGGCATAATACCTTGTGATCTTCTTTCGGGCTTGACCAGGCTTAGGGCAGAGCCCCAGTGAAAGCTGATCGCTGAAGCTTTATGTGCGTCCAGGCTGGTGTAAGGCATCAGTGCACGCGGGAGCCTAGTGTATCCTCTGAAATGGGGAAGCTTCATGCTGAGAACCCTCTCTGGTCTCCCACTGTGTGTTTTTCTTTTTGTAACCTTTTTTCCCCTACAGTAAAACTGGTTGGAAGAATAGTACTTTCCGTGAGTTCTGAGTCATTCGAGTGAATTATTGCATACAAAGAAGTAATGGGAGTCAGCAGGTCAGAAATAAAAG
>NW_022103920.1:41696811-41697816 GCF_000313985.2 Echinops telfairi
TGACCCTTTAGGGTGGAATAGAACAGTCCCTGTGGGTTTCTGAGGACAGTCACCCTTTAACTTGGGACATCTGGCCCAACTCTGACCAGGGTCCGAGAGATCCTGCATGAACAGCTGATGTCAGAACTGAACAGAGAATAAAAAGTAGGGATTTAATTTATGTTGATTATTAGCCTCATAGCTTGGAAGTAAATTCCCAGGTTATCTCACAGATCCACAATCATAAATTCAGTCAGTAGACTCTCTGGGTCATACATAGATTATACTTTGTTCTCAGCTGTCAAAGAAATGAGCCGGTGGTGGTCAGGAATGAAGGATCTAAAAAGTGGTCATATTTGCTTTGCATGATTATGCTGCTGCTGGACTCCACAATGTGAGCACACACAAATGTTCATTAAGCTCATAGTCACTTCCTCTTTCCATTTATGTGATTAGTAAAGAGCCAATTATCTAGTTAAAACTTAAGGAATGATACGGAGGTATACAGTGGTAGAAGAAATTAATAGCATGAGAAATTATCTTAGTTCTGTGCAGGTTTTGGGGCTGTTTTGTGATTTTGTCAGTAGCCCATTATTTTCGTTTTGTGGATAGTTTGGGAAGACTTGACTTTGGATTTTGCTGTAGATAATCAATACAGAAGGGAGAATTTTCTTGTATTTGAGAATTAATGTAGAAAGACATGATATTGTAAAGTGCATTGAATAATAATAGTCAAAATTGTGACTTGTGTGTGTTCTATTTAGTACTCATTTAGATTTATGTCTACTTCAATAGGAATTGTGTTTGAACTACTAAATGTACTCATTACAATCAGATCATTTTTTAAAACAAATTGTAAAAAAACATACACCAAAGCATATACCAACACAATTTCCACATTTATAAACAAGCATAACTTTATATGCTTACAAAGTTCTTGTACAAACACATGAAGAAAAATACTACCTTTCCTCTCACAGTAATGCATTAAATACAACTGGAAGATAATATAAAATTATTGCTTTT
>NW_022103920.1:41698280-41700120 GCF_000313985.2 Echinops telfairi
ATGGCAGTGAGTTTGGTGTGGTTGGGTCTTATTATTTTAATTTGTGATTGCACTACGTGTAGGTACATCTTTCTTCTAGGTCTCATTATTGAGTCATTTCATTGTGAAACTTTGGGGACCAGATTAGTATTAACAAATGGTAATGGTACATCTTTGCCAATATGTTTAAGTTACCTTTCAGTGGAACTTCAGTTTTGATGTATAGACAACTACTAAGTACTTGTGATTACTTATTTGGTGTTTTTCAAACTTCAGACTCCATGGAATGTCCAGAGAGCTTGTTAAAAACAGATTCTTTGTCCCCAGAGATTTCTGATTCAGTCTGTATAATGCTGAGAACTTGGGTTTCTAACAATCTCAGCTTCTGCTGCCAATTCAAATACTCGGAGTGTACTAAAGTAGATCTTGTTTAATTTGTGAGAATGTTCAGACCCTTGGAAAATTAAAAGGTTAATTTTTTAGACTTGAGGACCTTTTGTGGAATGTATTATAGTCCTTTGTGACATATTACCTAAAAGTATATATTATGTTTTATGAGTATCTTATTTCTTTATGTCCAGAAGTTCATAGGAGAGGTCTTCAAAAAGTTTGTGGAAAAATGGGATGAAAAGATAATGGAATTTTTTTTCCAAAAACTTTTTGACGACTTCTTATATATTACACAGGCTTTAACCAACTTAGAAATACTTTACATGTTACATCATAACTTTTAGTAGTGGTATATTTTTATTTTTGTCTTACAATAAGCCATAGTAACATTTTATTTTAACAATTGTATTAAAATGAAATTGTTTGAATTGTGATAAAATTTTTACTTGAAAACAAATTTCAGATTGTGACAGATCAGTTTTTTTGGTTTTTTTTTTACAGGCAGTACTTAATTTTCCTAAATATTGTGAACCTGTGGTTAAAGGAGAAGGTAACTATGTAATTTTACTTATTAATGTTTCTTTTGAGGAAACACTTTATTAGATCTAAATTACTGATTTTTCCCCTCCCTTTTGGAGTAGCAAATGAACGTGATACTCGCAAACTGTGGAGAAATATTGAGCCTCATTTGAAGAAAGCCATGCAGACAGTTTACCTCAGGGAAATATCGAGGTAATTTCATTCTATATTTCGTGTGTTTTATTTCTGACTTTTTAATGGGAGGTTTCTTCTACTAAAGTGTATGCATTTTCCTTTACCTTCTCCTTATGAGGGGCGAGGCTGGTGTTATTAGACTTTAGTAGGTTTGGCTCTTTATTATTTTGGGAAGGACAGATGATTTTTAACCAATATGGTAACTAGAGCTATACCTAACAATCACTAATTCTTTAATTTGAAAAGCAACATGAAGGTCAATCAGTATTAGCTTTATTTTTCATCTTGTGTTAGATGTTTAATGATATAACGAAACATAGATTATTAAAGAAATGTATAAGTCAAGTCATAAGCCTGTATTTGTGTAATGTGAGAATTCTATAGCAGGGAAACTGCTTGGGAGACATGTGACAACAGGATGTGGTGGGAAGCACAGGGTTTGATTTTCAACTGAACCATTTGTGACCTATGTGTTCTTGCACGCCTCTGAAAACCTCCAGGTGTCAGCGTCCTCCTTAACAATTCGGTGGAGAGTCAATACATGTGAAAATGATTTGTGATTAATAAACTGTCTTATTACTGTAAGCCTAGGTTATAAACCGCTTGGAGAAATTTTTTAAATCAGCATGGTTTTCTTGACTTTTGGTTAACTTAATTACAACTTTTCCTCCTAAATAACTTTATAACTTTTTTAACCACCTCTTATTTACCATGTAATTACCTGATTTAACTATGGGAGAAACTTGACAGTTTCTGG
>NW_022103920.1:41701882-41703155 GCF_000313985.2 Echinops telfairi
TTATTGATCTAAGAAAACAGTAGGCATTTCAAATTAAAGAGAGAAAAATAGAAAAGCTATACAAAGGTATTATAAAAAGAAACAAAATGTGCAAGTTGTGGTTTGAATTGTGTCCTCCCTCCAAAAGGTAGCCTGAGTATGACCTTAATAATAAATAAGAATTTGAAGATAGAATCAAGTGATGATGAGATCATTATTGGGTTAGAGTGAACCCTAAGCCCAGTGACTGACATCCTTTTAAGAAGGTTTGGTGGAGTTGGAGGCAGAAATTGGAATCAAGTGTCTACAAGTAACTGTCATAACCACCAGGATTTAGGAGAGAATCTTGAACACATTCTCCCTCTACTCCTGACTCATCTCAGAAAATTGGTAGTTGAAACTCTGGCTCCACCATGACGTAGAAGCTTTGCAACCTTGGTCAAATTAGTTAAACTTTTTGAGCCTGTTCTTTTTTGTTTGTTTGCTTTTATAAAAACAAGAAATGATACTATGAGATTTTAATATAGTATGTTAAGAGCTTGGTGTTTAGCCTTCTCCCTTCTCATTAAAGCTGGTCAGGTTTCCCCTGATATCTTTTGAGATTTTGTTATATAAGAAACCTTATCAATGTAAACTATTTAGAAGTCTGAGTTATGACAATAAAACTAATTAAAATTTATTTTTATTTACATTCACAAGAAATGAGTGTGAGAATTCTTTATAATCTGTGAACACTGTTCAGCTGTAAGGGGGAGAAATGACCTATTTTGAAAGTCAGCTTGTTTTCTTCCTTCTCTTCGCCACATTGGTTACTAGTAGCCCATTGGAAGCTTCTCATCCTCCCTTGTTCCCCAACACTAGCCACACTTGCAAGTGTGATACAACATGTGCAGTGTGATTTTGACTTACTAAGTGTTCTGATCTCTCACTTACTGGAACGTTGGCCTTTTAAGGGATATGTAGAGGTTTTAGAGTTGGATGGGTTCCTCACAGATTACTATATCTAACTGTTTTATTTTTTTGGTGAGAAGATTATGCATTTATTCAAGGGATCTAACTAAAATAGTGTTTTTCAGTATACTACAGTGTGTTTTCTTATAAATCTTCCATATCATAGTCACTTCATTTTCTTAATAACTTTCCATACTGTTTAATAGTTCTAGGTGCAAGTAAGGGCAGGGTCAGTATGACCTCTGTAGGCACAGTAAGGATTCAGCTCCACTACTGACTAGCTGTGTGTCCTTGGACAACTTAGGTTTGTGGTTTCTTTTCAGGTGTAATGATAACTAAGGGA
>NW_022103920.1:41703405-41704408 GCF_000313985.2 Echinops telfairi
TTGTTAACGTGCACACTTGATAGTCGGCATTTTAAATGGGAAAAGTCAAGCAACGAAGTTGTGGATAAGTAAGGGTAGGAGTATATTGTTTCATGTGTTTTCAGCTCATTTTTACTATTCTATTTCAGTTCACAGTGGGAAAAGTTACAGAAAGACGACATAGATCCAGGACAACTGAAAGGTATCAAAGGAAGTATTGAGACAAGTTAACCAGAAACACTTATTTAATTGGTTATTAATAGTAAAGAGAATTTACTTTTCAAGCAATGATTTTTAGATGAAGAATTTTCCTTTAAGTGAAACTCTAATGGAGAAGAAATAAAAATTCAAATACTAGTGTTCTGTTTTCCAATCCTATGAAAAGCAATCAATTTCTATTTTTCCAAATGCTGGGTTTTTTGTTACAGTAATAAGTTATATGACAACTTTATATCTTTCATTAATTTTATGAGAGGAAATCCACTTTTATGTGAACTCAATATCTAATAAGCAGTATATATTCAATAAATATTCCTTTCCCCCTTCCTTTTATGAATTAGAAGAATACAAAAATACTTATCAGATATGGATCCTTCAGTTAACAATATAGCTGACTAGTGATACATTTATGTATATTAACTTTTACCTTAGATAGAAAGTTATGTGGGCCACAAGTGAAACACTTAAAGTAGAAATTCATAGTAGACCCCATGGGAAGAATGGGCAAGATTTAGATGTGAGAATGGACAAGCCAAACAAAAGTAATAGATTAAGCAAAGCATGCTCATCATCATCATGTTTATATTGTTCATAATTACTACTACCATCACATTGTCCATAGTTATTGTTACTATTATGGCACTCGAGCTCAAAGAGTAGGTTATTTTGACTAAAGAATGCTGAGAAAGTCAAAAGCTCCCAGGAGATACTTCAGTGACCCTGGTAGTCTAACATAGGCTTTCCTAACGGTATTCTGTTTTGTAGGTCTCTCAGCATATACTCATGTGGAACTTCCATATTACTC
>NW_022103920.1:41704705-41705801 GCF_000313985.2 Echinops telfairi
AAGTTTATTCTAATTGCTGCATACCTTGCTTCTTACAATCCAGCAAGAACTGATAAAAGATTCTTCCTTAAGGTAATAGTAACATAATAAATTAGTGGGGTGGTTTTCTTTTTTTTTTTTTAAGTGTATTTTTTTAGATTGTTTCTCATTAAATACTATATTCCCTAGCTATCTTTAGATACTTATTCTTGTTACTGATGAGTTTTACATTCCTTGTAGTTAATTATCTTTGGTTCTGGGTACTTCTGTTGTGAATTATAGAACAATGTAAAGAAGATCAGTTTTATTTCTTTTGTAGTAGTAATAAAACGAACAGTTATTCAGTAGATACTGTTCCCAGTGCCTTTATATTATCTCCTTTAATCTTCACAGACTGAGACAGGCATGCTAATATTTTCTCCATTCTGCTGACCTGGAAACTGAAGCTCAAAGGCATGCTTACATGGCCAGTGTTAGCAAGGAGACTTGAGAGTTGCCTTTGTTCATCTGGAATTTGCCTTTGCTGCCAGCATGCTCATCCAGGATGCCTTTTTCTCTTACTTCATGTTATGCAGCAGCCTTTGCTGTGTGGTGCCTCACTCCAGTCTCCACATAGCAACAGGACTATGTGACCATGTCCGTCAGATCGCCCCCTTTCTGGGGTGGGGCTTCAACCAAAGGCCTTGAGATAACCTTAGACTTGTTATCATTTAACATGACCTACGTGGCTCTGTCCTTTCTCCCTGAGCTTTTTCTCCAGCTACAATGGGGACTACATTCTTCCCCAGTCTCTGTGTTCTGTTCACACTGACCTTCCCTTACACTCTCAAAATGCTCCCATCTCTTTCCTACCTTAAAGTCTCTGTTCATCCTCTGTTCTTCTGGAAAGTTCCTACCCCTCTTTTCAACAGTTAAGTTTTAGTTTAAATGTTTTTGGAGAGACCTTCCCTGAACACTATTTATAGACCTCTTTCACATTTCACATCACACTTATTTCCTTCTGGGGCATCAAACAGTTGGTTGTACATTTCAGTTTATAATTTGTCCTTTGTGTTTTTTAGTTTCATGAGGACAGGAACTATATCCATACCCGACTCTCCTACCACCATTGAATCCT
>NW_022103920.1:41705901-41707159 GCF_000313985.2 Echinops telfairi
CTTGGTTTAAATGTTGGGCTGCTAACTGCAAGTTCAGTGGTTCAAACCTACCAGCCACGCTGCAGGAAAAAGTTGAAACCTGCTGCTCCTATAAAGATTTATAGTCTTGGAGATTATATATGGTCACCATGAGTTAAAATCTACTTGAAGGAAATGGGTTTTAATGGTGATTTCATGTGAAAATGTAGTATTGTACCGGTCCCAGGCAGTAAGTCAGACTAACTTATGCGGACATCTTGTGTACACATAAAACAAAGACTCACTTATAACAATTAGTATTATGTTAGCCACATTTTACACAGTTTTGTTTTAATATAGTACCCTTTTCATCTTAAAAATTCTTTTCTTGCAGCATCATGGGAAAATCAAGAAAACTAACTTTCTGAAGAAACATGAAAAGGTATTTACATTTTTTTCTCTAATCGGAAACATTATAACTATGGTTAATAAATGTATAATTGCATCAGTCATTTGGATATTAAAACTTACTTATTTTGATATGATGCCTTTATTCTGTTATAATAGCTTTTTGTTATGCTTAGTACTGAGATAGAAGCACATTCCACTGAGCTGGTGTTGGAGATAAGACTGAATTAACACTCAGCATTCTCTCCTCAGCCATAGTCCTGTTCCCCACCACAACTTTTATCGTGGTGTAGTTGTAATTTTTCTGATAAAATCTCCATATCTTTCCATTATCCTATGCTTCTGTCTTAATTTTTCTCAATTTATCGCAACACTTAGTTTTGACTCCATTTTACTCCCTTTGAACTTTATTTTATTAGATTTGTTTCTTCCATTCTTTGTTCTTAATGGTTTTCATAGTCTTTCAGTAGAGGCCAGTTTGCATTTATAGCACAAAATGATTCCAGTGCGGAAAACAAATGTAATGTGCTCCACACATCACTAGAACACTTAGATTTTTAAGTTGAGATTGTGTTTTTTAGGCATTAATTAAAAACAAAAGCAGAAATCTGAAGCGTATCAGCAGCTTCCTAAACACGTTTGTCACTGATTGCCTCCCTTACGATTCCCAGCACTTGGGCATGTGGGTATTTTTACTGATGTCGTCACTTTGGACTGTGCTCCACGTGCTAGTGAGGGCAAGACACTCAGTGTTCCACCTTAATGTCACAGCACCGACCCTTATTTTGTGTGCTCCTCTTACCATGTTTCTTCTCACACCGGTTCATTGCTCTCTAACAAGCCTAAGTGTTAGGGATAGAAAGGTGCATAAGGCATTTTCCACTTTATAGAC
>NW_022103920.1:41710214-41711246 GCF_000313985.2 Echinops telfairi
TGTTTCATCTTATTTTTAATAGTGATGCATTTTTAAAAGACAATAATAGATACATAAAATGAAAATATAGAGTGGCTTAAAGGGGGACTAGATTACATCTATCAAAATGGCTAAATCTTAAAAATATAATATTGATATGGTCAATATAAATGGTTTATATATGACATCGAATCACACAGAGTTCTGCATTGTTCATGAATGTATCTGGAGTAGTGGTTCCAAACCTGTCCTGAGAGTAACAGTGGCTCCCAGAGAGGGCAGAGATGCGAGGGCAGAGGGAAGGGGACTCAGCTTCTCTGTAATGTTAGCTAGGCTGTATTTTTCGCATGTATGGCATAATGTTAGGATTTAATAAAGTGGGTACATTGGTGTTTACTATATTAGCCTCTGAATATTTAAGTAATTAATGAGAAAAGCATATAAAATTTAAGACTTGGAAAGGTGATGTCTAATCTACCTTTTAGATAGAAATAACTGGGATAAAGACTTCTTTTTACAATTCTAAGGTATTTTTTAATAATTTTTTTAATTAAAAAATGTTTTATTGGCATGTAATCCACATATTATACAATTCAGTGGTTCAATCATATCAAAAGAGTTGTACAATCACTACCACATGCAGTTTTTGAGCAGTTTCTTCTTTCTTGTACTCATTTCTATTAGCTCCCCATCTCTCCCAACCTTTTCTGCCATACCCCCAGGAAACCGTTAACTTATTTACTGTCTCTATAGATGTACTTGTTATGAATTTCTTATACAAAAGAACGTGCAAAACAAACCACCAACAACAAAATAACTAAAACCAACAGCAAAGAAAAAAGAGAAAAACCTCAATTGAAAAGAAAGTAGAAAATATTAAGAGCTAGAACATACTTAAAATGGGTCAAAAGGTTGATCAAATGATAAACTTTTAAATTTAACCTGAAATAATCTACTTTCCAATTACCCTGCATGATAAGCAAGGCTAGTCATATCCCTGGTCTATGGGCAGTGGAAATTCATTGGAAACTTAATCCCTTCACTTTTTAAAAA
>NW_022103920.1:41712098-41713250 GCF_000313985.2 Echinops telfairi
GAGTATTATACCATGTAATTGTACCATATGACTTGTAAGCAAGTACAATATAAACATTTTATAGTCCGTCTTTGTGAATAAATTTTACATTTGGGGGGATTTCTGACCACACGGTCAGCAGTTGGAAATCACCAGCCACACCACGGGTTAAAGTCAGGGCTTTCTCCTCCCATAAAGAGTGGCAGTCTCAGAAATGCACATGGGCACTTCTACTCTCCCCACAGGGTAGCCGTGAGTCAGCATTGATTTGATGGCCGGGAGAAACTAATGTCTATTGTAGTTGATCTTTCAAGAACTATTGATGTCGAACAAATAACCGTTCCCAGACACTCCAGGAATGGTAAGCAGTTAGTAGTAACTATTATTCTCAGAGTCGGGTTCTAGACCATGTTTTGGTCATGGATTTTCTTGACAGGTGACTTGACTAACTCACCCTCTGGTACGGGAGTAAAATAGGGCGATGTTCAGAACCAGGTCGGATGGTCTTTTCTTATATTTGTTGATACTTACTAAGTCAGAAAACCTTGAGAAGATGGTAAGATAAATCATTATCCTATCATGTGTAGTTTAACTGAGACACTCTCAGCTGGACTTAGCACATCAGTAGAGGAACTCTGTATGGTGTAAATATTTTGTTAATGAGATTTTGGCATGCAGAAAGTAAGTGCTCAGCAGTGAGAAGAAAATCTATGTTCTTTTTGTTTCTTTGTTTTATTTTAAACTTTATTTCAACGTAACTGCCTACAGAAATACACTCATAATGGTTAATAGAATGCTATGTTCTTTTTTCTTACAGACAAGCAATCATCTCCTTGGACCAAAATCTTTTCCACTGGACAGATTATTAGCAATATTATATACCATCGTCGACAGTAGAGTTGCTCCCACTGCAAATATCTTTTCCCAGGTAAGCTCAATCACAGGTTATCAGCTGCCATCTTGGGCTCTTCGTGGAATTATTCAGTTCATACAGCTAGTAGAATTGCATGTAGTGATTTTCTTGTTTTAGCATATGTTATTTAACCACAGTGAATAACAGTTTTGTTAAGTAATTTAATATTTCATATATAGACTCTTTGGAGACCATTCTAAGTTCATATACACTTACAAGTATAACTTGTTGGCTCAGGCAACTAAATTTAGTTAAAAAAA
>NW_022103920.1:41717251-41736297 GCF_000313985.2 Echinops telfairi
GTAAGCCATTAATTCTAATGTTGTTCCTCTTCATAGCATCAGACATAGCTCTTAGGTTTTCTTCAGCTTCTCTGATGATGTTATTAGATTTTTGTTCGCGTTTGTTAAAGTCTGCTTGGCTTTTCTCCAAGCCACTGGTGCAGTTCTCCAATCGATTCTCGAGGTCTGTGTGTTTGCTACTGGTTTTTGTTATTTCCTCCCTAAGCTTTTTGTATTTTTCTTTGGTGTATGGACTTTATCTCCTCTATAAGTTCATCCTTTTTCTGTATTGTTTCCTTCAAATCCTGTATGACTCCAAGCAGCATTCTGAAAATTTCTTTCTGTGGCAGCTCAATGTCTGCTTCTTCTATGCATGTCGTTATGTTCAGGACATCTTCTGCCATTGCCTTTTGTTTCTCCTGTTTTTCGTTGAGGTAGTTAGGGCTGATGGCTGTTGGCGTTACGTTGTTTTAGAGGAACCAGGTGCCATTTTCCAGGGAGTTGGAAGTACTGGCTGTCTCTGGGAGACTTAATGCTTCTTCAAACTGCCTACAGCTAATTTCACTAAAGAATTAACCTACCACTTTATTCTCCTGTGGCTTCCCTCTTAGGGGAGTGCCTCAGAATGCTGGTGGGTTGCCTGCTTTGGTGCTGCTGAGGTTGGGCAGAGGTTCCTGCAGCAGCTTGGAATGTTGACTAGGGTTGGCCGAGTTGCCTTGGGCTATAAGTGTCACTAAGGTAGGCAAGAGGAAGTTCCCTCAGTCAAGTGGGACAACAGAGGAAAAAGAAGAGCTCCCCCTGGGCACGCAGGCAGGAATGCCAGGGTAGGAAGTTGGGTGGATTCCCAGCCTGAGACTAGCTGCACAAGGGGCTAGCTGCACAGGGCGGAGCTCATCTAGCTGGGGGTGGGGCAGTCGTAAATGCCGTAGGCTAAGGGGAGTGGTCTCGAGGTCCGCAATAGAGTGTGAGAGAACAGGAAAGAGGGAAAAAGGAGAAAAAAATTAAAAAGTAAGCTGGCTAAGTCTGTGGGGGATAGAGAGAAGAGGGGCACAACAGTAACAATGTAGCTGAGCCCCGATCCCTGCCCGTGTAGCTGCAAGGGTTTAGTCCCTGCCTTGAGGCAGGCTGTGTCTATGTTGAGTTTCAGCCCTGGGCGGGCTCCACTGTGATAAGCCAAAAGCCCCCAGTCCCTCAAAACCTTGTGGGTCTGTACCTACTTATCTTTATGATGCTCCTCCTGTGATCCAGCAGTGTTGAAATTCCCTCTAAGCAACTTTCCTGGGCTGATTTCTGCAGGGTCCCTCTGGTATGTTTGTTACTCAGTCGCCATCTTCCTGTTAGTCCCTAGTTTTAAATTTTTATATTTTCAAATAAAAGAATTATAAAATTAAAAGATCCTAATTCTACTGATTTAATAAAGTGGCTTGATGACTAAATTAATGAATTTGTAGAAACGAAAGAACATTTTAAAACCGTTTACTTATAAGAAAGTGTTGTACAATAATCTTATTCCTCATATATATTATACCTGAAAGGTTGGCAGTATGCATTAAGGAAACCAACTTTTCAGTAGACGCAGAACGTCCATATCTCAAGAATTTCACTAGGTGGCAGCAGTCGCATAAGAATAGAAAATGTGGAATTTAAAAAAAAAAAAAAAAGGAAAAGTTTTCAACGTAAACTTTTAAAGTTACTTTACGAAAAGCCTATTTGTTAGAAAAATAATCTGTGTTTAAGAACAAAGGTGGCAATGGTTGCATAGAGAAGGTGGGTACATCCCTACCCTCCTAACACACGTGCTTTACATAGCTCTCTTAACATTGACAGTCACCTTTTTTTCTCCATGCATTCATCCATTAAAATTATACTCTTGTCCAGAAGAGAGGCAGTGTGTACGGTACCTATTTATGCTTAACTTTTTAACAGAAAACAACAAACCAAGACTGCATTTCTCCTGGAAGTGCTTACCTGATATGAACACTAGGTGGCAATATTGTTGCATTTTCCCTTTATGATAAGCTATGAAACCAGCTTTTGCTTGTTAATAATGACTCAGATACAGGTGTCCTCCCCTTTGTGAAAGTTTCCTTTAAGCCATTTTTCTTTTACCAAACACCTACGTGAGTGCCTGTTTTTGCCAACTGAAAGAAATCCAAAGTGTTTTTGCTTGACTAGAAGAAGGCTAATGGCAAAACTAGCATTTGTTTTGCAGCAAGCCATTAGAAAGGCAGCACTTGCTGACCCATGAGATGCCTTGCCAAGCCACTGCCCTGGGAACTCCACAGCCCTAAGCCTCCATCACTTTGAACTGTCTGCACACTGTGCGCTCCTGTTGCTACTGTTTTACGTGGTGTGTGGAAGGTTAGTTTTTAGGCCTGGAAGGGCTAAAAAAAGTTCCCATATAAATTAATGGTAATTGCTTTTTCATTTTAGGCCATTTCACCTTATGAGAGACTTCACGGAAGTACTATACTTTTATATTCCGGGAGAAACCTAGTTTAGTGAAAGCTGTTTGTTAACAGATGGGCTTTTTTTGAATAAATCTATTTAAATCTGTTGTTGGTGCTAGCAGGTTAGTTCTTGACACTACACAACAGAATAAAACACTTGCTTGGACCTGAGCTATCCTCAGAATTATTTTTATGCTTGAGCCTATTGTTGAAGCCACTGTGTCAACCCATCACTCTTTTGCTAACCTGTTATTTTACCAAACATATCCTTCTCCAGGGACTAGTATCAACTAATGACACGCCCAAAGTGCACGAGACAGAGTCTCTCCATCCTTGCTTCTCAGAAGCATTCTGGCTGTTTTTCTTCCAAGATAGATTTATTTGTTCTCCTAGCATTTTATAGTACATTCTACATTCTTTGCCAACACCATAATTAAATTTAGTGCTTCTTCAGTCTTGCTCATTATCCATTTTTTGAGGCTCTCAACAGGCATACAATGTGTGGTTTGCTTTCTTGACTGCTGCTTCCAGAGGTGTTGATGGTTGACTTGAGTAAAATGAAATCCCTGACAACTTCAATCTTTTCTCCATTTATTTTATTATTTCGTATGGTGTTGCGTAAGTTTCTAGTTGTAAGGATTTTAATTTTCTTTATATTGAGGAGCAATCTGTATTCTTTGATCTTTAGTACTACGTTTTAAGCCTGCTGTATTTTCAGCAAGCAAAGCGGTAGCATCTGCACATCACAAGTTGCTGCTGAGCCTTCCTCCAATCCTAGTTTTTTGTTTTTCTTTTATAATCAAGCATCTTGGATAAACTGCTCAGCATATAGATTGAGTAAGTATGATGAAAGGGTACAACCCAGGTGCACATCTTTCCTGACTAAACCACACATTACCCTCTGTCTTGTTCAAAGGAAGGGCTCTTGGTCTGTGACCATGTGCTGCGTGAGCATAAGTAAGTGTTCTAGAATTCCCTAGCTACTCAGTGTTTTCCGTGATCTCTTATGATCCACACAGTCATATACTTTTGCATAGTTAATAAAACATCCAGATAAATATCTTTCTGGTATTACTTGCATTCAGCCAAGATCAGGCACTAATAATGTCCTTATTCTGTGTCCTCTTCAGAACGTACTACTGCCTCCATTTTTGTGTGGTCTTCAATAGAATGTTACTTGGTTGTGATATTAATGATATTGTTTGATAATTTCCATATTCTTTTGGGTCACCTTTCTTTGGAATGGGCACAGATAGTTTCTCTTTGAGCCTTTGAACAAATTTCCAAATTTCTTGGCATAAATGAGTAAGTACCTCCTTCACTTTATCCCTGTATTGAAAAACTTTGATTGATGTTCTGCCAATTCCAGGAGCCTAGTTTTTGGCCAGTGCCTTCTTTTAATACCATTAGTTCTCGATCACATGTTACCTCCTGAAACGGTTGAATGGTGACTTGGTGTGTTACTTTGTGTAGCTGTCAGTGACTTCATATATTATCATCCCCTTTTGAAAATGCTTCCAACTTCATTTGATAATTTGCATGTAGAATCTTTTAGTATTGCTCTTTTTCCCCTCTTCAATTCTTCCAGCATGAGAAATGCCAAGAGTATTCTTTCCTTTAGTCTTCCTAATTCCTGGTCTATGCACATTTCATTGTAAAAGTTTCTCTTTCTGAGTGGCCCTTTGAAATGTTCTGTTCAACTTTTTTACCTTATTGCTTTTTCCGTTTCCTTTAGCTACTCTGCATTCAAGAGCCAGTTTCAGAGTTTTCTGGCATCATTTTGGTCTTTCATCCTTCTTTTTAATGACTTTTTCTTCATGTATGCCCCTGAAATCACCACACAATTCTTCTGTTCTTTGGGTGACTAGTGTTTAGAGCATCCAATCTGTTCTTGATGTGGTCTCTGAAGTAAGTGGGATATATATATATATACACTCAAGGTTACACTTTGGCTTTCAGGAACTTGCTTTCCTTTGCTTCAGCTTCAGCTTGAACTTGCATGTGAGTATTTGATGGTGGGTTCCATGAACTTGGTACCTGACCTTCTACTGACTTATAATGATGAGTTTTCCCATTGTCCCTTTGCACAAATATAGTGTATTTGATTCCTTTGTAAACCATCAGTGAAGTCCACATGTATAGTTACCATCTATGTTGCTGAGAAAAAGTAGTACTAATGAACAAGTTGCTGCAGGTCTTGCAAAATTCTGTCATGTGACATCCGTTGTCATTTCTATCACCGAGGCTATATTTTCCAGCCAACAGACCTTCTTCCTTGTTTCTAACTTTTGAATTCCAGTCACCAGTAATTCTCAATGCATCTTGATTACATTACATGCGTGATCAATTTTGATATGCAGATGCTAGTAAAAATCTTCGATTTCTTCATCTTTGCTGCTAGTGGTCTGTGTATACTAATGATATAAAAACAGCTTATCCTAAATCTTTAAAGTAGGAATTTATTAAAGAAATCCTAAAATAGTAACTTGAATCTTAAAAATATACTAGGACTACAATTGAGTAGAATAATATAATCAACCCAAACCCATTGCCATTGAGTCAATTCCTGCTCATAGTGACCTCTATGCTATAGAGCCCCATACGGTTCCCAGGCTGTAATCTTAAGGAAGCCTAATGCCTTATCTTTAGCCAGAGGAGCAGCTGGTAGGTTAGAATCTTTGACTTTTTGGTTCCCTTAATTACTCTGCCACCAGGGTTCTTAATAAAATAATAGTTGTATTATATTATACTTGGCAGTCTTCTCAATTTCCTTATGCCTTTGCTAAATAATAAGATAAAATTATACTAATTTTTTAATCTCACCAATAAGTAAGTGAATACTACTACATTTTTAATTTTGCTAATGCTCAGCTTTATCGAAGTAAAAGATGGTTTTTAAGTTTTTAAGATTACTAGTCTTATTTAGGAACCCTGGTGGCGTAGTGGTTACACGGTGGGCTGTGGTGTGCAGGGTCGACAATTCAAAATCACCAGCAATATTGAAGAAAGGCTGGGCGTTCCACTCCTGTCAGCAGTTACAGTCTCAGAGCCACAGACCCACAGGAGGGCTGCTCTGAGTCAGCATCGACTCCATGACAGTGGGTTTTGAGTCTTATATAGCTTTTACCTTTAGTATAATTTTTCAATCATTATTTTGGAGCATTATTTTATTTTCATCCATATAAAATAAATGCAGCCCATTTACATGTACCTGAAATTAAAGAGTGACAGGCATTGTTTTGGGGAGTTCCCATTCTTTTTTCTCTTCTCAGATTGGATAGAGTGGATAAGCAATACGACTTACTGTTCATAGTTCAGTGGTATTTGACAGTTCTATTTGATCAGATGTGTTGAATACCATTTATCATCTCAGAAGGAAATATCAATTGATTATCTTTTTTCCAGAAGTATATTAATACCAGATTGTTTCTTTGCCTACTTTTGTCCTAGAAGAAAAATGCTACTGCTTCTAGAAATTTTTGAATCATCTATCTTTGTTTCTATTGATATTTCTGTGCCTTCTCTTACTCATCCGCCTGCCCCCACCATACTCTTGTAATTAGGTTAAGGCAGTTCTTAAGACTATTAGATGTACTTTAGTGCTTAATTCAGCTTTAAACTATATCACTTTGCCTTTTCAAAGAAAATAAAATTGCAAAAGAGCTTATTCTAAAGTTGTTGTGACAGATTTCTAAAGAGACTTTTGAAAAAGATGTTAGCTTTAAAGAGGTAGAGGTACTTAATTACTTATATATGTTTGTAACATTATTGACTTTGAGCATTTAAAATTATTTTGAAAGTAGTTCACAATAAAGCGTTCTTTTGATGACTTTTATCAATTTAGTGAGGTCTAAGCTATCGTAGCTATTATGTTATTATAAATATTGTATAACTGACAAGAAACAGCTGAAAGATAAGGAGCATGTTCTTTTAAAGCATGACATTGTATAACTTATTGAGAAGTTGCATTTTTTTAGCAGTTAACATTTAGTTTCTAAATGCTTCTGTATTTAATGGTCAATTTAATAAAACACCCTTATAAGCTTAATTTTACTTAATGAAGTAAAATGAGAATCATTTTAGAGCATGGTTTGATATACGAATTTGTTTGGATTTTGTTTTTCAAAAGGATAAATCCCCATATATCAATTCTGATCATTTGAATTTATTTCATAATACTGTAGATTATAGCGACTTATTTACTCCTAGTTATAGGTTATCTTAACATTTAGATAGTCATAGACTTTCTACTCTTTTATTTTTTCCAAATGAATTTATCATCAATTAGAAAAAATGATTATGTTTATTTCTGGAGTTTTCAGAAGCAAGTACTTCATCTCTGAGTCACCATAACTCACTGGCCTTTTCTTCCAATGCAAGATAACTATGCATTTTATATAGTCTGTTTTTTTAAAAACTAAAGGGATTTTATTAATAGTATTTTTCTTAAATCTCAAATATAACCAAATTTGACTTCACGTTTACTTACTATTTTTCACTTTCCTCATTGGAGTGAAATATTTCTTTCTGGAAGGTGATTTAACAGGTCTTGAGTTGCAACTCCACTCACAGCACTGTTAGGTAACGGGAATACAGAGGTGGACCAAATAAAAGTTCTGCCATCGAGAGCTCTATTCTACGGTTGGTGACTTCTCTTGCTCTTCATGTGTACTTGGAACGGTTACTAGATTCTAGCTAATTATTCATTTGTCATCAATCAGAGAATGTAATGATTATTTTTATTTCTGAAGAGTTTTCACCATAACTCGTTGTCAGTGAATCACTTGTAACCTTCTATTGGGTTTATGTGTGTATCGACCGGGAGGATAAACTGAAGAACAGATACAAAGAGTAAATACTAGTTTGTCAGTATTTTAAGGGAATGAATAAATATAATGTTTTCACCTGAGTAGCTCCTACTATTTCATAGTTGAGGAAATGGTGTTGGGTCCATAGTGACTTCCACTGACTACACAAAGTAGAAGGAGAATCCAGCTGCATCTGCCCATGTTCCACAGTTTCATGATAACAAACATGCTTGTTAAATCATTTCTTGTGACATGATTTCAGTGAGGCAGAGGTCACATGCTCCACCCTCCAACTTCCTTTACCCTGTTCTGACACCAACCGTTCCCCACCACTGCACCTTAGCAATGGCCACACAGAACTCTCAAACATTATTCATCATTATGGGGGATTGTTAGGAAAATTAATGAGCTATATCAAGTCAGGACCACAAAACATTAAGCACACAGTCCTTTTGTGCGCAGTACTTCTTCTCAGCTATGTCCACAAGTACATCACTCTCTGGTCCTTAGCCTCTTCGTCGTGAGGTCCGTTGGTCTCTGCCCTCCTTCGACAAAGTGTTAAAAAGCCCCTCCAGTGCTGATATGCCCAACAGGTACCTACTCCACACGCCAGCCTTCTGCCTGGCAGCTTTACTCAGGACACACAGGGCTGTTCCTGCTGGCTGTGGAGTTCTCTCTCTCCCTGCTTTGCAGGCAGCTCACTTATACTTAGAGTAATGGGGGAACTGACCAATCCCTTCCTTCCAGTTGCTCCACCTCGTTCGCATGCTCCCACCAACTCTTTCTGTGGGAGTCAGAAAGACTGGCTAGAATGGTGTACTAAGTAATTTCACTTCACTGCAATAATGCAGATACTTAAACTTCTTCTACCAAGTAATAAAGACATGCATGTTGAATCATTTCTTAAGACACACCTTGAACATACTGTTTTGAGGCATTGATGGTTTGAATAGCTGTGTCATAACTTAATTTTAATAATTGCCAGCTAAATTTAGTTATGATATTATCAACAATATTGACTAAGGACTAGAACCTAGGTTATTATATTATACGTGACCTACTAATAAACTAAGTTGCTTTTGTAAAGTTAAACATTAAATATGTTATAAGTGAAGTTATACTCATTCTTATATACTTTTAAACTACTTTTATAAATTTTAACCCAAGGCACTTTAGTCAGATAAACTGATTCAATACCTCTTTTACAACTATCAAGCCTTATTTCCTTAAATTATTTACATATTGTATAATATTTTGGTTGGTTGATTCATACAAACAGGCTTCAAAGAGTTTGTAAAAACTCATTCTCCCCACCGCCCTCACTCCCCCATCATGATCCGAATTCTACTGTGCAAGTCTGGCTAGACCAGAGAATGTACACTGGTACAGATAGGAACTGGAAACACAGGGAATCCAGCGCAGATGATCCCTTCAGGACCAGTGGTGTGAGTGGCGATACTGGGAGGGTAGAGGGAGAGTGGGTTGGAAAGAGGGAACCGATTACACGGATCTCTATGTGATCTCCTCCCTGGGGGACGGAGAACAGAAAAGTGGGTGAAGGGAGACGTCGGACAGGGCAAGAGATGACAAAATAATTTATAAATTATCAAGGGCTCATGGGGGAGCGGGGAGGGAGGGGAAAATGAGGACCTGATGCGGGGGGCTTAAGTGAAGAGCAAATGTTTTGAGAATGATGAGGGCAATGAATGTACAAATGTGCTTTACACAATTGATGTATGTATGGATTGTGATAAGAGTTGTATGAGCCCCTAATAAAACGATTTTAAAAAAACCCTCATTTTTAATTCCATTTTTCCATGAACTTTTTGAAGCTTCCTTGTACAAAAAACAATTAAGTT
Organism: Echinops telfairi; assembly: GCF_000313985.2. Lineage (NCBI taxonomy): Eukaryota > Metazoa > Chordata > Mammalia > Afrosoricida > Tenrecidae > Echinops > Echinops telfairi. The sequence goes on from NW_022103920.1 coordinate 41,726,348, forward strand.
CATTAAATGCTAGTCACATAACATTAGAAATCATCAGACCTTCCAAACTCACTGCGGAGTGAGTTCCAACAGTCAGTAGCCGTGTAGGGCAAGGCAGAACTGCCCCTGTGAGTTTCAGAAGCTGTAAGTCTTAACAGGAGCAGAAAGCCTCACCTTTGTCCTGCAGAGCATCTATTGCTTTCAAATTGCTGACATTGTGGTTAGCAGCCCAACCATAATCCCCTGTACCACCGGGGCTTTATTTTCTAGAAATAATAGTTGATGAAATACTTCTGATGCATATATTGATTAGGAAAGGATTTGAATCTCGTAAATAGCGCCACAGCATAAAGCCTAGCTACAAGATATTCATATAAAGTGATTTGAGTCTGAGAATTATCTATCTAGAGATTAAATTTGGTGAACAAAGCAGTTCCTTTTCCGTTTTCTTGTGCCTCATTTGGTTCTGCTATCGGTGTTCCATTGTCTCGATAAATATCCAACCGAGAAACTTGATGCTATTAAGATAAATTATGTAAATCACAGAAACTATCCTGACTGCTTACATTGTCCAAGAATCTTGCTATGTTTTTTTCTTACTCAGACTGAGATTGTGAAGCATTCCTTTCCAAAGGCAGTAAAGGAGCCTTATTTAAAGCCTACTTCACTGCTGAATAGGTCAGCAGGGGTGCTGCTTGAAGGGGCTGTATCCTCTTCTAGTGTCTAAGAGCCCCACAGCCATACTGTGCAGTCTCCACTGGTGCAGCAAATTAGATTCTCAAATCGCTGAACTACACCTGGTACAGATAGATTGCCAGTCTACCCTCAGGTCACTCGGCAGTAGGTGCCTCGTGGAGATTTTAAAACCACTGTTTGGGGATGGTTCAGGTAAAAAACAGAGTGAAGTTAAAGCTATTACTTGCACTAGTTCCATTGTTGTAAGAGATTATTTGGGTAAGGATTGCCAAGGATCATCAGAAGCATAATATATTTAACTCTACTGTGGTTGAGATGCAAAGATTGTCTTTCTTTCCGTTCTTAGCAGTGTTTGTCCCCACTCTTTTCTTGTCTTGGAATTTGGTGTTAAATTCTTCAGTGTCACTACTTTGCTTTTGTGAATTTGTTAGCCCAGCAGTATGAATTTTTACTGAAGTCTGAAAAAAATGGAACCATAGCTCAAAAGTGACATGTAAAATACGGCCTGCACAATAAAAAATAGAAATTGCATAAATTACACTCAGCTTCTGTACGAAATAATACATTGTACTTTCTTTTTGTAGGCAATATTTTATAAATATCTTCCTCAAAGATTACTATTGCTCCCAATACATATACCTAATGTATACTCTTTATTCATTCATTTTGCAAGGGGTGGTGGGAAGAGAAGTATATTTGATACCATTAAAGTTTATTTGGCTTGGCACATTTTTTGCTGAAAGCCCCAAAAGGTTTGCATTGGTGGGTGCTTGTGAGAGCACGTTTATTTAATAGATTCATTAATATAGTGACTGTAATATAGGTGAATACATACATTACATAGAGCTTTATGACTAGATTGTTTTCAAGAGGAAAAGAGTAGGTTTTCAAAAAGTTCCAAAGTTGATTGTGGTGGTGATTACACAATCCTTCTTGATATGATTGAGCTATTTAGTTATATTTTAAGTTAATTATTGTTCAATAAAGCTATTCAAATAAAAAATAAAATTTAATCTTTTTTTTTAATGGTCCCCAGCTCACTGCCATTGAGTCCATTCTGACTCACAGCAACCTTAGAGGACAGAGTAGGGCTGTAGGGCTCCTAGGCTGTGACTCTTCATCTTTATCCCTGTGGAGGGCTGGGGTTTCATTTTCAAACTGCGGACTTTGTGGATCACAGCCCAACTGCTTCGCCACCGGGGGTCCTAAAATATCTCTATAGGAAGATGAATAAAAGATGTGTTGATGCTTAAGTCTTCTGATTCTTGCTTAACCCACACTCATTGTAGTCCTGTAGAAGATAGTAGCTCACCTGCTCATGGTCAGACTTGGTCATGAGTTATGTTGCAGAAACGTCCTTGTCCTTTGTCTTAGATGAAACTTAATTGCTTTGCTTCCTCACCTGTGAGCACTTTGTGGTGGAAGACAGCTGACCCTTAAAGTAGGAAATAATCTGCCTCTAATTTCAAACTCTTGAAGAAAGAAAAATAGATTTGCTTAGAATGGTGTTATTGACTCCCCTGACTGCCGATGCTGTGTACCTGCTGATGACTATCGCTTTTTTGTTTACCAGAACATATTTGAAGCCTAAAAATTGACCAAAACCCTCTTTTTTTAGGAATAGAAATTCATGATGGTTTTAGGTTGAGTGGCTTTGGCATTATTTGCCTTTTCCATGTACTGCATTGCACTACCCACCTCTGCCTTTTATGTGCACAAATGTTAATTGAACTGTTCGTATGCCACATGCTCGTGAACTATCACATAACCTCGAGTCAGCACAAACATGACACTTGTTGGGTCATGTCTTTCCACACACTAACATCTCACATATTGTTTTATTGAAATAACTTACTACCTTTCTGACTTTAAAGCTCCTCTAGGACAAGCAGGAAAGGGTTAGACACAAATCAATTGACTTACATACTAAGCTACGAAAGTATAAAAATAATGAGCATGTTAAAAAATAATTACAGTTGTAAATTGATTTTCTTTTGTTGGCAGAAAGAAGGTCGTTTATTAGCCCAGGAACAGGTTCACACTGTTTTTAATATCAGGCATTTCCAGCTGAAGCTTGTTAGTGACTGCTTTTCAGATTAAGGGGGGAAATCCTCATTGTGGTACATGAACTCCTATTGTTAAGGCATAAATAATTAGCCCATCCCCTACATCGATGGGAACAAAGGACATAATGGTACACAGAGCAGAGATTAACTAATCAAATATTGCACAACTCCATTTAAAGACACCAGTCTGAAAATTGTGTACCTGTAAGGAGGTATTCCTTTGGGAAGCTGGGGAGGGGAGGGTGGGTCTTTTAGTTATTATCTAAGCTAGTAATAAGGGGAAAATGTACTTTGATTTTGGATCAAGCAATTTGAGTATTTTAACCCAAAGTAAAATAAAATAATCAGAGTCCATATGCTTCTATTAAATGAAGACTAGGGAAATACTATTCCCTGTCATAACAACAAATGCTTCATACTTTTAGGGTTTTGTTTATTTTTTTGAAACAAGTACTGAAAACCACAATTTTCAATTTGATGCAAAGCATTTATAAAAACATGACTGGAAACCTAGAGGTAAAGCCACTGACTTGTGGCACAGTTTGTTTGGGGGGTACTTTGTTTTATGTTTTTTAGCACAAAGGGTAGTTACTTTCAAGAGAAGAGCTACTCTCAACTACATACCATATATACTCGTGTATAAGCTGAGTTTTTCAGCACATTTTTTTATGTAGTTTTTGTGGTAAAATTAGGTGCCTCGGCTGATATTCAGGTTGGCTTATACTCAGGTATAAGTATAAGTAATCCCTTAAAATATTAAAATTATTGGCAAAAGAATATATTTTTATAGGTAGCAATAACAAGTAGTAGGAGTAGTAATAATCTTCTAACAAAGTTTTAAATTTACATCTGTGATTAAAATGACATCCCTTGGAAACAATTTAAGTGTTTTAGGAAAGAGCTTATTTTTTATTATTTTCATTTTTAAAATTTGTATGTTTATCTTAACTTTTAGTTTATTCAACTATTATAAAATATAATTTGCAGGTTTTTCTTCAATGAGTGATCTTTCATCTACAAATATATAAGAAGTAATACTTTGGGGAATTGCTCTCAGTGTTGACTATTTTCAGATTTAAAGAAATTGTGTTTTCCTCCTTAAATTGTGTACACAACTTTAAAAATACTAGATGTTATGCCTAAGGTAATAGACAATCTTATTTATGAAAAATTAATGTCTTTGGGTCAATATTTCCACATTAATTTTTTAATACATCAAATGCTAATTCCAGTAATATCATTGCTGATTGTTACTTCATTATCCCTAGGATAGTACTTTTTTTTAAGATATCATTTTATTGGGGGCTCTTATAGAAATCCATACATCAATTGTAGCAAGCACATTTATACATATGTTACCATCATTTTCAAAACATTCTTTCTACTTGAGCCCTTGGTATCAGCTCCCCTTTTTTACCTTCCTTCCCTACCTTCCCACCCTCATCAGCCCTTGACTATAAATTATTATTCTCATATCTTACACCGTCTACTGTCTACCTTTACCCATGTTTCTGTTGTTCGTTCCCCTTGTGGGGGAGAGGGGTGTACATCTATCATCGTAATTGGTTCCCCCTTCTCCCCCTACCCTCATGGTATTGCTATTCCCAATATTGTGCCTGAGGGGTTTATCTGTCCTGGATTCCGTGTGTGGAGGGCCCTTATCTGTACCAGTGTATATGCTCAGGTCTAGTCAGATTTGTAAGGTAGAACTGGGGTCATGATTGTGGGCAGGGAGGGGAGGGGCAGGGCATTAAAGAACTAGAGGAATGTTGTGTGTTTTGTTGGTGCTATATTGCACCCTGGCTGCCTTGTCCTTTCCTTGTGATCTTCTGTGAGGGGATGTCCAATTGTCTACAGATGGGCTTTGGGTTTCCACTCCAACCCCCCTCGTTCACATAGATACAATTATTTTGGGTCTTCTGATACCTGATCCCATTGACACCTTGTGATTACACAGGCTGGTGTGCTTCTTCCATGTGAGCTTGGTTGCTTCCCTGCTAGATGGCCGCTTGTTTAACTTCAAGCTTTTAAGACCCCAGACACTATCTTTTAATAGCTGGGCACCATCAGCTTTCTTCACCACATTTGCTATGTACCCATTTTACCTAGGACAGTACTTTTGACTATATTTACAAACTTCAAATACAGGATACCTGGAAAAATTTACCAGTATTTTATTACCTATGCAAAAGCATTCAGCAAATTATGGATAATGTTGGAAAGAATGGGAGTTTCCAAACACTTAAGATGTGTTCATTGGGAACCTGTACATTGAGCAGAACAAGGGGAAACTGTATACTGAGAAAATTATCTGAGAAGTTGGACTATATAAAGAACATGCCATTGGGATTAGAGGACAAGTAATTAACCTTCCATACATAGTTGAAACAACCTTGCTTCCTAAATATGAAGAGGACTTGAATCACTTACTTAGGAAGATCAAAGACTTCTGTCTTTAGTATGAATTGTACCTTTACATAAAGGAAACAAAAATCCTTAGAACTGGACCCATAAGTAACAGAATGATAAACTGAGAAAAGATTGAACTTGTCAAGGATTTTATTTTGCTTGGATCCCACGATTAATGCACATAGAAGCAGTAATCAGAGAATCAAACAATGTATTGTGTCAGGTAAATCTGCTGCACAGGTCCTTTAAAATGTTGATGAGAAAAGGTGCCATTTTGAGAACTGAGGCGTGCCTGACCCAAGGCATGGTAATTTTGGTGTTCTCACGCATGTGAAAGCTAGACAGTAAATAAGGAATACCTAAGAAGAATTGATGCAGGTAGATAGTGGCATTCGTGAAGAATACTGCGTATGCCATGGATTGTCAGAGCATGAGCAAAGCTGCCTAAAGGACTACAGTCGTGATGTGCCTGTGATGGGAGGATGGGCACCAGACGGCCTTACATACTTTGAACATGTTAATCTGGAAAGGCCAATTCTTGGAGAAGGGCATTATCCTTGGTGAAATAGAGTCTATGAAAAAGACCCACAGTGAGATGAATGGACTCAGCGGCTGCAAGGATCGGCTCAAACAGCAACAATTGTGAAAACGGTGCAGGACTGGGTAGTGTTTTGTTCTGTTATACATAGAGTATCAGTGGGAATTGACTAAACATTACCACCTCAAAGATACTTCTTTATTCCACTTATAACTTTTCCACTCTTGTCTGTTGTCCCTGTTCTGCTGGGTTCCTAAACTCCAGCCTGCGCTTACTGCCTCCTTCATTGCAGGATGCTGCCACTGGTCTTTTTACTAACTTGCTGCTTTCGTCCACAAAGCTTTCCTTAGTCTATCCCAACAAAGTTATTTCTTTCCTGATTCCTACAGCTCCTATTTGGAGTCCTATTAGGAACATAGGCTGTGGATTCAGGTGGTATTCAAATACAGGTTTCCTTTTAACCACTAATTAATTAATTAAGTTGCTGGGACCAATTTACACAAACTTTCTAAGGCTGTTTCCTCACCTGGGAAAAGAGACTGTTAAAAAAATACTTAACTCATTCATGGAGGGCTAGACTAAGTTAAAGTTTTGATCCCTAAGCCACTATCCATGGACACTAATTGCAATTTGCACCTCTATTTCACCCATCCCCCATAAGTTTTGTCCATATTCTGTGCTAGATCCGGAAGGAAAGGGACCATTACCGGTCAGTCATTCTCAGGAAATATAAAGGACTGTAAAAGAAATTTACATCAGTTGCTTAACATTGAGGGTAGGTGGGGTCTTTATTCATCATAAAGGAGTCCTGGTGGCATGAGTGTTAGGCTCACAAAGCCTACATAGGGTCACAGAGTCTGCATCAACTTAATAGCAGTGGGTTCGTTTGTTCTGGTTTTATAGTTGTAATACCATGTAGGAAAATGTTTATTAACACTGAAAAATGAATTAATTTGGCCAAACACTTTAATATGTTAAATATTCTTAAGTGCTTTATTTAGGATTTGTTGTTACAACTCTAAAATATTAAAAAAATAAATCGTTATGTTGTGTATTATTTCTCAGTGGGAGTCATGGGTTCGGTCATTTGAAACATGAGCTAAATAAAGCGCTTCGGCATATTTGTTTGAGGTGACTGAGTGAGGACCGCTAATGTCAGTCATCCTTTTACAGTCTGTTTTCTCAACCATAAAATGAAGCAGTGGTGCTCAGATCTCCAAAGGTTGATAACCCTTATGGGCTAGCTCAGGATTTTGTAAAAAATTTTAGTTGATAAATTTTTTATCGTTTTTGTAGCCTAAAGAAAAACCAACAAAACTTTTACCATTATTAAAAGTAGAGAAAGGAAAATATATTTTGAAAAACTGTAGGACACTCGTTAGGAATTTAAAAAATAACAGCTGAATTTTACTTGATAGATTGGTAACAAGCTGTGCTAGCGACAGGTTTGTGACAACTTGTGAGACCTTTATGGGTTCACAACGTGAATCACCAGCTAGTAAACCTCTTTGAGGCTAAACCCACAAGTCATAATCAGTTTTATTAAGAAAACACTGTCTGTGAAGGTGAAACTGAGGTACAGGGAGACAAACAGACATAAGTGACAGGACAAGGGAGAACAGAAATAGCTTTATTAGGGGGAGCTCCTAGACGAGGTTCCGTGACCTAGGCTAACAGGTCAGGGAAGTCATGCTCAGCAGCTGGGGGTGTGGGTTTTTAAAGGGGTAGTGAGGAATGTATGGCAATTAGCTTATGGGGTCTGGAAACTCCGAGAATTGCTTGTCGACTCCTTATGGCTTTCTTTGAGCCCAGAGCATCTGGTTTCACTGGTTATCTTATCTGGTGCCATCTGCTGTTGACTTTTGGGATGTACAGGGAAGCATGTGCAGGGCCCTGACCTGCTTCAGCATAGTCCAAACATTCCAGCCTTTTTAGTGATAAATGGGCATCGATAAATTATCTGACTACTTCCTGCTGATATGGGGCAACAGGGGCAGGACTATGGGCTGGAATGGGCTGGACCAGCATTGGCAGGTAGGGGGTTGGGTTATAAGGATGTAACAAGAGTTGGTTAGCATCAGATTGGATATGTCTTTCATTTGTTCTTCTAGGAACTTAAAAAGGACAAGGGGTTAAAAGTGACAGCAAGCAAATTATTACCAGGGGTCCTACCAGGGGCATAACCCAGGACATAATGGGGTTTGGGAACCAGGAGGTGGTTGCTGCATTGCCCCAATGGTGACTTGATTTCCTTGGCCGTGATTTTTAACACTTTAGCATTTTGCTCAACCATTCCTGACTCATTAATATAGCAGCAACACTTTTCTAGAAACATGCACGTACCTTCTTTGTCAGCTGTTAACAGGTCTAATGCAGGATGATTCTGATGGGTTACCTGTGCTAGGGATGTAAGCTGTCGCTGTAAGGAGGTGAGAGACCAAGGTGGAGTCTATGACTAGTTAGAGTTGTTTGTTAAAGTTTTGTGTTTGGAGTATGCTGTGCTCTAATGCTCTATGGAAATTTTTGTTCCTGCCAGAAAGGAGTTAAAACTAAGGACTACTAGGACAGGTAGGAATACAGGTGTGCTTTGCCTTACTAGCCCTGATTTATTATCATGATAACAGCACTCTTGAGCTGTTACTGCAGGCAAGCTAGAGAGACTGGGATGGATTAGGAATGCTGCTCTTATCGACCTTTGGGTGGGGAATAACTAATGCTAATTCATACTGACCATATAGAATGAGCTGAGGAACTACGTACAGTAACTAGAAAACAAGGTCCTTCTGTGGACAAATGTACACATTTAGTTATTTGCTCAGCCGAAGTGGGTGGTTGGAGGTCCTTTATGACACAGTGTATCTAAAGTAAACCCTGGGTGGTGGGAGTGAGGCATAGTCCTGAATAGATAATATCGGAATGAGATAATGGTGCCTTGGAGGGAGAAAGAAATTAGGCTGTGTTTGATTTAGAACTGTTTTAGGAGGGGCTGCAGGTAAAGGCAAACGAATGCTGACAAGCTGGGTTAAGGGGGATGGTGAAAAAGATGTAATAGAATGGGGAATGTGGAACAAAAGAGTATAGGGGTCGGGAACTACAGGGTGTATGGGGAATAACAGCTTTTGTTAATGAGGCGCAGGTCCTGGACCAAGCAATCAGTATCATTTGGTTCCTTACTGGTAAGATTGGAGTGTCGCAGGGGGAGTGGGTAGGAATACTGTAATGAGGTTGTTAGAAAGGAGGCATTGTGTGATGGGTTAACATCAGGAAGCAACGAGGTCTGTAGGGTCAGTTGTACCAGGTTGGGTCGAAGAAGGGGAAGAGGCAAAGGTGCTGTGAGACCAAAAGTAAGGTGTAAGGAGGTTCCTAACTAATTTAAAATGTTTCTTCTGAACAGAAGGACCGGGCACAAAGGGATTATAAGGAAGGAATGAGTAAAAGGCTAGTACACCTGGGGCAGGTAGGCTTGCCATCAATATCCATGACTGAGATTGAGGAAGGTCTGCCTAGCCCTGAAAATGAGGGCAGGTCAGAAAAGATAGCTTCTGTGTAAGAAGGAAATTTACTCACCCAATACCTTGAGCAATACGCTTGGCTCGAGGGTGATAGGGGGGGGGGGGCTGTCCAGTTAGAGTTTCTTCTGACTTCGGCCAAACCCAGCAGGACCAACGGCGGGTCAGGAATTAGAAGGACAGTCCCCCCTGTGTGGAGATGCAAAGGGCCTGTCGCTTTTCCAAGAACAGTCAGACTTCCATTGTCTGCTTTGACTTCATGCTGGGAAGGGTTTGGTTGGAGTTCTAGGCCTGGGGCATTTTTGTGACTAGTGCCCTTCTCCACACTTGAAGCAGGCGCCAGGTGGCAGTAGTTGTTCCCATACACCCTTGTCCCGCACTGCCCTTCTGGGCCCTTGGGGGATTGCCAGCCTCAGGGCTGCTATTAAGGCTTGTGTTTGAAAATTTTCCTTCTGCCAGAACCAGGCATCACTGGCTGACTCTGCCTGCTCTTCACGGCTGTTAAAAACCTTAAATGCCCAGGCCTTGAGGATGATTTTCCCTATTAGAGCAGCCAGTTCACAAAGAGGACCACATGGCCAGACCCACTATGAGACATGACGCTCCTCACTGACCCATAGCCCTACAGGGGACAACACCAGAGACACCATCTGGGAATTGTGCCTGATCTGATCCCGCCACACTGAGACAAAACACTAAGGGGGTGCAACAGAACAGCAAGGGAACTGAGTGGCAAAGTCCCCAGGGAATGCC
>NW_022103920.1:41738501-41755401 GCF_000313985.2 Echinops telfairi
AAAGGAGCCTAAATGCTTTTCATTCTGAGATAAATCAGTGAGAGAGGAGGGAACTGAACTGGATCACTTTCTCAGTCCTGGTCACTTTCCGGAGCAAACAAAGGAGAAGAGGGGGTTTTGCCATCGCATGTGCTTGCTAACTGGCAGAGTGAGTGCAGACGGGTTCCTCCAGCCAGACGGGTAGATCAGGAGAAGAGGACATGGGGGCTCCATGGGGTCAGAATAGGGAGAGGGGTGAGTAGGAGGAGAGACAAGGTGTTCAGGCAGGTCTGAAAAGGTAGACACCAGAGGGGGATGCAGAAGCAGGAGGAGAGGAGGAATTTTCTTTAGTCAAGAGGACTTGGGAAGGGGAGCAGGAAATACAGAGAAAAGGCAGCCTGGAAGTACAGAATCTCAGACTATTGGTGAGTTTACTGGCAGAAATTGTCGAGATTTCCGAGGATATTGAAATAGAAAGTGTGGCAGGAGATTAAAGTTGTTACTTCCTGGCACTTTCTGACCCCTCTATCCTGCAGGTCTCAGGACAGGCGACCACGGATTTGTCCCTAAATCTAGCTACCTTTCAGTAAGGTCAAGCAGTAAGGATTTTTGAATTTGTATTTTTTAAAGTGGATATTTATACCCTAATTTAATTGTTTTATTTATGTTAAGATATTTTGTGTATTTGTATACTGTCAAATCAGTTCAAGGTGGCCCCATGTATGTCCATCCGTGTAGAACTGCTCCATGCGGTTTTCATTAGCTGGTTTGGGGGAAGTCGATCACCGGGCGTTTCTACCAAGGTATCCCCTGGTGAAATCTGGAACCTCACTTTCAGTTAGCGACTGAATATGCTAACCATTGTGCTACCCAGAGACAAATTACAGAAATAAAACATATTAACTTTTTCTAAATTATCCTCTTCCCCTTAGAATAGGAGCAATCAGCTTGTTTAGAAATTCCTTTTGAAAGGTAAAGCTTGAATTAGTAATAGGTCCTTTGTACAATTTTATATGATGGGTTTATCCATGGACTTCTGTTAGAGCTGAAAGTGCCTGTACAAGACTATTTGGTCCACACTGTTGCCTGTAGACATGTGCTGTAACTAAGATAGTAGAAGTAAAAACACTGCAAAATATCTGAGGATATTCTTGGAATTCTACTTTAACTAGGTCATAGACAGTTGTGTGTGTTTTTTATTTCTCTGAAAATTTTGTGAAAGAATAATTTGGCATACAATTTGAGTTAATGAATCTAATTAAATATGTAAGACTATTTGAATCACAGGAAAGTAGGAGTTATAAGAAATATTGTAAGGGAGTGCCAGTGCCAAAATTAATGTTTCCCTCTACCTTAAGAGAACAGGAAATGCTGGCGAGAACTGCCTCTGGTAATAAAGGGAAATTAACGTGTGATTTTTACTAAATTATGTTAGCAAGTGAGTCCCTTATAGAAAAATGGAAGAGTTGGAATTTATAACTATATTTTGCCATATGAGATTATGTTAAATCTATCCCGTTTATTCTACCATTCATTAAAATTTTAGGCTTGTTACCAAACTGAGAAGGCTATAGAGTTTCTGTTATCTTGACTTTCAGCAGTACTACTCTTACCCTCAAAGGCCCCATTTCCCCTTCTGTCCTGTGTTTCATCCTTTTATAGTAAAGGTCTCAATTCACTAATTTTGTAATAGATAGGCACCCATAGCCTACAGTTTATCAATTTAAACCAGTCTTTCGAAGTTCACTTTGTCTGATGTTACTAAACCTCACCATTTTTTTGGAAGTTACTGCTTGCTTCATGCTTCTCATTCTGTCTTGAGAGCTTGTTGTATGGTTAGGTGCAGTCCAGTTGCTTTTCAATCTAGCAGCCCCCATGTGGCAAAGGAGACTTTCACCTAGGGTCTCCAAGCTGAAATCTTGGGGAAGGAGATGACTAGGTCTTTCTCCCACAGAGCCTCTGGATGGCTCCCAACTGCCAGCCTTCTCTGCTGATGGTGCTCTCACACTAAGTGCTGTGTTACCGAGGCTCCTTTAACTCTCAGCCTTACCGCATTCTTCTGTTTCATGCTACCTTGAACTCTGTGTAGTCAGAATTTCCAATCTGCCCATTTTTAGCTGCTGCTTTTTTTAACTTTTCAAAACTAATTTCTCTTAGAAAATTCCCAAAGGGTGTTTATTAGGCCTTTAAAGGGTACAATGTTAAGAGTGTAAAATCTTTTTAATGGTTTTATTGACATATAATTCACATGTCCTACAGTTTAATAGTCATATCAAGAATTGTACAGTCATCACCACAGTCTATTATAGAACATTTTCTTCATTCTTGTACTCATTGTCACTAGCTCCCCATTTCCTCCCAACTTCCCCTGCCATTCTTCCAAGACCCAAAATCCAATTACTGTCTCTATAGATTTACCTATCTTGGACTTCATATACAGAAAAACACTAAAAACAAAAAAGGGAAAATAGATAAGAACATCAAATGAAAAGAAAGCAGAAAATGTTAAAAACTAGAACAAATTTTAAATGGATCAAAAAAGAGATTCCGTGAAAAGGTGTTAAATGTCATCCTCACTGCATCTACAGTAATACCCTCCAGTACAGGGGTTCTCAACCTTCCTAATGCCGTGACCCTTTAATACAGTTCCTCATGTTGTGGTGACCCCCAACCATAAAATTATTTTCGTTGCGACCTATAACTGTAATTTTACCACTGTTATAAATCAAGCAACCCATGTGAAAGAGTCTTTCGACCCCCAAGGGGATCGCCGCAACCCACAGCTTGAGAACTGCTGCTCTAGTACATTCTGCTTGACAACAAGGCTATTCACATCCCTGGTCTGTAGTCAGAGAGGTCTAACCAGGGGCTTCATCCACATGTATTTCCCCTTGTCTTCAGATGAGACCATATGGTAGAAGCACCCTAAGCCAGTGTGATCCAAGGATTGTAAATAATCAAATCCAAACCCGAAGGAGGAAAAGGTCACAAAGCTTAAATTGTGAACACAAGGCTGTGGAAGCCCAAAATCCATTTGCAGGGTCCACTCATGGATTAAGCCACCAGTGAATCCCCTCTCATCCTAGTTGAGGGATACAGATAGCCTTGTTATCCGACAGAGAGCCTTTTAAAGTCTATTATAACCTTCTAGTGTGGAAGTACATACTTTTATATCTGTTCTCAGTGATTACTTTTAGAATTAGAACATTCATATTTAAGGTGTCATGTATACATTCTTTTCAGACATCATACAGCCTTCAGAAAAAAATTGACTTCATTTTTTCCTTTCCCATATTATACCTTACTGATACTGTGTTCTTCACACCGATTTGTAAGCACACAAGACATTACCCGAAAGCACGTTTTTAAATTTTACTTTAGTGGATAAGGATTCGTGGTCACAAGCTTTTGATTATGCTGCGTTTGGGAACGTGCTTATTTCTTCTTCAAGCTTAAAATGTTTTTTGTGAAGTGCAGAATTCTGGTTGACAGCTCTTTTCAGGATATTTAAGGTATCCTTTATTATTGGTGGTGGTGATAAGGAAGTCAGCTGTCAGTGAATTTAGCACTCATTTGAAAGTGATCTGTTTTTCTTCTCTGGCTACTTTGAAGAACTTCTCTTTACCTCTGGTGTTCTACAGTCTGAATGAGCTGTATGTTGATGTGGGTTTCCTTTGAGCTCTACCTCTTACAATGTCTTTGGCATCGACTTCATGGAATGATGCCTTTGATCGCCTTTAATAAGTGTTCGTCCCCCCACACAAAGAATGCTTCTGCCCCATGTTTCTCTTCTAGAACTTTAATTAGAAGTGGAATAGATCTTCTCACTGTGACTTTCATCCTTTTAAATCTCTTTCACAAATCCCCCTTTTTAACCTATTCTGCATTCTAGATAAATTTCCTCAGAACAGTCTTCTTGTTCCCCACTAATTCTTTTCCTCATCTAATGGTGTGTGCATATGAGAAGTCTTCAGAAACTGGATGGAGAATGTGTATTATGAAAACGCTACATATAATTACATTTGTGTGGGAGGGGGCAACAAAAAAAACTGGTGCTAACTTGTAGCATGTCTACACCAGACCTAGTTTGAGGCAGTGAGAGGATAAGACGTCAGTTTGAAAAGAGTCCCCTACCAGAACAACATGAGTTCTGATAAAGTTTAAGCAAAAACAAACAGATTTACAGTGAAGCTTGGGTGGAAGAGTGGTGAAATTACTGATTTACAAAAGTTTATCGGGACAGTACCCCAAAGAAATCATCTGTCCAAGTGGATAGCTCATTTAAAAAGGGGGCACGATGATGAAGGTGAAGTATACTGCCACAGGCTAATCTTAATCGGTGTGTAAGGAAACAATCTTATGTGTGCCCTAATTGAAGATGACTGAAGATTTACAGTAGAAAAAATAGCCAACATCAAGAAATATCATTTGGTTCAGGTTGTACATCTCTAACTAAAAAGTTACAGTTAAACTTTCCCCTGCGTGGGTGCCAAAGCTATTGTTCCAGATCGTGAAATATACCCAGACAGGCTACAGACAGCAGAACTTTCTATGGAAGTCTTAAACATGAAAGATCAAGATTTTGAAGCCTATCTTTGAAGAATTGTTAATAGGAGATAAAATACGGCTTTATTGGTACTATCCTGTAGGCAAAGTACAATCAAAGCAATGGCTACCAAGAGGTGGAAGTGGTTTAGTCAAGTCACTGCAGAATGGTCAGTAGCATAGGTCATGGCAGCATTTGGGGCAATGTTCAAGACATTTGCTTGTTGACTTTCTGGAGACTAAAGAACAGTACTCTTTGCTATGAAGCCAACATAGACTCAGTGACCCTCCAGGACAGGGTGGAACAGCCCCGAAGAGCTTCCAATACTGCAGATCTTTCACACCCAGCTCAACTTGTAACCATTCCTCAACCAGGGCCCCTCTCAAAAAGCATTTGTTTGTATTTGTTTATTATGAGAATGCTAGCCAAAGCTTTAACCAAAACATGCCTGAGAAAGCTTCAGTTAGAGCACCCTTCACCACCACAATGTTCCTGCTTATTCTTCTTACTAGACAAAAGTTGATCCATCTATACTGACACCAGAAAAGGTGAAAACATTGCCAAAATGGAAAGAATCATAAAACAGTGAAACATTTCAGTTCAACAGAAGGTAGTGATTTTAAAGCTGTATGCACTATGTAACAGAAGTTTAAAAGTTTAAAACAAAAACAAAATTACAAAAGGACTCCTTATCATATTGGGAAATTTTTTATGTGGTTTCAGTTTGAATAGATTAGATAGATAACAAATAAGATTCAAACAACACAATTGACACGTTTGATGTAACAAGCTTGTAGATAACAATGCACAATAGCTATGAGATACATACATTTAACACAGGGAATATATATAAAAGTATTTTAAGACATAACTAAATTTGTGATGCTGAATTAAAAATCAAAGTCTTGCTTAGTCTTGTATATCTATCATCTGTCCCCTATAATTTGTTAATAAAGTAACGATAGCTGAGCGAACAATGCATGGTAGTGTTCCCTTAAAAATTATAATAGAAAGTAGAATGAGAGCCATTATAGGTTAGTAAGGTAAGCATGCTTTCAAGTTATAAATTCTTGCTAAATTAGCTCCTAGCTCTGGGATTTGGAGAAAATTACATAATATCTCTAAGGCTTACCTATAAAATGAGTATAGTAATATCCACCTTATTGGGTTATGAAAAATCAATGAAATGATGTGGATAGAGTATTTTATTTTAAAAAATGCTACTGCTATTTATGTTTTTATCCATAAAGTCTAGTGAATATCTACAAAATAGTAATATTGAGTTTAAATTCTTGAGGCATCTGATTAGGTAGGTATTGCAAATGAAATTCATACTGTTTGTTTCCATGGAGGAGTAACAGGTCACCAACATGCCAAAGCTTTTTGCCATTCTTGCCCTTTTTTCCTGTTATCTGTAAGAGTTGAAAAGAGGAAATGACGAGAAGAGGCTGAATGCTCAAACATTTAGCTCTTGACCTGTCAGGGTGCATTTCTGCTTTTGTCACTAGTCTTCCTTCTGGTCAGAATTCAGTTTTAAAGGAAGGCCAGTCTTCAGGTCGCAGGTATACATTTCTTATATCTCATCTAATCAGCTGCCAAAGACTGAAAAACCCTAAATCCACATGTAAGTGTTTTAATTCCCCCCAGGGAATGCAGTAGATGTGATATCCTGAAGTCTTTAGATAGAAATTCCATGAAATGGTATGTAATGAATAAATGTGCTTTATTTGTATTTTTAAAGACCTTTAATGATGTGTCTTGAGTCATTAACGAAGCAGCGCTAACTCTAGTGGAACCTTTAAATGACAGTGTAGTTTGATTAACAAGGACTTTAAGCATACATACACACTGTACCTACAGATTTCACAATGACGGGGGTGGGTTGTTTAGGGGTTTCTTTTGTCTAATCTTTATATGGCTTCAATTCTATAAATATTTCAGAAATAAGGACATCATGTAATCTCATTGAAACAGTTTTTCATAAAAACAAACGCTTTCTCGGTTTTAGATCACCTCTCTAGTGACGCTCCAGCTGTTAAGCCTTGTTGGCCATGACGACCAGCTTGATGGGCCAAAGTACAAATGCACCGTCTCTCTAGACTTCATCAGAGCAATTGCAAGGTGAGAGAAGAGTAGTTGTTAATGTGGGATGTCTCAAATTATGTAAATTATAGACTAAATATAAAAATTAATTCCTGATGTAATGTCATTTAAAGGAGAAAAGATTTCTTTTAAGTGCTAAGAATAAAGAACCTCCACTGTAAAACGAACCCTCTGATCAAATTTACAAATGACACGGAATTGGGAAGAAAAGCTAAATAGATAAGACTGCGCAAGTCAGGATCCTCACAGGTAGTAACAGAGTAGGGTCCTGGTTCTTTGAGAACAGTGGGATTTAGCAGCACCAGTAAACTGAAAAACAGACCAACCTATGGAATCAAACAAGCTGGGAGAGATCTCAGAGCTTACGCCCTAAGTGTTTTAACTGTAAGTTCTTAAAATCCTAACGTAGGTCGTACCATCGAAGTACCACGGATAGACGCACCATGGCTTGTTCAAGGCAAGAGAAATTATAGGCTTGTTGTGTATCACCATAGGCAGCTCAGATCTGGGGTCCTGTGTGCGAGGGGTGTTAGCAACTGGGTGCACGTTGGAAAGACACAGAGAAAGCGGTAGGACTAAGAAGCGTGTCACGCTCATAACTGGGGCGTTGGGGATGTGAGAGAACGCTGAGGAAGGACAAGTTATTTCAGGAACTGTCATGTGTAAATTGAATTAAACTTATTCTGAATTCTGTTTAGAAGTTTTATGGAGGAGAGAATGTTTGTGAAAATGAGAGCTGTCCAAAGATGTGAGAAATTTCCTCATAAAGAGGAGTACTTAAAATGGTAGACCAGTGGTTCTCAACCTTCCTGATGCTGCAACCCTTTAGTGCAGTCTTCATGTGGTGACCCCCAACCATAAAATTATTTTTGTTGCTACTTTATAACTGTCATTTCGCTGCTGTTATGAATAGATGACCCTGTGAAAGGGTCGTTCGACCTCCAAAGGAGTTGCGACCCACAGGCTGAGAACTCTGTGGTAGACCGTGCTCAAGCTGTTTGACAGTGGGGATGAA
Source organism: Echinops telfairi (assembly GCF_000313985.2). Lineage (NCBI taxonomy): Eukaryota > Metazoa > Chordata > Mammalia > Afrosoricida > Tenrecidae > Echinops > Echinops telfairi. The sequence continues at coordinate 41,746,145 of NW_022103920.1, forward strand.
CTCCCACATCTCATGGTTGCAGGTGGACAATAATCTGTCAGGAGCGTAGGATGAACAAGTAGGATTGATTTCCCAACCATCTTACTATGAAGATGCCGCTTGAGCATTCTTTTCTTTTAAAATGAATCCATGAAGCGTTACCAGCAGGGTAGGGGGAAGGTGAGAAGAGGAAGGGAAGAAGGGGGAACTGATCACAATTATCGATGCATAATCTCCACCACCACCCCAAAGGGGATGAACAACAGAAATGTGGGTGAAGGAAGATAGTGGTTGGTGTAAGATATGAAAACAATCATTTATCAAGGGGTCACCAGGGTGGGAGTGGGGGAGGTAAAAAAGCTGATGCCAAGGGTTCAAATAGGAAGTAAATGTTTAGAAACGATAATGGCAACATATGTACAGATAAGCTTGATACAATTGATGTGTGGATTGTTATAAGCTCTTAAGAACCCCAGTAAAATGATTTTTTAAGTAAATGAAATGAATCCTGAAAGTATTCGCATATTTTTCAAAACTCACAAAACATGCCTAAAAATGTTTCTTGACGTGGATACAGATTTATCGATCGTCTCTAGTCCATGGGTTGGCGGCTATTCTTCCTCTCAAGCTTCTTCTGAGTGACAAGTTCTGTGATCACTATGATGCAGGTAGTTGCCACACATTTGGGAAATACAAAGACCCAAAACATAAAATGAATATTATGAAATAGCCATTATGATAAAACCAGGCAACTGTGTACACAAAAGAAACTGGGCAGAAACTTTAAGGTTATATTCTGATCATAAAGGTATAGACATTCTTTTCTAAATAATGATTTTAGAGCATTTACATTTAAGAGTCTCCATCAAAGGCATCACCTTGGAACAATGAGTATTTGTTTTAGGGATTTTTCCATTACTCAGAGTGTGTTGGGTCATGTTAAACATAACAATTCTTTTATAGCACAGAGGCCAGTGAATGTCTAATATTGTGATACAGTGAAACAAATTGAATTTGGTGTTCGGCAATCCACAGCAGCACAGTAATTATAAATCCTTGCCGGGGAGTTGGGGGAGGAGCGCACTTTGCTTTTATCATCTCAGGAGGGAGCAGGCACTGGAGACTTACAATTAGTATTGAACTTCTTTTCTGCTCACTTAACCTCTTACTCTATTTCTCTCTCTTACAACAAACCTATGTACTGAAACATCTCTCACCTCCCACAATTCTTCCTCGTTGCTTTAAAACTAAAATCTGGTTCTTCCCCAGGGCTGTTAATTCCTCTGAAGTTATCACACCCCAACCCTCAGGGCTGGGAGTGCCATTTCTTGTCTGTTCCTCTCCCCGACTTCTCATAGAAACTTGGATTATGACTCATCCAGCCTGTCTCCATTTCCCTATTCTTATGACCTAGCTCCAAGCCATGCACCTAACTTGTTGAAGAATAATTGGTTCACTGCCTTCTTTCCACCTCTGTTATTGACTCATCAAACCACAAATCCCAACATATGTGCCCCCATCAGCATTTGCTCTGTTTCACAAAATAAATTTAGGCCCATCTTTTTCATTCCCCTTGTTCAATATTGTGGAGGTAGAGGGGCTCCCTCTTCCCATTCACAGTATTTGTCTACCTGTTGTCTGAATTCCGTTTCCTCTGGATGGTCCCAGAACCTGTGTAGTCCTCGGGTGATTTGTCCTCTTGGTGGCACCTACTGACCGATCTCTCGAGTCCCTGCGTAGTCTTCTGGGTTTTATCTTTTATTTCTTACCTGTTTTTTCCTAAAGCTTAAAACTGTCCACATTAAAAAGCTTTTCCTAAAGCTTAAAACTGTCCAGAAAGAATACTACATAAATTTTTCCAAAAATGTAATGTCACCTTCCTGCTTAGAAATCTTGGGATAAAAAATAAAATCCTTAATAGTGTGTAAGGCCCAAATGATCTGACCCCTGCCTTGAGGCCCAGTCACATCTGGCACATACAGACCTTTTCTTCTCTCAGTGTGGACCCTATAGCCCCGTCACTTGTTTTCAGTTGTTAACAAACCATTCTGCGTCCCACCTTTGCATGTGCTGTACTTTACCACTTTTCTCCTCTGGGGTATAATCTTAAGGTTTCAAATGAACTCTTCATCCCTAGAAAAACCCTCTCAAATCTACCAGAGACACCTTCTCAAACATGTAGGTGGATACTGCTTATTACAGTTGGTCTGTCTTTCTAGAATATAATTTCAAGCTCAAAGAACACACTCTGTATTAATCACCACGGCCTTATCTCGATGTCTACCACAATACTTTTAACCTACTCTATGCTAAATAGTGACCGAATGCATGCTTTCCCATAGTGAAAGGCAACATAACTGTCGTTGAAAAGGAAACCATTGTGGGTTTGGTTCTGAGGCAGCCAGAAGAAGGGCACTTACGGGCTGAGTCTCCTTCAGGATCTCAGCGTGGGAAGCAGTCCCCAGGATACTTAGCAAAGAAGTCGTGCTTGGATGCCTAGTTCCAGACACCTGTGGCAGAGAACAAAAATTAGATCACAAGGCACAACTAAAATGTCCACTAAGAAGGAATAGATCACTAATTTATACATTTTCATGGAGAAACAATATGTTGTTATTGAAGAACCATATTTTTTAAAGGATTTAAAAACACAAAATACTCAGGATATGCCTTAAGTGGATAAAACATTTATATGTAAAATTGTTTATATAAAGAAACTGAAGGGTGTAAATTTCGTAATTGTCAGATATTGACAAAAAGACAAGCAGGAGTATCTGAGTTAATCATAAACAGTCGTTTGTAACTTTTATCAAGAGTTCTTCCAGTGGCATAGTAGAGTCGACGTCAAATTATACTGATTTCAATAACAGTTTATGAAAATAAGTGAAGCAAGTAGGATTAGTAAATCTTGTTCATTCAACATTTGTTGGGTTGCCCACTATAAAGAAACTGTTTTAGGTTTTGTGGATATTGCAACCAATAGAAAAGATGTATATCTTATCCTCATGTGCTTACATTTGAGAATTGTGGCATAAGGAGAGTTTATATACTAAAAGGAATATGGAGTTGTAAGAATGCTATAATAATGACTTTTTAAAGATTAAGATTTATTTACAAGCTGATGGAAAAGAACATGTAGAGAAGAGAGTCCGTGATACAAAAGAGAGGTGAATTAAAAGTTTGGAGTCTGACGTGCTGGCATGGGATTTAGAACTGGAATTGAAAGAAATAGCCCTAAATAGCAGAGAGGATCCCATTCCCTTGCAACAAGATGGCGATGAACTTGGAGATTTGGTGGCAAAAAATTGAAGAAGTTCTGTCTGATCTCGTAGCTTCTGTTTGTCTGTGAAAGAAGAGCCATGATTATTTGCTGAGACCAAGGTCAGAAATAGTAGCTTTCTGAGGGAATATGGAATATTTTAAGTAGCTGCCGTGGAGAGCGGAAGAGAGCACTGAGAGAAAAGAGCTGGTTGGGAGGGTTGAGGGCCCATGCGTTTGCGGTGCACCAGTGGGTGCAACGTGTGGTGGTGATCTCTAACAGTTTTACGTATACTCAGTACTGGCATGGTGAGGGCTATTGTTACAATCACATAGTGGCGGTTTGACCAGGTGATTTCACTGGAGCCTCACAAGTTACTGAGTGAAGTGAATAAACTAGGAAGGAAGTAAAGCCAGTGGGGAGCTAATGGTACAGTGACCTGCCCGGCACAGGTTTATTCAAGAGAATGTCAAGGGGTTTGTGAACTACTTATTCCAAGGTGTAGCAAATAGCTTGAAGGGGAGGATATTGGAGATTAGAGGGTAGAATGGATTTTTCTTTTTAGAAGTAGAGCCTTTCTGAGTGTGGTCATGAGAGTGAAAAGAAAAGCCATCGCACAAGAAACGCAGTGAGCACTGAAGTCACTCAGACGGATGCCGGTCTTGGGAAGGAAAGGAAGACTGGCTGGACACTCACTCAGTTACTCACTCCGAGGTGGTGACAGGGGAGGGCGGAACGTGGAAAACAGAATGCTCTGAACTCAGAGGAGCAGAGCTCTTTCCACAAGGACACAGACTCCACATGACGGGGTGCCTGAGATATGGAAGCGAGTCTTAACCTTTTTGGAGGAAGCTGATGATGGGTCTAGAGCCTTTATAGCTGTGGTTTTCAACCATCCTAATGCTGCGACCCTTTTATACTGTTCCTCATGTATTGGTGACTCTCCAACCATAAAATTATTTTCGTTGCTACTTCCTCACTGTCATTTTGCCACTGTGAATCGGGCGACCCACAGGTTGAGAACCACTGCTTTAGAGAGAGCTGGGTGTCCACTAAGCCAGGAAGAGAAAACATATTCACTGGAGAGCTAGAGGGAGTAGAGAACTTTGACTGTGGGACAGTGGAAAGGTTTGGAAACCGAAGCTGTCGGAGCCTGGTTACAGAGATGGGGGGGAAATAGATGACGGAGAAGCTCACTAATAATTGTCCTAATGTGTGTGGCACTTAGCAGTTTATGATTGTTTTTAACTTAAGGTTGGAACATAGATCAAAGGCAAAATTGAATGTTCAATATAATTAACTTATATTAAAGTGTTTTAAAATCTGATTCAAAAATTATTTCTTTTATGAAGCTTACTTTAGGTAATAATTCATTTGGGTTCTACGGAAGTGAGAATCCCTTCTATATTCTAAAAAAATTCACTGCCACTGAGTCAATGCCAACTCATAGCCACCCTGTAGAAGGGGATGGAACTGCCCCTCTGAGTTTCCAAGGCTGTAACTCTTTACAGGAGTAGAAAGCTGCCTCTTTCTCCTGTGGAACAGTTGGTGGTGGTTTTGAACTGCTGACTTTATGATTAGCAGCCATCTCGTAACCCACTATGCTTCAGGGCTCCCCTTTAATATTAACTATCCAAAATCTTAAAATTGTGTTTATATGAATTTAATACTCATCTGTCAGGATCCTTGGTGACATAGTGATTACACATTGGGCTGCTAACTGTAAAGTCAGTAGTTCAGAACCAATGGGGCTTTTTCTGTTCTTGTAAATGGTTTCTGTCTCAGAAACCCACAAGAGCACGTCTACCCTGCCCAATAGAGTCGCTGTGAGTCTGCCTCAAGTCATTGGCAGTGAGTTTATTTGTTTATTGGGTTGCTGTCATGAGTCAGAATTCACGCAGCGGCTGTGTGTGTGTGTGTGTGTGTGTGTGTGTCTGAAGATACACAGAATGCCCAGTGTTAGTATTCTTTCATCATATGGGAGACTCAGGAGTGATTCCCAGCCAGTGCTTCTCAAGCATAGCCACCAGCCGTCTCATCTGTCAGTAGAGGCTTGCTGTTGCTGGGGTGTTGAAAAGGTTTCAGTGGAGTTTCTAGACAAAGACAGACTAGAAAGAAAACCTTCTGAAAACCTGCCCCTAAACAACCTATGGATCACAATCACAATGGTCTGATCTTCTTTTGCCTGGACTCTCCATGAGGTGGGGACCAACTTGAGGGTGCCAGGTGCGTCTGAAGCCGTAGGGAATGTATACAAATTGCATACCTCCTTTGTAAGCTGAACCATTCTTCATGAGTTCATCAAATGTTTGTCTCCTAAAACATCGCTATTTTGTTGTGTCATGAATGTGCGGCAATTTCTGGTATTGCTGTTTTAACAAGGGGGCTCCCTAAAAGGTCATGGAAAAATGAAATTTAAAGATCATGGAATTTTCCAAAAATTAAAAAAATTCCCCTTGTATCACTCTACCAAAGACTGCCAATTTGCTAGAAAAATATATATGGGGATCAATTGGGAAGTCATGAATTTATGGGGGGGGGGCTGCGCAGTGGGAAGGATAGAGAAATAGAGTGGCATCATCATGTATCTTGGATTATGAATGTTTCTAAAAGGAATCATCTTATATATTTCATTCCTGGTGAGCTTGATTTTAAGAGGTCTGAAGACACTTACTATAGGATTCCGTTTACTTCAGTACTTCACAGAGCCAGAGAAGAGATGAAATGTAATGCTTTTATAAATGAATCACGATACGGTATTTAAATTGTGAAGTGTGTCTACATCAACTTGTTCATTTTGTGAAAGAAAATGCAATTGCACAAAGTATGCTATGTAATATAAATAGATTACTGAGTGAAATAGAGGAATTCTATTGTAGCAAATAGTGTTTTTGTTTATATTCTCTTTTATCACTTTTACATTAGACAGACATGCCCCATAGCTATCACAACATAGTTACAATTCTCTTATCTTAGTCTGTCAGCTATTCTGTATGACATCTTGTTCATCATTTGTTATGGCTACATAATATTCTGCTAAATAATACCCTGTAATTTAGGGTCTCACCTAGTGCTGACCTACTGTTGGATTTTAGCCTGTGCTAATTTAAATTTTTTCTAAACTTTTTTCCACTTGAACTAAAAAGTTAAATAAAATTTAGCATTCCTTCTTCACCTCACTTTAGGTGTATAACTTTAAGTCATTGTAGAGGCATTTGCCTGGAGGGCTGTGAAAATTCCTTTTCTCCCTTTGCCTGTGGCTAAAAATAGCTACTGCAACTGTTTTCTTTATAAAACCCTCAAAAAGAAGAACTTTGGACCAGTATCGTATCATTTTACACAAGGACGCCTCAAAACGTTCAGGGAAAATTTCCATTGTTTTAATTCTATTTTCCACAAAATTTTTGAAGCCCAATCAGATGTTTTAGATCCTTTGTAGAAGTGCCTTGTTGCTGATCAATGTGAGAGGTTTTGGAGTTGAATGAAAGATGAGCATGTTAAAATAGCTCAGTGATCTAATAGCTATACCCTTACATGTCTATGCTTGGGGATATAAGCTGCCCTTTTAAAAAAATTTTTTGCATCTATTTTTAGTTCCTTTATTTTTGCTAATGCTTGTGAAAGGATGTTTTTGGCAATGATTTTATACCATTTGGAAAACTAGCAGTAGTTTTATACTATTTGTGGAGGCGATTTTGTGATAAGGCAATTAAGGTAATCTTCAGTCGAGCAGTAGGTATCAAACAATAGCCACGGCCTCTCATTGGAACTATTTTTAAATGTGTTTTCATAAGCAGCATCTATAGTTCCCCATTCTAATTTTTTTTAATTTGTTAATATGTCAGTCATATGTTAAAAACTTTTCTAGCAAAATTATAGACAAAAACATGAATTGATGATGGTTTAATAAATAAAAGCATACAATTACTGAATCTTTACAAAGCTTTTCTCACATGGGTGATTATTTTTGCAGAACTGAATACTTTTAAGGCTTCAATTTTATACTTATTTCAAGATCATTATATCTAATTATTTTGACCATTTATTCAAATAATAAACCTCCAACTCTGAATATTTATAGTGAAGAATGAGCCTTGAGAAAGGAAAATAATTATATGTCTCTCTCTCTGCTATTTTATCCCGCCTGCCATTAGAGTACAAAAATATACATCCACATCGTCTGTTTGTTGTATCGTATTCTTGGATCATACAGATTTAGTTACAACACACACACAGGTCAACCAGTATTAAAAGACTGGAAGAATGAAAAGCACAAATGAGGACAGATGAGCTATGCACTATGTAATGATAAAACAGGTGTTTGGGACGATAAACAATGTTCAGAAGCAAAGAAGATTTAAATCCTTCTGCATCTCTAATTACTTCATTCTGTTTATTAGACAAAAAATAGCTGAACTTTCTATAGTATAATTGAATTGAATAGTTTTAACTTTTTCTTTTTTAGAAAAGCAAACTTTATGCATGATAAAAAATAAACCCCAAAACAACTTTTTTTTAAAGTGAGTTTCTAGTGACTTAAAAAAAAAATCGTTATCAGACTTACCATGCTGCTATTTGATAGTTCTGTAGGACTGGTTAGCCTTAATTATTTGCATGTGCTTCCCAGAATCGTGCAAATCTGAGCAATCTAAGGGGTGAGGATGCTAACGGATTCTGTTTTTGTTTTATAGGACGGTGAACTTTGACATAATAAAATACTTGTATGATTTCTTATGAAAACAAGCTTCAAAGCCATATGGACACTGTGACAATGACTAAGCCAAGCTGTGTTCATCCCCTCCTTAGCTGGCCAGGGAGAGGAGTTCTTTGGCTCTATTGGATTTGTCCAAACAGGTGCTGGCCCAGCATGGAAGCTGATGAAAATTCCCTGATTGGTCTGGGTGGATGTGAACAGAAGACTATTTACCAGGGACCCTGGAGTATTTGGAAGCAACGTGTTAATTATAAACAGCAGGGTTTGAGCACAATCTGTTCTGTCTTAATGATGTTATCTTAACACTGAAATTGCCTGAAACCCATTTACTTAGTACTACATTTTGCTCTGTGAACTATCCCCTGTGCTTTGAACATGCCAGCAGCCCTTGTTTATATGCCCAGCCTTTTCACTTCCTCTCTGCAGGGGCCCCTCACTTGCTTGCCAAAGCAGATTTTACTAAGGCCACCATTTTAAAAGATCATAGTTGGAAACTATAATAAACATGAGTTCATTTTTAAAATCCAAGCCTGTATGCTTATCCTTCCGTTCTGTTTCCAAAGGCAAGGTAGTTTGCTATGATATAGGATGAGCCTTTCATCTGTAAGCCCATGTGAAAACTACAGTGTGCTTGTGTGACTCTTTAATTGACCACTCCACCTAGCTTTTTTATCAGTTGCTTGCTTGCTTAAAAAAAAAAAAAATCATCAGTCTTTAAGAGTTTCATAATAAAACTATTTCTTGTTTTGTCAGCTGTCAACATGAGTTCTGGGTTTTCTGTTCATTTTTTAAAGTTTTCTCATAGCATTTGAGTGCTTTAATTTTGTTTTGAGCAGATATAAAGTGCTTAATTACCAAGCCTAGTTTAAATTTCAGTGGCATTTTATTCCTTCATTCCTTTTATTTATTTTTGTTTTTTAAGAAAAATTCTCATAGTAGGCTCTCCCAAGATAGAAAGCTTTCTTATGTAGTGATTACCTAACATTCTCAGGTTCCGAGAAAGCAGGTAGTGATATATTTGCTTTTATTTAAAAGTATGAGTAGGATGTTAACAGTTGGTCCATGTGGAATGAAATCTTTGACAGCTCCAATTTCTTCTTCATTTGCCATGATGACACTTATCAGCCCCGTTGTGAGCATTTTTGCTTTCCTTACATTGCAGTGGGCTCTCTTCTGCAGGCTGCGTGCGGTATTTGACCTTCACTGCTCACTAGTTCTTCAGGGCAGCTTCATTGTCTGTGAGCAGGCTGTGTCGTCTGCGGCTGTTAGAGCCGTCCTGTATCCCAGTGCCTCCTTCTTGGCTCA
>NW_022103920.1:41755784-41759526 GCF_000313985.2 Echinops telfairi
TATAGTAATAGTATAAAATGAGGAACTAGCTGAAACCTTGGGCTCAAACCTACCAATGATTGTGAGAAGATTGTGAGAATGGTGCAGGGCTGGGCAGCATTTGATTCCGTTATATATGTGGTTGCTATGGGTCAGCCTGTACGACTCACAACGAGAAGGAAACAACAAAGAGAAAGAGCTTCTGAATTCCGTTGCCTTTTGTCTGGATAAGGCCATGGGAAATGTTTCTCGCCCAGAGTATGACGTTCACAGTACGAGTGATAGCATGTCCTCACACTTAACATCACCTGTTCCTCAGTGAATAGGAAGCTTTGCGTTTCCCAGGATGTTTGGAGTAGTCGGGAAGGAGAAGCTACGTGCAGTGTGGACTCAGGTGTAGGTTACCTTTGTACTGAGACCTATACCATGACACTAGAAAGCAGTTTGAGTAGCTGATTCAAGGAAGAGCAATGCCAACTGGCATAGTTTTTAACCCTGCAGAGTTTACTATAAAGAGGCATCTTTGCTATAACAGTCTATTGTGTTAGGCTTGGTCAGGCTGCTTTCTAGTTCCTTACATTTAAAGGAAGAAACTAGTTTATTTGTGGGGAAGATTATCAAGTAGGAGAATAAGGCTGATGAACAGAAGGGAAGTTTTCTTATAAGTCACATTCCATCCACCTCTGACAGACAGCTCTGCTGTTCAGATCTTCCCTGCCCAGCAAAGTTCCTATCCAATACCACTGGCTACCAGCCCTAAGTTTGGCTTCCCTACCTTGTAACCAGATTTACTCAGCCTCAAACTGGACCGGCAGACCTTTCCTGATTGGTAATTTGCTTTCTAGTGGCTTGCTAAGTGACTCCCTAATTTAATTAATACATTTAAACAACGACTTAACAGCTTAATATGGGTATTAGCATTTTAACAAGGGTCCCCTGCAAATGAAATCTCCGATTGGAAGACCTAGCTCTCCAATTACAAGAGGGAATCTAATTTGGAGGGTTATGCTTGCTAGTGGGCCACATAATTGTGTTAGAGAAGAGCTTAAATTACAGTCTCCATCTTCACTGTCACCTATAAGAGTGATTCAAGGCAGTGGGAGAAGGAAGTCACCAAACTGGGTTCAAATGAGAGAGTGATAACGCATTTAAAAATATATCCTTTAAATTTCGCTCCATATTTTTCTCCCAGTCTCACCAGGAGCTTCTAATGTGATCCCTTTTAGAGAGTTGCTAGTGGTAGTTGGGTACCGTCTAGTTGTTTTGCCGTCGGGGTTGTGGAGACTAGTACATTAGTTCACTGGACTCATTGTTTTCATGCAGCTTAGATTTTCATCACTATCCTCTGTATAGGGAGAGACCAGTAATGCACCTTAGATCCTTCATGAGCTTCTAGAGCCCCAGTTGCATACCAATATTTATTGACTTATCTTCATATACTGGCTTACCCCAAACACAGAGACAGTACTCTCTTACTTTTAACTCATTTTTAGTCCCTGAGAACGCTTTATTGCTGGTGCAATTTGTTCCACCAACTTGGAAGGAATTTACACATGACCATAGACCAAGGATGTGAAGAGCCTTGCTATCATGCAATTTGCATGAGAAAGTGGGTAGTTGCCGATGCAGTTAAGTTAAAATTTAGCACCCTATCATTTGTTTGATCTCCCTTATGAGCCACTCAAATTTATTCTAGTTTTTAATATTTTCCACTTTCGTTTTGATTGATGCTTTACTCTGTTTTACTTTGTTATTCTGTTTGTTTTTGAATGTTTTTATATAAAACCCAGGCTAGAGAAATCTATAGCAATAGTAAGTGGCTCACTGGTCTGGGTATGGCAGGGGAGGTTGGGGAAAAGTGGGGAGCTGACACCGACATGTACAAGATGGAAGGAAATGTTCTAAAGCTATTGTGATGATGATTGCATGGCTCTTCTTGATGTGATTGAACTATTGAATTGTATGATATGTGAATTATATGCCAATAAATCTGCTGAAAACAAAAAGGATCTTCCCATTTTTCTGATACCTGAAAAAATTGTTAGAACTTTGAAGCTACTTGAGTGAACAGATTGGATTTTTATTTTTAGAATTTAAGGATTATTTACTGGGTTCTAATCCACACAGAGATTTCATTACTTTTCAGAATCCTGTGGGATAGTAAAAATCAGAACTGCAAAGAATAAAATCACAGCAGCAGCCGTACGACTTAATATTGTTTACCTTTAAGATGTGATGGCTGAACAATTAGTGCTCTACTTCCAGCTGATGAAGTTAACCAACTGTTTAATTAATGTGGTCGTAGCAGGGGAAACTCCGACTGTAAGAAGCCTTTTCAACCTCTCCAAATATTGCTTCCCTGCTTCTACTATGGAAACGAGTAAAATAATAAAAAGAACCCCAGGAATAATGCATCTCTTACCACGTTAAGTATTCAATAGGCTCCTCAAATAGTGGAAGATATATGGAAACTGCTCCGTTTGTGCAATCGGGGTAGTTGTAACGGTATCTGTTGTTACCTGAAATCTCATATTTCCTAATGGTTTGAATTTTAAGCCGTTAGCCACGAGGAGAGATTTGTATTGGAGATAATTAGACCAGAGGTTGATATTATTCAGCTTCATCTCCTACATTTTGAAAGCTTCATTACTGCAAAGTGTGGCTGCCTATCATCCTATCATATGTGAGTGGTTGCGATAATTTTGCATGTAATTTCAGTCTGCTGACACAATTTGCTTTAAAAAATGCTTCATAGAGCTCAAAGAAATCTTTCCGATTAAGATATCAACATTTTACTCAAATTTGGCATTAAAAGCCCTGAATACACAGTTAATGTTCACTTTCCAGCAGTGACACATTCAGGAGACACAGTATGAGAAGTAGAAATTTGGTAGAGCAGAGAAAATTATAATCAATCCATTCATTTAACTGCATGTTGATGCCCAGTAATGATGGGAATTCTAGAAGGCATTCAACTGAGTGTGTGGTGGTAGCTTTGGCATGGTGGAAATCAGTCGCCTCGGGGGTAAAGGCATGAACAGTTTGGTTGGGCTTTGGATAGACCCTGGTACATGTCATTGTCTCTAAAGAAGACTAGTGACTGGCAATACAGTTTTCATAAAAGTATATACAGTTTAGTCAGGTGCAAAGAATGCAACAGTGGACAAAGGAGACAGCTTTGGGCGGGGACAACAGATGCCCTCCATGATGCTGGTACCATCCCCTAAGGTGGAATCCTCAGGGAGAACTAGGGGTGTGGCAAGAAGATTGCAAATTCCACTCCACACCATTGAGGTGCTTGTGAGAAATCCCAGAAGAAATATCAAATATACATGGGCGAGGGGGAGACTGGAGTAAGGAGGTGGTGTTGACCAACCCAGGGACAAGGGAGCAACAAGTGATCCAAACTTGGTGGTAAGGAGGGTGTGAGAGGCCTGGTAAGGGCAATGTAACCAAGAGAAATTACTGAAACCCAAATGAAGGCTGAGCATGATAGTGGGACCAGGAGGAAAGTAAAAGGAAATAGATGAAAGAACTAGGAGACAAAGGGTACAGAGGTCTAAATACAGACATGTACATATGTAAATATGTAAAGGATGGTGGGGAAATAGATCTATGTGCATATATTTATAGGTTTAATATTAAGGCAGCAGATGGACATTGGACCTCCACTCAAGTACTTAATCGATGCAAGAACACTTTGTTCTATTAAATTGGCAGTCTATGATGCACACCTTCCCGACACAATTGCTGAAGACAAATG
>NW_022103920.1:41761958-41763671 GCF_000313985.2 Echinops telfairi
GGAAGGCAGAAGGCTCTCTTGGAGCATTGAAGCCCCACTACAGACACTTCACTTCCTCACACCGTCCCAGGAGAAGCCGTGGTAGCCTTTTCCAACAGGTTCTTCAGTCCGGCTTCATGTCTGTACCAGTTTGTTTGTCCAGGCAGTTAAAAGCCATCTATATTTAAAGAAAAAGGAGCTATACTCTACCTCTTGATGGAAGGAATGACAAAGAGTTTGTGGACATGCTTTTAAATTATTACATGGCTATTAGGCTGAAAATAATATGGAATACGGATGGATGGAGTCTATTTTATGGCATCTCAACATTTGAATTCGTGTGGCAGGCACTGCTGGCCTCTCTCTAGTTCCCTCTTTTCCCATCTTCCAATGCAAAAGGGCCCTGGCTGCAAGGCCACTGGGTTTTGAGCAAGGGAACAGAGAACTTCTAGGAGATGGACAGAGTGCTTATTCTGCGTGAGGTGGGGAGGCCTGGAGGGTTTTGACCAGCCACTGATCGGACAGGTTTCAGATTCCTCCCACAGCGATTGAGTCAATTCTGACTCAGGATCACTGGATGTTATATTGAGGACAGACTGAAGGGACCTGAGAGGGACGGGGAGGGCAATTGGCAGGTGATTAAAATACTGAGAGATCATGGTGGCTCAGATGAAGGTGCCAGCAGTGGAGGTGGGAAGAGCTTGTCAGATTCTGGATATCATTGGCATGAAATGCCTACAAGATTAGCTTGTTCATGAGAAGGCAGTTGTGAAAGAGGTAAGACTCATCCGGGTTGGTTGGGTTTTTTTACCTGAGCCCTAGCAACTCATCTCAACAAGCGAGAACTGCCCTTGTGGGCTTCTGAGATGGCTCATCGTCCTGTGTCAGATGAACAAGATGGCAACGAGCTGGGTGGGGGTTGAAAGATGAAGAAGGATAGAGGAGCAGAGGTGGTGGGCAAGGGGGAGGCCCGGGCTGAAGGGGGCACATAATTTGGAATTTTCTATTAGCTAAGTGGAGCTGCCAGGGTGGTGGTTAGAGAGGCGAGTTCAGAAGAGAAGCCCAGGCTGGAGAAGAATAACGGGGTGTTCCTGCATATAAATATATCAGGAGAATGCATATCAAGGTGAAATATCAGCCCTTGTGGGTAGGAAACAACAAAATTCAACCAAACTCACTGGTCTCCAGTTCCAATTCCTACTGAGCCTCTAAAGCAGCGGTTCTTAACTGGTGGGTTGCGACCCCTTTGGGGGTTGAACGACCCTTTCACAGGGGTCGCCAGATTCATAACAGTAGCATTACAGATTCATTAACAGTTGTGAAGTAGCAACGAAAATAATTTTATGGTTGGGGGGTCACCACCACAGGAGGAACTGTATTAAAGGGCCCCGGCATTAGGAAGGTTGAGAAACACTGCTCTAAGGTAAGTAGGGTAGAACTGCCCTTTGGGGTTTCTGAGACTAAATGCTTACAGGAGCAGACACCCTCATCTTTCTCGCTTGGGTGACTGGTGGGTTTGAACAGCTGACCCTTCTATTAGTTCATTGCATAACAATGCATAACCCACTACACAAGCAGGGCACCCTTCAAAGTAGGAAGATGTCACGTAGCCACTGGAAATGCTGAGCCTCCTGTACAAGAACATTTAGCTTCACTCTGGGAGGTGGAGCTCCACCCTGGGAGTTGCTCCACAATGAAACTGCAAAGACTATTGTTCATCCTCATGCTTTGGGA
>NW_022103920.1:41765312-41767115 GCF_000313985.2 Echinops telfairi
AAGATGTGACTTTAAGTGATCAGTAACCAATTGACAAGGCAGCAGCTTCACGGTCCTCTTATTTTCCTAAAGTCCCAGAGCCCAAATTTGTGGGGACATGAAGCAAAAATTATCTAAAATTATCTTGGAGCACGAGGCAACTTTTTTTACCCTTGGTTTCAAGATCCATTCTTCGCTCCTATTGAGGATACAACTCGATAGAGTGGCTCTTGGTTTAAGGGGGAATCTGTTATATAGAGAATCGGGATGGGTTGAAGCCTTACAGAGCAAATCAGTTTCTCATTCAGCACATTTTGTTTCATGTCCCCACAATGTCACAGCCCTCATCCCACTTCTACTCTGTGTTTCCCATGTGGATTCTTTCTGTCCCAACCTTCTGAAATGTATCCTTGACCTCTCAGATGGTGATGGCTCTAAGAAGGGCATATCTCCCTAGGGTGATGGTTTACCTTATAGATCCATCTATTGCTTGGCTAAAAATTGAGTCGTGGGGGTGAGTTCTGTTTTAGGCCTGAAGAGTAACTATGGGCTATAGTTTTAGGGATTCTACCAGACTCTGTCTAATCAGTAAGCCTGGTCTTATATATTTTTTAATTTTTCAACAGTTTTATTAACATACAATTCAATGGTTTGAATATGTTAAAAAGAGTTTTGCAATCATCACCACAATATTTGAACATTTTCTTCATTTTTGTACTCATGATTTTTAGCTCTTTTCCCCACAATCTTTCGTGCCATAACCCAAAGTAACTATTATTCTAGTTACTGTCTCTGTAGATTTACTTATCCTGGATTTCCTATTTTAAAGAATCATAGCCAAAATATCCTAAACAAGAATAAAATGAAACAGAAAAACCTTAATCTAAAAGAAAACAGAAATTAATAAAAACTAGAAAAAATTTTAAATGGATCAAAAGGGAAAACAAATAGTTGTTAAAATTTGACCTAATTAAATTGAGATTAATTCCCTTTCTGATGCACTGTCTGAGGTCAAGGCTATTCACATCCCTGGTCAATGGTTGGTCTGAGGACATTCAATGGAAGCTTAATCCCCATGGGGACTCTCCAAATGAATTTTTGGCTCTCACTGTCATCCATAGCCTTCTACAAACTGGGTGCTCAGAATTTAAGCTCTGATACAATCCCTTCCTCTCATCTTTGGATATTGTTATTTACAATCTTTGGATCCTATGGGCTGGTGTGCTTCTCAGTGGGCTTAGCTAATTGGATGACTGCTTGTTTTTTAAGACAAGCTTTTAAGAGCTCAGATGTTCTTTCTGAGAGCCAAATACCATCTGCTTTGTTCACCACCCTTAGCTATAGTACCTGTATCTTCAGTGGGTAGTTATCCAACAAGTCTACCTGATAACAACTGATTGTTCTTAGGTTAGAGCTGATGGTTAAATGTGAGCTAAAAATCCATTTATAAGTATAACTAAGGTTTATGTATATCCATGTTCTACTTTAGCAAGCCTGGTCTTTAATGACTCTGAGTTTTGTTCCACATTTTTCTCCCATCTATCCATGCCCTTCAAATATGATCCCACGCAGAGTGTTTGGTTGCCAGGTCCCATCTAGCTCTTCTGACTCCAGGTTCTGGAGGCTGGGGTTTCTGTGATTCTTTAGTCAACTGAACTAATTATTTCCACGCATCTTAGATTTTCTTCGTTTTTACTCTGGACAGGGAGAGACAATAGTCGTACTTTATTTGGCTGCTGGAAAGCTTTTAGAACCCCAGTCACCACTCACTAAAGCAGGAGTTAAAACGTTGTCTTCATGGAATATATTCAGGCCAATTGACTT
>NW_022103920.1:41768495-41769475 GCF_000313985.2 Echinops telfairi
GAAAAGAAAATAGAAAGCACGGTATATATGTGCCAGAGAGCAACATTCTGTCTCAGGATCCACATTCTGCCTGGAAAATGTCTGTGTGTACTGCAGAAAGAAATCTGTTCTTTCCTGTGACAGCCTACTGATCAAAACAAAGATTAGCCTATATTTTAGTCTATATACATAAATATAAAGTATGTTATGTACATGAATGTGTTTCTTACTTTAGAGTAGATTTACAATTGCACATATGTTATGTGTGTGTGTAAAATTTTGTATTTTTCTGTATAGCTCAAGTCCTGGAAAGAAATAACTTTTATTTTATAAAATTCAAACTAACATATTTGAAAAAAAATGTCTATAAATGCAAATAAAATAATGAGATTCATGTTTTAAAAACACGGTAGTAGAGATGAATACCTTCCCTGGGTTCACCAGTGAATTCAAGCTGGCTGAGAAGATAATCTGTGAACTTTAATAAGAGGTCATTAGAAAGTGTCTAGATTGAAATAGGGAGAGGAAAGCCAGGAGAAAGGAATGGATTTGCGAATACAGTAGCAGAGCCATCATGGGGAGTGGTCCGGTATAACAAGAAGAGCCCTGGTGGTACTTTCAGATAAGTGTCGGACTGCTAGCTACAAAGTTGGCAGTTCCAGCCCACCAGTTGCTCCTCAGGAAAAAGATGACGTTTTCTGCACCTATGAAGATTTACAGCCTTGAAAACACTATATAGGGTCTCTATGAATCGGAATGGACTCAAGGACTGTGGATTTGGTTTTTGGTTTGGGGTATCAAGACTGCTTGTTTCTAATATACAAGGAGACTTCAAAAACTGAAGTGAAATGGAATTAAATATAATGTAATAGTTCCAGAAATGTTATAAAGCCCTCCTTATCCTAGAATGTCTAGTAAAATTGAAGCATCATAAGAAGAAAAGAGAGAAAGAAATAGAAGAACTTTTGCAGAATTTTTTTGTCTTTTTGTGACTGACATTT
>NW_022103920.1:41773297-41774971 GCF_000313985.2 Echinops telfairi
TATATCATGTGTAAAAATAAAGTCAAAATAGATCATACAGCTAAAATTAAAACTTAAAAGTATAAAACTTCTCAAACACAACAGAAAATCTTTGTGACTTTGAGTTTGGCAAATATTTTTTAGGGAGAACACAGCACAAAGCATAGAAGAGCAAAATGATAAATTGCCTTAATCAAAATTAAATAATTCTTCTTCAAAAGACCATGATAAGGAAATGAAAAGGAAAAACCCACAGATGAGCATATTTACATAATACATATTTGATAAAGAGCTGGTTTCCAGGATACAAAAATATTCGCACAACTCAATAAGAAATAACCTATTAAAAATTTGACGAAAGATTTTAACAGACACTTTATTAAAGGTGATGTAGTGATAGCAGATGACCACCCGGCATCATTAATCATTAGAAAAAGGCAAATTAAAACCATAAGCAGATACCACTGCATAAGTGTTAAGATTACTAAAGAAAACAAGCAAGCAAACGGCAGCAGAATCGGACACTACCTAGTTCTGGCAAGGATGCAGAGCCACCAAAAATTCCCTTGGTTGGTGGTGGTGGTACGAATGTTAAATCATCCAGCTACCTTAAAAAACCATTTTGGCAGTTTTAGTAAAAAATAAACGTATTAAAAAAGCAAACGTATTAACAATTACCATACAATATAGTAATTCTTCTTTGGAGGAGCCATCCAAAAGAAATGAAAACATATGTCCAAATAAGCCTTTGTACTTGAATGTTTATAGTGGTTGAATCATAAGAAAAATCTGGAAATCATCCACCAAAGAATCAATGGATAAATAAAGCAGAACATTCATTCATACCAAGGTATACAACTAAACAATGAAAACTAGTCAATCACATGCAATGGCATGGATGGAACTCAAATCAATTATGCTAAATGGGAAAAGCCAGACTCATACTGTCTGATTTCATTTTTAGGACATTTTGGAAAAGACAAAACTATTAGGTAGCAAACAAATCGCCTGCTGCTAATCCTAGGGTGGAGGGATTGGATTGACTGTGAAGGGCAGGAGGGAACTGTTTTGTTGGGAGTGAAATGTTCTTTATCTTGGTTGTGCTACGGGTAGTTAAACAGTTCCATACATCCGTCACAATTCATGGAACAGTACACATACAGAGTAAGTTTTATTGTATATAAAGCATGCTTTCATTATGCCTAGATTTTTAAAGAAAGAATCAAAAACATGTTGGGTACAGCCAACCCTCTTAAATATACATACAAAAAAAGAAAGGAAAACATTGGAAAGAAAGGTCAAGCAGACCGTGAGGAAAGCAAATCAGTCCAACTATATTAGTATCAAAGTGGATTTGTCCTTACTAAGAGGTAAAAGGGGCATTTGATAATGGTTTTTTAAAACTGGGAGATTATCTTTATGACCTTTGAGTAGGCAAAAATGTCTTCCCACAATCACAAAGAATAGATGAAAAGAGATAAATCTGGAACTTCTTTTTACCCAAGGTTATCATTAGACGAGTGGAAAGGCAAACTGATAGTGGTTGTTGGGTTCCATATGTTTGACTTCAAAAAAGTTGAAAATATAGAACTGCAATAAGCCTTCAGTCACACAATCCAGTTTTTTAAAATCATTTTATTGGGGGACTCATACAACTCTTATCACAATCCATACATACATCAATTGTGTAAAGCA
>NW_022103920.1:41776555-41786077 GCF_000313985.2 Echinops telfairi
CTCTATTTCCTTTTACTTTCCTCTTGTCCCACTGTCATGCTCAGCCTTCATTTGGGTTTCAGTAATTCCACTCGGTTACATTACCCTTGATCACGCCCACAATCCAGTTTTTGAAAAGACTGCAAAACTTTTAACAGACTCCTCACACACAATGTAACACCTTTTCATCTGATTTTCTTTTGACCTATTTTAAATTTGTTCTAGTTTTTAATATTTTCTGTTTTCTTTTTGTTGACGTTTTTCCCTCTTTTATTGTGTCGTTGGTTTTGACTTTTGCTTTTTGTTTTTATTTTGTGTGTTTTTCTGTATATGAATTCCAGGATAGATAAATCTGTGGACACAGGAACTGGATTAATACTTTGGGGCATGCCAGAGGAGGGTGGGGGAAATGGGGAGCTAGCCACATTAGGCCCCAGAAAGAAAACGTTCTAATATCAAAGGTGGTAGTGATTGCACAACTTTTTAATGTGCTTGAATTCTTGAATTGTATGATATGTGAATGATGTGCCAATGAAATGGTTAATAATTAGCATATGAAAAACTCTCTAACATTATTCATTAGGGAAAGGCCAATGACAGCTGCCATGTGACAAACACTCCACGCACTCCAAACCTAGCTGAAATTATAACGTCAAATAGAGTAAGGACAAGGAAGATTGCAGTTCACACACTGCTAATGGGCATGTGGGGAGAGTACTTTAGTCAACTGCTGTGCCCTTTCGTATAAAGACAAACATATGCCTTTGTCTTCGGATTCAGCCATTCCAATGCTAGATTTTGTGTTTGCCACCAAAGGATGTGTACAAGAATGTTCACCGCAGCTTTAGCTATGAGTCAAAACTTTTATGTAAGCATATTTTTATATAATTGTCCAAACTAATATATAAGCATACACATAAACTGGGAGAATTTTTTTAAAATTGTGTAATCTTCTAATGAACCACTGGCACTTTCTGCAGTATGGATGGATTCCATAGGCTTTCTGTTGAGCGAAACAAGTCAGAAACAGAAATAGCTTGACAGCCAGACCAGCCTGTAGGGTGGTCCTGCAGCTTGTGAAGGAGGTGCTGGTGGTGGTGGTATTGACTGAGAGGAGATATGACAGAACTTATGGGGTTATGTAAATGTTCTGTGTCTTGATATGGGTGGTGGTCACATAGGTATATATGAAATTTTTAGTTAAACTATATACTTCAAAATTATACAATTTATTATCTATTTTTTATACTGCAGGGGAAAAACAGAAGAAAAAAAACCTTTCTAGCAATGGTTTGATGTTCGTTCTAAGATTTCAGTGAGTATACTGGTTCAGTAGAAAACATTCATGTTAATTATTTTTAAAAAGGAAAGAGAAGGCAAAAAGTGGAGAATAGAAAACCCTGAGTTAACTTTTCCCACTTAAAAACCCTGGTCCATTTCAACAATCTGGTGAGGGAAGAAGGCCACTCTTCGCTTTTATCGCCGAGGAAAGCCTAGTCTTGGGGGCTTAAGACACACATCAGAGGCATAAATAAGTGAGCTGTAGAGCCAGGGTTCAAACTCAAGTCAAATTTTACCCCATTATGTCAGGCTACATTTATGAGATGGTACAGTTAGGTAGATGAGTATATTTTCAATACCTTCTTCTTTAAAACAGCATGTAACTTAAGTAGAATCTTTGTGTGTTAGTCTGGGAAGATTATAGAAACAAATTTCATGGAAATTTATCTGTGTATTAGAAAGAGCTTTATATACAAGAGCAATTGTACATTGAGAAAACATCCCAGCTCAGTCCAGATCAAGTCCATAAGTCCGATATTAGCCCATATATCTAATACCAATCTACGAAGTCCTCTTCAGCAGCACCAAACACATGCAATGATGCCGAAGATCACAGCCCACCGGGTGGGAAGTCTTGTAGATCCAGTGGCGTTGTAAGCATCTCAGCGCTGGCAGGGGTCTCCTCTTGGTTCCTCCAGCTCATGCAGGGCACTGGCTGCCATCAGCCTGTCTCCATGTGGCTTGTCAAGGAGGAGGTCTCACAGGAACTGAGGCTCAGTCCTGTCAGTAGAGAGTCTCCAAGGGAGTGAGCCAAGAGAGAGTGTCTCTTGGCTCTAAGGAGGAAATGCAGGGGTTCCCAGAATCCTCAGGAGCAGGCCATGCCCACACAGAGGCCTCATTGGCTATACAATGATTGACAGGCTAGACTCCACCCCTTCACTCTTAATCCTCAAATTGACAAATGATTATTTAACTACCACACCTTGAAAAAAAAACATGGATCTGAAGGAATGAAAATGTAGACACCAAAAACATACAATTCAAGATTTCAATTTACTTTTGCCAAAAGCAGAATTTACATATTTGCATTTTATTGTATTTACACACACACACACTCACATACACACATCCAAAACTCCCTGTTGCCATCAAATGGCTTCTGGCTCACAAACAGGTTTACCTTTCTCTCATGTTTTCTTCAAAGGCACCCCAAAATGCTTGTGGCGAGGAGCTGGTCTGTTTCTCATTTGAAGCCTTATCATTGATTAGCTCAGGGAGGGAATGCCATCAGAGGGCTCTCTGTCATGGAAGTGGCAGTGTTCTGCCAGGTATAAACCAGGAGTGTCTCCTTCCCCACTGGATAATGCTCCTGGATCGTGTTAGGAACTGTGACTGAAGCTTGTGACCCCACAAGATCAATCTTTGCTGGGCTTTCAGTCTTCTAGTAAGTCCTGAGCAGACTGTGGGCACCCTGTGGAGTTCAGTTGTCATAAGAACCCAACTAATTGATATGTTGACAGTGAGGGTAAGAAATACATTGAGCATCGCATGCTATTCTTTAAAAACTTCTGACTCCTGGTAGTTGGTGATATAGTCTGAGTACATTTTCCTGCAGTAGTCTATCATTTCCACAGTTTCTCCTCTTAAAGCTGTGCTACCTTAAGGTGAGCAAATGGTTTACTCTATTTCCCTATAGAAGCAGACGCTATTGGCTCTATTTCTTCCTGCTGCGGCATCCAATCCCTCTCACACCTTCCCCAAATAGTAGTTGGGCATGGGAAGATTTTATCCCCCATGCCTGAACTCAAAATGCTTGCCGTAAGCCTGAGGTTTTGGCTTGGCTATATTAATTTGGTCATTAAATTTGACTTGACAGCTTTCAATGTATAGAAAATAACCATGTAGCCACTGTGGCTCTTTTGAATTTAATATATAAAACAAAAGGGAGAATTGTGGGAAACAGAAGGATTTCTCTCAAGTTGTCTCCCACAACAGATGCCAAACTTAGCTGCTTGCTACCCGTGGCCAAAGTATGCACTTGGAGATCCATAGAAGTAGGTCAGGGGTTATTCTCCCTAGGGGTTATCAGCCATCTAGAGCAAGCAGTCACCACCGTTTATCCCACAACAAGTAGGGCCCATTTCCTTCTGATAAGGATAGTAGTTGGCTGTTTCCTTGTAGGAGACCCCAGGGAGGTCAAGCCAACCCAAAGGTTACCAAGGTTAGGCTGCCATCATGAATCTAGGGTCCGCCCATCTTGTCACATGTATACCCCTAGTCCCTCCCATTCCTATGTGCACACCCCTAGCTCATCCCCTTCCTGTCACACTTATGCCTATCCTACATTCCTTTCCTATGATGTGTATGCCTATGGTACTTCCCCTTACTGTGACCTGTAATCACACCCCCCTAAGTAGATACAACCCTTGGTTAGCAATAAACAGGGTCTCCAGCCAGCTGCCAGGTCTCTGCCCCACCTCACCTCGGCCCACGCTGTGCATAGACCTGGCCGGTAAGATCATGGACATCCAGGAGGTGAGCATGCTACCATGAAAAACAAAAACAAAAAAAACATCTGACTTTTGATGCTGAGACAATGTAATGGACTTAGTAAGAACACGGCACGGGTTTGAAAATGATTTCCTGGACATCATAGCCTTGTATTAGAAGGTTCACAAACTTAATGAGCAAGAAGGATCTTCAGAAGTTTATATTTGAATAAAATACTCTGACACATAAAAGCCTCTTCCACAGTAGTTCTTGTAAATTAATACATCAAAAAGTGCATTGGTTAAGCTGTGCAGCCCATAAAAGGACAACTTAACAGCAACATAGTGAAGAGGTAGGAAATGCTGAAAGATCAAGGTTAGGACTCATGGGTGTTCTAGGTTTGTCTATGTGCACCATGGGAAAAGCGGAGCATTAATGATATTTGGTCATTATTCAGCAGCAGCAGTAGTAAAATTAAATTACAAGTGGACAAGAGAGAAAAGACATGAAAAGAAATCAACACAAATAGCAACCAAGATGAACAGGTAGGAGAGGAAGATGAGGAAGAAGGGAAGAAATGCTGCCTTTCAGTGAATTTCCCATTTGACCGTCCCTTACTTTAAGGTTCATTCAGCCATGGCTGTGCCTTCATCCATTCAGGCATGACACCTACGATGGTATCCTTATAGCCAGGTTCTATTGGCTATTTGTCAGATGAAAAGAACCCTAGCAAACGTGAATGCTAACATACGTGCTGAGTGGCGTGGAACAAGTTCTTGGCCTCAGCACCGAAGGTTGTGTGGGCCGGGAGTGCGGACTTTTGTGGGGAGGATGTAAACGCATCACATTGACCCGATTGCAAGTTTTCCTCGACCTGTTCTCACAGAAGGTGAAGAGATGAGTGCATTCCTGGCTCATTGTTTTACGGAAGATTTCAAAATGAAGATACTTACAGTTGTTTATACAAAACCCTTCATAAAGAGAAATTTAAGTAAAAAAAATGAAAGCAAGCAATTTCAATGGAAAGTAAGGACTCGTTTGACAAAGCAGTTGCTACGTCCATCCGTGGGATGTGGCAAAGCCCGAGGACCTCATCAACTCTCACTTTGTACTGTTCACGGTTCAGTCACCTCTGGTAAGCTGGTCCTATAACTGTCTGCCTCCTTTAGGATGCTGAGAAATTCTGAGGTAGAGGTACATTGAGGGGTCTTTGGCTTTTGACTATGGCAGAAATTGTAAGAGAGGTAAGGGTAATCGCCAAAGAAGAGGGTGTTCCCAGGAAGGAGAATGCACTGTCAGATGATGAGAAGGAAGAAATAGCTGAAGGAAAACATGCATCTGTTGGATTTCACCAGGTGTTATGGTGAAACCATTAAGGGTGTTACCGCTGGAACTGAGGGTGGAAGGCAGATGGCAGAGACTTGAGGAGCAGATCCTGAGCAGGGAGCAGACAATAAATACTGCTTGCACATTCCAGAATCTCAGGGCTCTGAGAGGGTGCCAAACCCAAAGCAAATCCACTGCCATTCAGCGGATTCCAACTCACAGAGACCCAATAGGACTGGGAAGTACTGTTCCTTCGGGACACAGAGACTAACGCTTCAGGAGAGCAGAGAGCTTCTTCTTTCTCCTGAGAAACCAGCAGCCTTGGGGTCGGCAGCCCAGTCTTAATGCACTGCATCACCGTCTCCTTTGAGTAGAAAACCCAACACTGTAGAGCCAATTTGACTCCTAGCGATCCTGTAGGAAGTGTTCATCAGCCCCCGGGGGTTCCGAAACTACATTTTTATGGGAGCAGACAGCCTCACCTTCCCTGGGGGATTGTCTGGTGGTTTCAAATGGCTGACCTTGGTGAGTGACCCAACTGGTCATCCACATTGCCACCAAGGCTGCGGTCCTGGAATTACAGGGGCTTCTGCCACAGGAAGTTCAAGAAAGAACACATTTTCTGTCACTTTTGAAGCTGATAGATAATTGTTGGTACCATGCTCCACCTCTTGTAAGGGCTGTTTTTCAAATATGGATTAAGTCAGCATCAGGAAAGTATCATGCCTATAATAATGAAATTGAGACATAGTTACCTGATAAAAAGCGTATCCTCAGGAATAAAACTGCACTTCCCAACACGGCAGTCACTAGCCCCATGTGGCTACTGAAGTTCAAATGAATTAAAATTAAATAGTCAATTCTCAGTTGCATTGCCTCATGGCTAGTGGCAATTGGACAGCACAGCTATTGGCCGTTCTCATCCTTGCCCTGCTAATCCATAGAGCAGCTCCAAGCTCCCCAATACTTTCCCATAAATCTCAGGTCTGCATGGGCAACCCCAGTGATTAGCCAAGGACAGACTGCCACGGGGAGTCCTATGGGAACTGTGTGGAGGTGCTGCTACTGTTGAATGGGAAGAGCCAGCTGCTGTTCTCAGAGCTGGCTTACAATGAAAGTGTTCCGTGTCCAGCCACACTTTTGAAAGTCCTTCCGAAATCTGTTCATAATGAATCTGAGCCCAGAGTTTTTACTTTATTTTACTTCTACATGCAAACTGATGTGAAGTCAGTTGCCTACACACTTAACTATCCAAGGACACATCTATTGTGTACCTCCTGGGATACTTGTTTTGTTCAAATATTTCAAAGAGCTGACCATTGTTCCACAAAATCTCAACACTATCAGTAGCATTATGCTAATTGAGCGGCTAACCCCACCCCCCATACAAATTCACAGTGATTGTATGTATAGGTGCAAGCATCTGGCTAATTTATTTCATTTCCCAGTATGGAGGGAGATACCTAATTCCTTGTAGGCTTAGTCCTTCTCCTTCCTCCTGGAGCTAGGAGATTGTCTCAATCACAAATGAAGGATATAGTCTCTAAAGGTGTTAGTACAAAAGGGAAAACGAGACCCATTTGTAGGCCACTGGAGATCCCCTTATAGAGGGGTCTCAGGGAGGAGACGAGCCAGTCAGGGTGCGATGTAGCAACGATGAAAAATACAACTTTCCTCTAGTTCCTAAATGTTTCCTCCCCCCCCCCACTATCATGATCCGAATTCTACTTTGCAAGTCTGGCTAGACCAGAGGATGTACACTGGTACAGATAGGAACTGGAAATACAGGGAAACCAGGGTGGATGATCCCTTCAGGACCAATGGTGTGAGTGGTGATACTGAGAGGGTAGAGGGAGAGTGGGTTGGAAAGAGGGAACCGATTACAAGGACCTATATGTGACCTCCTCCCTGGGGGACTGACAACAGAAAAGAGGGTGAAGGGAGACGTCGGGCAGGGCAAGATATGACAAAATAATAATTTATAAATTATCAAGGGCTCATGAGGGAGGGGAGAGCGGGGAGGGAGGGGAAAAATGAGGACCTAATGCTAGGGGCTTAAGTGGAGAGGAAATGTTTTGAGAATTATGAGGGCAATGAATGTACAAATGCACTTTACACAATTGATGTATGTATGGATTGTGATAAGAGTTGTATGAGCCCCTAATAAAACAATAAAAAAAAGAAAACAAACTTAACCAATGTTTACCATGGGTGAAGGAGAAAGAGTTGTTGCTTAGGGAAGATTGAGTTTATGTTAATGGTGGTGGAATAATTTAGAAGAGGATGTCAATAATGCTTGTCCGACAAGTATAATCAGTGGTGCTGAATTAAACAGGTAGAAGTTATGAACTGGAGAATGTTTTATGTATATTTTTGTCACAATTGGGAAAAAAAATCAAATGAATACAAGGAAGAAAAAATGTTCTTGAATTAAATGTGATAATTATACAACTCTTCTTGATATGATTGAATTATTGAATTGTATGGCATGTGGATGAAATGCTAATAAAACTGTTAAAGTTTTTTGCAAATCCAAAACAAAAACAAAAGCGAAGTACTGTTATTCAAAGGGGGATTGTTTGGATAGGGTTGAGAACCCCTAAAACCTGACAGACCTCTAGCAACCTCTCTGACCTCCACTGACGCTCCACCTTGCTCACTCTGCTGCCCCCACCCTCGCCCTCTGCTTTCTCTCAGGCCCCACAGAGGCTCCTGCTCCAGCCCTCTGGACTCATGCTCCCCTGGCCTGTGACAGTCTTTTTCCGAGAGACTCAGTTCTTCCCTTCGCTTGAGTCGCAGCCTCCCCTGACCACCCTGTCTGTGCGAGCCCCACCCCACTCCCTCTGGGCCCTTGGAGAATTTTATTTTTGCTCCAGTCCTCCTCACCACCTCCCTACTCTATTTTGGTTATTGTTTGTTGTCTGTCCCCAGACTCACTTGGGCAGCATGGACTCTGTCTCGCTCTCTTTGGTACTTGGTGCCAAGTTGGGGCTCGATCTCTTGCAAGATAGAAGGAGTCTTAGATTCCTCGTGCAAAGTGCACAGAGCATTGGGAACGTATGCGGCGCAGGAAGGAACTGGATTTCTGTTGTTTGTCTATTTAAGGTGGGAAACCATGGTCTAGAAATCTGAAAGAAGTGAAAACAGTGACTTGTACCATGATGCACATTCTTCTTTGTTAGACCAAACAACCCAATGTTTAAAATTGCTTATTCTCCTTGGAATTTATCTCCAGTGATACCGCAAAGAAAGCCCTGGGGTTTGATATGTTGGATCCCGGGAAGAGTTTGACAGTTGCCTTACTGCTTGTAACCTGCAGTTCTCTACAGAGGCCTTCTCTCCACTGCGCCTTCTGCCAAGTGGTTGTCACAGCATTAATTAAACTGGAAGAATGAAGGCATTGCATGTCATTTTCTATATTGGATGCCTTCATGTTATGGACATATCTCCATGGAGAAATCTTGTACATAAACTGAAGAAAAATGTCCGCTATCCTCGCACAGGCTCAGTCAGGGTATTGTAAGAGGAGAAATTGTGCGTGTATGTGTGTGTGTTCATACTAAAATATGAATTCTATTGCATGAATCATATGCATGCAAACTTTTCAAGAAACCATTTATTTTAAACATCTAGAGAAATAGGAGTTTCTTCCTTCTATATTTTCTCCAAATTATATTTCAACCCAAACCCTTCGGCAGTTTTAAAGTGTGCACATCTCCTTTTGGATGACAGAATTCTATGACTACTGTATTCAGGCAAGAGACTTGTAACGGCTGCTGTGGATTAAAAACACAGGACTCTCGTGCACTTCGATCATGCATAGTGGTAACGTTTGTAGAGTTGGGTTTTAGGTGATCCAGATGCCGTGGGCTCACCATGTTGCATTTGGAGAAACAGGCTTCTAACAATAGTAAGCATAAGGAAATATTGAAAAATAAACGAGACACAGTGGCCCGGCTGTTCCCCAACAGAAACGAAAAAAGACTGGAAGTAGAAGGTTTGATCCCCATATTCAAAACACTAGAATGCATGAAACTTCCACAGATCCCCTCTGGAGGCCCTCCCCAGAGAATGCGGACACAGCAAAGCACCTGGGCTAGCCTTGAGACTGGAGGGGGTGTGGATGGTGAGGACTGGTGAGTACAAGGAGAGAAGACATTGATTCTAAAGCCAAGTCTAGAGCGCCGCTCCTCAAAGGATGGTCCCAGGACAGTCGTAATTGGCCCCTGGTGACAGAAGTGCAGGAATTGAGTGTAAGCACTCAGGGTCTGAATAGTACCTTGACAGAGTAATTATAACTCGACTGCTTAAACCTAAAAATAATACATGGTCATTTATTATTATTTTAATTACTATTTTAAAAATCGTTTTATTAGGGGCTCATACAACTCTTATCACAATCCATACATACATCAATTATGTAAAGCACATTTGTACATTCATTGC
>NW_022103920.1:41787845-41798390 GCF_000313985.2 Echinops telfairi
AAGGCCTGGTGGGCCAGGATGTGCTCCACTCTCTCCTCCCCCTTCATCTGTTCCCGTGTGCTCTGATCAGATATGTCCCTCTCCCGGAGCTGCAGATTCAATGCTGTCCTTTGAAATAAATTCCTCAGGAGGGAGGGGCAGCTGTCCACTTAGTAATTGGAATTGGGGTAGGCCCCCCAGACCTCTCCCTATTTTTGATTTTTGGTAATTTTATTTTTCTAGGAACTGATTTTTATGGGACTTTATAAAAGCATGGGTTCACTGGGAAAATCTTTAAAAGGATCCTTCACCACAAATGATTTTAGAAGCATGAACCAAAATGGACTTGGACTGCCAACTGCAAGGTCCGTGGTTTGAAACCACCAGCCTCCCACGGGAGCAGCAGGCGGCTTTCTTCTCCTGTGAAAAGTTACAGTCTTGGAAATCCACAGGCTCAGTTCTACCCTATTCTATAGGGTCGCTGAGTCATCATCACCTCGATGGCAGTGAGTTGAGAATAAAGATAGTAACAACAAGTCTAAATCAAATTGAACTGTAGAAGCAAATCCACTGCCAACAAGTGTACTCTTAGCACAGTTGAACTTCCAGCAGAGAAATGCCGACGATGCGGGCTCTGTGCTTCACATGCAGCCTGAGACGTGTGTGGTAGGGGTTGGGAGGTCTGGTGATTGCTAAGGTCTCTTCCTACCCTTATTATATGATTGATTTAGTCATTAAAGAAGTGTTGTTGTTTGTTAGATGCCGCCAAGTCAGTTTGACTCACAGCGATCCTCTGTGCACAACAGAATGGCATCGCCAAGTCCTCCGCCGGCCCCAGGACGGTCCTTTTGTTTGAGTCCCTGGTCACAGCCACTGTGTCCATCCGTCTTGTCAAGGGTCTTCCTCTTTTTCGTTGCCCCTCTACTTTACCAAATATGATGTCGTTTAAGAAATATGGATTATTAAATGTTGTGGGTGCTCAGGGCACCAGTGAATAAAAGCAAAAATGGAGTTTGCATTTTAGGGGGATGAAGCAAAGACTCAACACTATAAGCAAGTACAGTACACTATACAGAGCAGTCAATCCCGGATGGAAATGCCGAAGTTCAGAGCACTGTGCCAGGGTGTGTGGGGGAGCTGGTTTCAAATCTTGTGGTAGTCCTCGGCCTCGGGTTTCATGCTCCTGTTCCGGATGCTTTTCCCGTGGTTTTGTCCGCTCTCCTAAGTTGGCCACCTTCAGTCTTGAGGTCCCTCGTGGTCCCCATGCATGCAGCCTTGTACATGTTCGAAGTAGCGTGTACGTTTTGAGACTGTAATACCTGAAACTTTCTGTTCCCTCATAAACGTCATCTGGAGTTACTATTTCTATAGATATTGTGGTACGACTATTCATCGAGACTTGACGTTTGAAGATCGTGCGCCGTTAGGCAGATGGACGTCCATGGGCAGAGAGACCAGGCGAGGGGCAGAGCCACTGAAGGGGGGCTGTAGGAGATGTGTGCTGGGAGCAGCATTGAGCCCAGGGCAGTGGAGCAGAGCGCTTAGGGAAAGGCGGTGGATGGCAGATGTTAGAGACTGATTGAAAATGTAGATAAGGTGAGGACCTTAAAGACTTTGGCCTTTACTGAGAGTGAAATTGGAAACCGTAGAGTATTTGACCTTGAGGCTAAAGGTGACATGCTTTCAAAGGATCCCCTTGGTGATTAGAATGCGCTCTCGTGGGGAGACCGGATCGTGGCTGTTCTCAGGCAGAGACTAGGGTGGTAGCAGAATACATTAGCAGTGGGCACAGTCTAGCAATATTGTCATGGAAGAACTAACAGGTTTTCTTGCTGGAGGGAGCACGTAGAAGATAAAAAAAAGAATTGATCGTTTGGGTTTCACATCTTATTTTCTGCCATTACATCTTGAGAGATGTGCTGCCCCAGAGAATCTCTTCCCTCTGTTGTATGTGAAGACTGCTTCAAGGAGCCCAGAATGTAAGCTCTTCTGAAATAAGACATTGATCAGCATACAACCCCAGTAAGCTAACACCACCTAACATCACCCAAATGAAGGACTTTCTGTCCAGTTGACTCTGACTCAAAGCCACCCTGTAGGACAGAGTAGAACTGACCCAAAGGGTTTGCCAGGCTGCTAATCCGTACAGACACAGAGTGCCACACAGCTTTCTCCCTGGAGTGGTGAACAACGGACGTGTTACGTGAGCAGCTGAACAGATGCTTCACCGCCACACTCCCAGACCAAGTCCCCTGCTCCGGGTCTATCTGACTCACCGCAGCCCTGTCGGGTTTCGGAGGTTCCACATCTTGACAAGAGCAGAGTAGCTGGTAGGCTTGAATCGCCGACCTTGAGTTTAGCAGCCTAATGCACTGCACCCCCGGGGCTCCTTTCATCAACGCCACCGTTGAAAGATCCGTCTCGTGATCTATGTGACATTGACTCACTGTCACTAGTTTTGTTTTATCGCCTAATAGGACTTGGCTCCTTAAGCCACCATATTGATGAAATTACTATTTCAGATTTTTCAGAAATAAAGGGAAATCAGTTCTTTAGGGAATTCCTCCTTGCTGCCGTGAAGTCTGTTCTGACTCCTGGAGACTCCGTAGGATAGTGTGGAACTGCCCCTGTGGGCTTCTGAGACTGTAATTCGGTATGGGTGTAGAAAGCCTCATCTTTCTCCCATGGGACAGCTGGTGGTTTCAAACTGCTGCCCTTGTGGGTAGCATCTCCAGGTGTAACCACTACATACCATCAGCACTCCCTCTGATCTCTGGTGACAGCTCACTGATTGCGAAGAGCCCTCACCCAAGGGTTACTTGTTGTGGAAGCACTAGGGCCAGCGGGCGATTGGCATGATCAATTCATCGGAAAGGCAAACAGAGGAGCTACATTTTTTTAAGGTTCACCCATCCCATTTCTAAAATTTGACCTCTAAATGCCTTTTAGCCTAGCGCTCTCACATCAGGAACTCCATGCATTTAAAACAGAATCCTATCCAGAAGAGATAAAAGCACGGCCCCTGGAGGTGTGCCAGGCACTGGACCAAGCCCTTCACCTACAGGCATGGTCTCACATCTCACTTCCTCCAGCTTGCCCCTTAGGAGCCCTGCGTTACCAATGACAGACTGTGAACAGGCTTCATGTCTAAGCAGCTTACTTAAGGTCACCCTTAGCTCATTGATGCTACTCGGACTCACACTGAGATGGTTCGAGATACAAAAGCAGTCAGGGTTCACCGTCTCACCCCTCTCTCTGCCTCTTAACATAACCTCATGCTTGCCAAAATGATAGTCACATTCTGGCCCCTGGAACTCTTAACATCTCCATAGGGAAAAGCAGAACCCAAGCTCTCTCTCCCAATGGAAAGGGGAACCAACGCGATCTCTCCCACATTCTATAGTTTACCCACCCTGGGCATTCTTCTTGTCGCAGTTGAACTTCAGTCAGCTCATCTTCAGCCAAGTTTCCCATGAGGCCAGCCAGTGAGTAAGATATAAAAACCACCCAGTCGGCATTAGATGAAAAAGAAATACAGGCTGGGGATTCTTGGCATAATGATAGAGCAGGAGGTCCAGGGACCTTGCTGGTGTTTTAACTGGGCTCCTCTTGACACTGAACAGAGAGCATCCCTCTGGCAGGAGACACAGAACAGCATCTTCTCGGTGGAGGAGCATTCATCACAAATGACCTTTTGGGTTTTCTGAGAGGAGGATGAGCTTGCTGGAGATAATACAAAGCAAAGCGCTGTCCACCCCTCCTCAATACCCAGCACTGACCAGTGCTTGCCCCTGACACACGGAACACAATGACTATGATGTCCGCCACACTTGCTTTGACTGGCTAAGGACTCAAGGTCGGAAGCAACAAACATGGGTCAAGTGGATCTGTGTCCACTCGGTTCATCCTCCACCCCGATCGCTCCTTCCCTTTCTTTATCCTTCCTACCTGTTCATCCCTCAGCTCCTAGGAGAAGCCCAAAGAAAATCTAAATGGGAAGATGAGCGAGAACATGGGTATATAGTGCAGTGGTTCTCAGCCTTCCAAATCCGGGACCCTTTCATACAGCTCCTCATGTTGTGGTGACACTCCGCCCCCCCAACCATAACATTATTTTTGTTGCTACTTCATAACTGTCATTTTGCTATTGTTATGAATCAGGTGACCCCTGTGAAAGGGTCGTTCGACCCCCCCCAAAGGGGGTCGTGACCCACAGGTTGAGAACCTCTGATACAGTGGCTGCTAAGGCTTAGCATTTCTCACCCTGGAAGCTGGGTCCCATCAGCAGAGAGACATCAGGGACAGTTGTGGGGAAGTACCTGTAGGTCCTGATGGTGGGAGACCAAGAAGTAGCGCAATGGATGAGGAGAGCAGAGAGGAGACAAGTGTAAACAAGAACCAGGGTGTGGGAAGATGAGAAACGAAGGGGAGGAGGAAAGGGAGTGAGCTGAAACGGAACAGATGAGAAAGGGATCCCAGAAACAACGCAGAAGGCTCTCCTCTCAACGCCTGCGTTTTCCCTTTTCATCCAGTCTGGGAGCCTTTTCAGTAGGTAGACAGATGTGTCTCATTGTTGTGAGGTGCTGTGGAGTTGTTGCCCAGTTGGTTCCCACTCACAGCTGCCCTACTATGGACAACAGAAAAGGAACACCCTGTCCGGGCCTGCACCATCCTCTCCATGCTTACGTTGAACCCATGGATGCAGCCCCCACCTTGATCCATCTGATAGAAGGTCTTTTCCTGTTTTTGCTCTACTCTACCAAACATGATGTCCTTCTCCGGGGATTGGTGGCTCCTGACGATCTGTCTGAAGTACATGAGACAGTCTCGCTGTCTTGGCCTCCAAGTCTCAGGAGTATTCTGCTTGTTCTTTCGGCCTCCATGGTCCTTTCAATGTTCTTCGCCAGCTCTATAATTAAGGTGCATCTAGTCTTCTCCAATCTTCCTTGTTCAATGTAGGTCAATGTCTAGGAAGCCTTTTCGATCTACCGACTGAGCCGTGTTTCCTTAGAGCTCCGCCAACTTCCTTTGCAAGGACACTCTCGTTTTAACAGGTAGGGTAGGAAACTGGCAGTATTGTAAAAGAAGTGTCTCATCCCTTCCCTAGGGGCCCTGGTGGTGTCGTGGTTACGTGTTGGGCTGCTAACCTCAAAAACCACCAGCCTCTTGGGAGAAAGATGCGGCTTTCTACTGCTGTCAGGAGTAACAGTTTGGGAAACCCACAGGGGGCAGCTCTCCCCTGTGCTATAGACTGTGATGCAGCGAGTTTGGTTTGAGGTTTTTTTAATCTGTTAACATGTCTGTCTGCCCCTTGCTGGAAGACTCTCGGTTGGAGACTATCACTGATGTATGTCTTTTAGTCCTTTGCTAAAATTCTCTTGCCTTATCGCCAGTACTTAGATGATAAGTAAGCACTAAATGTCATCAAAATAAGTCACTGGTCAGACACAAATGAGTATACTGTACCCGGTGTGGCCGCATATGTAGCAAGTTCCAAACAAGTAAAATTAATGGAGGGATTGGAGTCAGGATAGCCATTTGTTTTGTGGACCAAACAAAAACCCTAACCAAACGCTATCGAGTTGCAAAGCGAGTAGGAATAATGAATGGGAGGTCAGGAGGGGCGTCTCTGGGACGTGGTCTTGGTCTATTTATTGCTCTGAATGGTTCTTGAGGCAAGGCTTTCTTTATGAAAATTTGAGTGGGATAATTTGCACTCTTCTCTGTGTGTTAGGTATGCATTCATAAAAAGTTTACTTAAAAATGAAAAAAGAAAGACAAAGAATTAGATGCTCTAGCCCCATCAACGGAAATCAAGGTGGACGGGAGATTCAAATTCTGCTGGAGCCCTTTCGCCTTCAGGCTTTCTTCTGTCGGAGTATGAGTTCACATGACTTGTCAAGGACAGGACAAGCCTCCCTCACTGCAGTTAGCAGCAAATCTTATTTTGCTGCGGATTGGCCATCAAGACGCCACAAATCAACAAAACAACAGCATGCATCCATAGGTATGTATAAGTTACAATCTAATTAAGGATCACTACAGCACCGCGTTCTCTATTATTGATTGTCCCCAAATATTGTAACACTGGAGGGGAACAAAAAGGCTTTTCTGCATCAGTAAGCATTCTGGATGTCAGACCCTGAAAAGTGAATTGTTTCTCTGATTAATTGACTTTAATAATAATATTTTTATTTATATAGAGACCTTGCCAAGGCATTCAGGGAGCTGTAAGGCAGCTCATAATCCATGATTAAAGCATTACACGAGCCATCTATAAGGAGCCTCCCTCTCCAAGTACAACAAAAGGAGGAGATGGATGGGGCAGGGATATGAAGGGGCAGCAGAGGGAACGGGCTGTAGATTGAGTGTGGGAGGTGATAAATGCTGCATTAAGGGGCGAGGGGGTTTCCTGGGATTGGCAAAGGCGTGTAATTTAACAGAGTCGGATTGGAATAGTGGCCCACAGGGAGTCCGCCGGAGCCCTGCGGAGATGTGGGCACTTCCGCCTCTGGCTGCCTGAAGGGAACACGGACAAGAATCGTTTCCTGCCAGCGACGTCCTCGTCACGAGTGGGATTTTTCATAAAGATTCAACTAGTAAAAGTTAAGGAAACTCTTGTAAATCATTCCGCACTTCCTGACGTTGGCAACGGCTCTAGATCATTGTGTTTTATGATCAGTTTGCAGTAAAGCCCGGGTAATGTGCAGCCTGATCCGGAAAGGGAGGGTGAAGGTGCCCGAGGGTGCCCACAGGCACTGAGCACTCTTTACGATGAGTCAGGACATCCTTCCTGCAGACCCCTTCCCTGTGCCTCCCACCGCCCCCTGCCCCCTACATTTCCAACTGCCCTGTCCGAAGACTTCTCTCCTTGACAGGGCTCGCTGTGAGAGTCTTATAACCAGGGGGTGGACTTTGTCCACTACCTGTTACTGTTTTATGCAGCGCATCGTTTTCAGATTAAACTGCAGCTTCCCAAAAGATGGTATGTCCGAGGCTGAAACCACCTGTCTGAGCAGAAAGCTGATAGTCTAGGTAGAACTACCCCATGCTGGGTTGCAAGTTTAATTATTATGGAATTTGAGCATCTGAGTAACAAGAAAAGAGAGATTTCCCTGTAGAAAGAGTAAGAGTAATTAACAAACAACAAGGAGGAGATGGAAAACCAAACATGACATAGCCGTTCACAAAAAGGTCTGAACTAGGGTGCGAAGTTTGCTTCTAGCCAGAGCTTGGGGGTGGGGGTGGGGGGGCTGGGATTCCATGGCTCAATTCTCTTCTCCTAATCCCTGGGAAAATCAAATGAAATGCATATCTAATGCTGAGGATACCGTGCCTAGTATCTGTTCGTCTCCCATGTTTTCTATAACAAAAGCAAACATTTTCCTAAAAGTTTTTGTCTGCCTCTTTTTGGTAGTACCCTTGCCAAGGTTGGATCCACCATCATGTGCCTTAGTTTGAGGAGAGCTGAAAATATGTTCTGGCAGGGCTGAGGAGCCAGCCAGGGTTGACTGGGCATCCCTGGGCAATGAGTGATTGATGGGTGGGTGAGGAGTCAAGTGAGAGCTAGTGCCCTGGATTGAATGGAAGGGTTTCCATTATGCACAGAGGGTGAGAGAAAGATGGCGAGAGACTGCATGGAAGGCTGCCATGAGTCTAAAAGAAAGGCAACTTTCTGGGCAAAAAAACAGACATTCAGGCAAAGAAGGCAACTGTATTCTACCCACTGAGCCAACCAAAGAAAGAAAGAAACAGACACTTGGGAGATCAGAGGATAAAAAGCACAGGCAGGGAAGGAAGCTTTAGGACATTTAACTCTAGATGTTTTCCTTTTGTGGAATTGGCTCTGCTTTGATATCTGCTCTGCGCTCGATTGCTCATTATATAATCACCAACTTTGTAGATTTTTATGTTAAAGGCGATTTTTTTAAACCCTATCTGGGGGGATTTCTCAGTCTTATCTTTGTCTGTTTGCTGTTACCTACCTAAGCAGGTGGCACCTGGGGCTAGGAAAGAAGACAGAAAGCAGAAACGAATTGGAGCCTTCCAGATAAATCCCAGAGGGCAGCGCTGAGTCAGAGTTGGGGTCCCATACATGGATTCCTCTGGTGTGATAGGACTATGTGAATTGTGTCTTTCGAATCATAGGTTGTGACACATTATTGAATTGTGCAATCAGTTGGCTGGATTACCCAGGGTTTTGTTTTGTTTTTACAAAAGAAAATAAGTTGAATAGAAAGCATCAGTGCATTGCATGGAGTAGAAAGTTTCCTAGAACGTGTGCTGTTTTGCACACAGCCTGTCTTGGTTACCGAGTGCTGCTGTACCCAAACAGCACCATGTGTGTGGGTTGGCTTTTGCGACAGAAATGTCTTTTCTCACAGCTCAGGATGCCAGAAGTCCAATGTTAGGGCATTGGCTCTGGAGCAAGGAGGAAGGGTATTCGTTGCCTCATGTAGATTAGCACAAGTAAGTTGTGATTAGCTGCTAACCTAACGTAAACCAGCGGCGCTGTGGAAGAAAGACCTGGTTATTTGCTTCTCCAGAGCCTATTGTCAGGACAGCACTATAGAGCGGTGTGACTCTGTAACCCATGCGGTTGCCGGGAATCTGAATGGACTCAATGACAACAGATTTGGTTTGGTTCACGTTGTTGGCAATCCTTGGCATTCCTGAGCCCGTAGATTCATCTGCCTCCATCGTCACAGAGGGTCTGGTTCTCCCGGGGGTGCCTCTCTGTGTTCTAATCTTTCTTCTTTCCTTTTTCTTTTCTCGGCTTTGCCCCTGCCTACTCTCTTTCTAAGACCCCTCTTAGAAGAGATTAGGTTTAGGATCCACCATCCTCTGGTACAGCTTAATTAACATAATACAAGAAAGCCTAGATTCTCAATCAGGGCTGCATTCTCAGGTGTAGCGATTTAGACTTCAAGGTGCCTTTTGGTGGGGGTCAGGGAGGACACAGTTCAGGTCATAAAACGCATGCACGCACACCCTGCTGTCAAAGACTATTCTCGTCAAGGCCATCAAATCATACATTTTAAAACAGAAATCTTCAAATCCCAATTCCTTTGGGAAATATGTTGGATTATAATAATTTTCTCCAATAATTTTGTGGCAAACAGAGTTCAGTCTATGTGTTGTTTCAAACCTGCCTAAGCGAGGACATGCCCAGACACTGCCCCTAACTAGCAGATCAAATAATTCAATAAAATAAGTAGAGGTAAATACCTTTTGATGCGAGTGTTTGCATCAAATGTTATCTTAAGTCCAGCAGCACTAAATCTTCATCGATCCCACTAACTCTTCTGTCAGTTTATGGCAATGCGTGGGAATCTAGTACATCAGAGAATTCAAACATTGTATAATTAAAAAGCCACTGAGGACATAACGGTTATGTGTTGGACTATCAACCAGAAGGTTAACAGTTTGAAACCATCAGCCCCTTGGTGGGAGAAAAACAGGGCTTTCTACTCCAGTAAAGAATCAATTACAGTCTCTGAAACTCACAAGAGCAGTCCTACCTGTCTTACAGGGTCGCCGTGAGTTGGCCTCGACTTGACGTCAGTGAGTTTGTTTGGGTTTATTTCGTTTGGAATAATCCACTTAATTTTTCTAACAAGGTTTTTTTTTTTACTTCACTATTGGTCTTTAGAGGAACTTTGGTGGTGTAGTGGTTGCACATTGGTCGGCTAACCTCAAGGTCTACAGTTCAAAACCATTAGCCACTCCAAAGGAGAAAGACGGGGCTTTCTCCTCCCAAAAAGAGTTGCCATCTCAGAAGCCCACAGGGGCAGATCTACCCTGTGCTGTTGGGACGCTAGGAGTGCCATCGGCTCGATGGCAGTGAGATTTTTGTTTGTTTGTTTTATTGGTGTTTTGGGCACAGTTGTATTCAGATGAGTGTGATGATCAGATTTTATGTCACCTTAACGGTACTTGTGTGAGTCCAACCTATCAATCAGGTCATAGTTGGGTGATGCCTTCTTGGGAGTGTGACCTTTTTATAAGAGACACTAAGGACTTCTCTTTTTCTTGCTCTTCTCTCTCCTGATTGCCTGGACTGCAGGTCTGCCTTTGGGGTTGGCAACTTATGTGGCCTGCTGTCCCTGGGAGCTGTGGTGTCCCACAACGTTGTGCAGGCCATGGGTCCATGAGATGCTCCCCATCAGCCCACTTCACCCTCCTTCTTCATCCACCAATGGCTTCGTCCAGCTGAAGAGGGTTCTGGCTGGCACTGGACCCATGGACTTGAGTTGGACTGGGTTGGGCCGCTTTTTTGATATAAAGTCCTTTATCACACATCTATGAGTGTCACTGGTTTTGTCTCTAGAAAATTCAGTCTGACACAATGAACACAGACTCAACAGTGGAGAAAGGTGGCTCAGAAGCAAACCAGGTGATTGAAAGGAGCCAGTTTGGGAATGGCATAATGGTTACACATTGCGCTGCTAATCGCTAGGTCAACTGTTCAAAACCACCAGAGGCTCTTTGGGAGAAAGACAGGGGTTTTCTACTCCCATAAAGATTTATAGTCACCGGAGACACAGTGTGGGAACTGCGCCCGAT
>NW_022103920.1:41800005-41802754 GCF_000313985.2 Echinops telfairi
ACACAATTGATGTATGTATGGATTGTGATAAGAGTTGTATGAGCCCCTAATAAAACAATTAAAAAAGATTTATAGTCTCAGAAACTCACAGGGGCAGCCTACCCCTATGCCCTATGGGGGTTTTTTAATATTATAATCCATGAAGAAGCTATTTTATGAGAGAGCTCACAGGTGGGAAGAGTTGCATTTATGAAATGTTCATCTGAATACTATCTTTCAGTGACATAATATTTCCCATGGAGCCCTTGACTGGCACACATGGTAACGTGCTCAGCTACCAACGTAAAGGTTAGCATTTCAGATCCACCCAGAAAGGCCTTAGAAGAAAAGCAATCTACGTCTAAAATTTCACAGCCATTGCAAACCCTAACACACCTGGGGTGACCAGGAGGTAGAGTTGACCAGACGACAATTTGTGTGGCCTGTATTTGTCACAGAGGAAATGACCATACCATAAGAGAATCAACAGTATTTTCTTATTCTGTTTTAGACATAAATCTGTCTAGGTGATGAGCCGGTGGAGAATTGGGTAGGACCATATCTCAATATTCATTCATGCACTCATTTGAACCGACTCATACACAGGTACTCTTTGGCAAAACCCCTGCCCCTTTTTCAAGAAGTAACCCAAGCTCTCATGGAGGATAGGTCAGCAGTGACCTAGTCATAGTAAAATCAGTTACCTACATCATGATATATTTTAATATTATTTTAGGATTTTTGAAATATCAATTCGTGGAATCCCAACAACAGAAACAACGTCCTCAGTGAACGTAAATGTAGAGGTAAATGATGAGATGCAAAACTGTACAGAGGGCGGGGTGCATACCTGACCTGCGCTGGCTTCCCTATTACCAGGAGGCAGGGGCCAGGCATGCCTCCCTGCTTCCTTCTTCTTTGTCTTTTTTTTAAAATCGTTTTTTTTGGGTGCACTTACAGACCTTATTACATTCCATACATCAACTGTATCAAGCATATTTGTACATATGTTGCCATTATTTTCTAAACATTTACTTTCTATTTGAGCCCTTGGTATCAGCTCCTCTTTTTTACCTCCTCCCCACCTCTTCCACCATCGTGATCCCTTGATAAATTATAAATTATTATTGTTTTCATATCTTATACTGACCACTGTCTCCCTTCACCCACGTTTCTGTTGTTCATCCCCCTGGGAGAGGGGGGGTTTATGTGTCTGTCAATCATTGCGATCGGTTCCCCCTTGCTCCCCTCCTTCCCCCACTTTTCCCCTACCCTCCTGGTATCTCTACTCCCATTTCTGTTCCTGAGGGCTTTATCTGACCTGGGTTTCATGTGTCATGAGCTCTTATCTGTATCAGTGTACATGATCCGGTCTAGCCAGAACTGAAACGCAGGACTGGAGTCATGATAGTGGGCAGTGAGGAAGCCTCAGAGAACCAGAGGAATATTGTGTGTTTCATCGGTGATATATTCTGTGCCGTGGTTGACTCATCCCTTCCTTAGGACCCTTCTGTGAGGGGATGTCCTATTGTCTACAGATGGGTTTTAGGTCTCTGCTCCCTCATTCTCAACAATATGTTTTTTTGTGTTTTGTTTTGGTCTTCTGGTGCCGTCGACACCTCATGATCTCACAGGCTGGTGTATTTCTTCGGTGTAGGCTGTTGCTTCTCCGCTAGATGACTGCTTGCTTAGCTGTAAGCCTTTAAGACTCCAAGTGCTATATCTTTTGATCGCTGGGCACCATCAGCTTTCTTCACCACATTGGCTTATGCACCCATTTTGTTTTCAGCAATTATGCCAGGAGAGTGAGCATCACAGATGCCGGTTGTTAGAACAAAGTGTTCTTGCCTTGAAGGAGGGCTTGAGCAGAGGACCAAAGTCCATCCTCAATGTATTGCCATATAAATATATGTACATAGGCTAATACCTCTATGTTTAGGAATTAATAGATTTACATAAGTGCACACCTATGTTTATACCTCTATCCACAGCTTTGCTTCCTAGATCTTTCCTCTGTTTCCTTTTACTTTCCTCCTGCTTCATTATCATGCTCACCCTTCTGCCTCTTAGTACTTCCTCTGAGCTAGATTGCTGTTGCTCCAACACCCCCAGGATCTGTATGTTCTCCTGGTTGTTGCTTTAATTCCCTAGTTGTTCCGCTGTCTATGGCATCGTTTGCTCACCTCTCCAACCCCTGCCTCCCACCCACCCCCAGGTCCCTTGGGAGCCATCAGTTCCATCGCGTTCTCCTGGGGCTTGCTTCCCGTGCCTGTCTTATATTGGCAGGCAAAACAAAACAAAAAAATTGATTAAAAAGAGAGAGGGGAAAAAAGAAAGAAAGAAACTAGAAAAAAAAAAAGAGCGAAGAAACATATAAATCCAGGTCTGTCCTCTGACCTTTGGGGGGTTCCGGGAACTACCCTTCCTAGCCTGAAGTCAGCAGTTTCATGGCTTTGCCTTGCTCCCGTTGCTGATCTCTCATGTTCCCTTCTTGGTTCACCCCACTGTGGGGTGGTCAGACCAGACTCACTCCCCGCTCGGTGTCCCCAGTATTGTCTCTGTCGGTAGGCTCCAGCGAGGGGACATCATGTCTCCAGCTGTTGTCGGCCCTACAGTCCTCTCTGTGCCTTAGCAGCTCTGTGCAGGGCCTTATCCTGAGGGCTTGGTGTACCAGTATGGGGTCTAGCCCCTACCAGGTGGGATCTGCACTCACATTCCCATTTCTGTGGTGACATAAACAATACCCTCCCCCTGGGTGGATTAGTGCCCT
>NW_022103920.1:41802952-41815061 GCF_000313985.2 Echinops telfairi
CAGTGGACTCATGTTGTACTTGTCCTTTTATGATTGGCTAACTTCGCTTACCATAATTTCCTCCAACTCTTCCCATGAGACAGCGTGCTTCATGCGATCATCAGTGCTTTCTAGGGATGCGTAGTACTCTGTTATGTGTATGTGCCAGAGTTTTCTAATCCACTCGTCGATGGAAATTTAGGTCGTTTCCAATTCTTTGCAATTGTGAATTATGCCGCAATAAACATTGGAGTGCAGGCTACTGGTCTGGGGCTATTTCTTACCTCTTCTGGGCATATGCCCAGTAGAGGGATTGCTGGGTCATAGGTAACTCAATTTCCATTTGCTTCAAATATCACCAGATGTCTTTCCACAGTGGCTGTATGTGTCTACAGACCACCAGCAGTGGAGCGTTCCTATCTAGCCACATCCCCTCCAATATTTGTTGCGTTCTGATTTTCTGATTTGAGCTATCCTCAAGGGTGTTAAGTGGTATCTCTTAGTTGCTTTAATTCTCTAATGGCTAATGATCGGGAGCATTTTCTCATATGTTTATTGGCCATTCGAGTCTCCTCCCTAGTGAAACTTCTGTTCTGGTCTTTGGCCCACTGCCCTTCATTCTTCTTTGGCTACTCTAACAACAACCATTCCTCTCATGGCACTCTGGTGCTACGCGGGGCTTGATCAATCATTGCAGCAAGGATGCAGTCACTGGTCTACAGACACACCTCTCCTCAGCCAGCAGCCAAGTCTCCTCGGTCCTCAGCCTTGGAGCCACGTGGCTCCTTGGCCTTTGCCTCTGTGGACCAGAAAGCCTCCACTGTTGCTCTGTCTCGCAATCCCACAGTCTTGGTGCTGCGCCTCTGCTCTGTCTCACAGTTTCCTTGCCTCGGCCTCTGGTCCTGGCCTGGCTTCCTTGCTCTGTCCCATAGTGTCCCTGCCCCAGTCTCCGGTGCCTCTGGTTTGGGCCTCTGCCATTTCAGACGGAGATTCCAGTGGTCCTGGGATTTCTCTCTGTGTCAAAAATAGCTCTTATGCACAGAGGAATAGCTCTGATGAAGGTGCAGTTTGTGTCTTTTAGCAAACAATTCAAAAGAGAGGCAGACCCCAGGGAGGTGGGTTGGCATCCTGCCTGCAACAACAGGGGCCACTGTGAGGGTGGTGCAGGACCTGACAGGGCTTCCTTGCCTTGTACACAGGGTCATACGAGCTGGAACTGATGCAATAGCAGATGGTACCCCAAGGAAACAAAGGGTGTGACTTGGCTCACACCCTCCACTACGGTCAGGATCGAACCCCACCTTCATCCTGTCCATTATGTAGCAGAGAGCTCCCTCCAAAATGGGGGTATAGCCACAGGCACAGAATCTGGAATTGCAATCCATCATGTAAGGGATCATGGCTAGAAAGGCCTATTAATTGACTCTACCTCAGGAGGAGACCGTAAGAAGGAAAAAGAGAAATGGGAAAAACTCGATTGTAAGGTGTAGGCATTAGAACCTATCAGAGGAAACCATTTTTAGCCTCCGTCAGTGTTGCCAACTGAAATCTTAGGCAATCACACGTCTGCAAGGTAGTACTTTAAGAGCTTATGCTGACAGATTGAAGCATGATTGTTGCATTTTGAATTTTCATTCGCTGAAAACTCATCTTTCAATCTGTTCCTTCCTTTTTTAGTCTTTGGAGCGATGTAGCACTCTCTTTAATAATTAGCAATCAGATTTCTTCAAAAGAGAAAAGAATCC
Source organism: Echinops telfairi (assembly GCF_000313985.2). NCBI lineage: Eukaryota > Metazoa > Chordata > Mammalia > Afrosoricida > Tenrecidae > Echinops > Echinops telfairi. The sequence goes on from NW_022103920.1 coordinate 41,804,677, forward strand.
CTTGCAAAATTATCTTTTTTTTAAAGTTGCTGATTAAAGAGCACGAGTTCTTGGGAGAGTGCTTGGATCACTTGGCGTCACACATCTTTATTCATGAACACCCTTTGAAAGGCAGCCTTGCATGTATTTATATATTTTTTCATAATGAGTATAGTTATTTAAAAATTAAAATAAAGGCCTTACATCTCATCCTTTGCAACAATTAAAAATAGTTTAAAAACAATTGCCCTTGGGAAAAAAACCCTTGCTCCAAAACCTTTGAAACCACTCTTTGGGAAGGTTGGGGAAAAAAAGAAAAAGAAACATAATCCTTACCAAAATCCTAGCTGCCTTCTTTTTTTGTTTGTTTGTTTTTCTTCTGTAGAAATCGATAAGCTGATCGGAAATGTATGTGGAAATGCAGAACAGCCAACACAGTCTTGAGAGAAGAACAAATTCTAGGGTTCAGTTTTCCTTATTTCAAAGTTTCTTGCGGAGCAGCAGGGACGTGGCGGCAGGACAGGTATAGAGATCCATGAGACAGAATCAAGAGCCCGGAAAGAAAGCACGGCTCTTGTAGTCAGTTGGCCTTTGAAAGGGCACCAAGACATTTCAGTGGGGGGGAGAACTATTGTCAAATAGTTCTGGGACAATTGGAGACCCCCATGTGAAAGGATGGAGTTGGATCCTTTCCTCATACCGCATGCAGAAAACGAACTCAAAATGGGCCACAGATCTCAGTAACCTTACAAGAACACATCGGAGTAAAGCCTCGCAACTTTGGATGATGCTCTGATTCCCTTGATATGACGCCAAAAACACAAGCAGAAATGGAAAAGTAGATCAATGAGACTACACACACACACACACACACACACACACACAGTACTGCAAAGAACACCCTCAAGAAAGTGAAAAGATGACTTACAGAACAAGAGGCAATGCTTACGAGTAGAGGTTTAGTATTTACACTATGCAACCAAAATAAACCAAAGCCTTTACAGAATAGAGGAGAACTGTCTCACTGGGCATCCAGGGCCGTCAATATCTACGGAAGCAGACTGCTTGCTCTTGCGGGGTGGCTGTTGGGTTCAAATCGCTGACACGTTGGTTGGCAGCTAAGTTCTTTAACCACACCACCACAAGGCCTTGAGCCAAGTTCACAGAAATATTGACAGTGGGTCAATCTAGGTGGTAGGCACTTTCATATTCATTCCACTCTGCACTCAACGTTTCTGTATTTTAAAATGTTCATGGAAAGGGTCAGGAGAAGACCATTTGCCAGCCCACTGATTTGCCATCATTGCTGCCTAGTTCATCTTGGTGGTTGTCACCCACATCCTTGAATTCTCAATTATACTCCTGTTTATTCAAGAATTGCCTCCCTGATGAGACTGTGAGTCATTTGGACATGGCAACGTGACTTAGTAGTTCTTTCCTTCCCCCTTGCACTTAGGATAACAATAACATCTACTCTTGTGTTTTACATACCTGAATCACGGGGTCACCTGGGAGGGTGGGGGGGGGTTGCTAGGTGTCAGGGAGCCAATGCCAACCCCTCGCAGTCCCTGGGTACCACGGAACACAGCACGACCCCAGTGCACAGCCATCCTCCCCCAGGCCTGCGTTGGATAGTGGCTGCAGTCACTGGGCCGGCCATCTCTGACGGTCTTCCTTCCTTTTTTCCGCTGACTGGATTGGAACTGTCGTGGGCTGGGAATAAAAGAGTTAGACCTTTCTATCACCTCGCACTCCCAGCCCTCGTTGACTGCTCAATCATCGCTTTCTCGGGAAAACAGCTTTTTCAAATGAGGCCATAGGTGATCAGGATGACTGCCGAGAGGTGTCTGCCAGCAGGTAGTGATGCGGATGAAAAGAGGACTTGTCGAGAACGCTACCAAAGGAAAGGGTTATTCCTGTGTTTGAAGTGTTTGTTTATTTCTAGAGCTTGGAGTGGCTGTCACCAATGGATTATGTCAAATGTAAAAGCATTATTATATTATAATTCAATTTTTAAAAAGTTTTCGAAATTCAGGACAGACTGTGTATTCTCTGCTTTATTACTGGAATTTGTTTTAGAAAAATTTCAAGGCCACTCAGGATTAGATGATGAGTAGCTCATACCTATTATTTTGAGGGCTAAATTTGTTTTCCGAGCTGCTGTGGTAAAAAGACCTCTGGGCAGTCTGCAGAGAGCAAAAGCAGCTACATTAGGATTAACGAGAAACGTGCATCTGGAGACTCTTGAAAGGAACAGCATACACATCAATAGAGAATCTTCTAAATAGGATCAATGAGCTGACTGAAATCAGGAGACTAGGAAAGGGTGGATGGGGGGGGGGGGCGGGTATCAACACATTTTCTTTCATGCTTCTGTAGTTGTCCCCAGGGTGCCCAGGGTCTGGGCAACCGGTTATCCAGAACCCTGTGGGCCTGCTGGCCACCTATCTCTGAGAGCTTCCTGCCCTCTCCAGCTACAAAGCTTTCTGCCATAGAGGGCAACCTGAGGCCTCCGTAGCCACTCTCACGGGGGCAAAGGGCAGTGTCTAAAACAACAACTCACGGCCATAGAGTCAATGTACTCATTGTGAGCCCTGGTGGTGCACTGGTTATGAGTTGGGCGGTGATCCACTTGGTCGGCAGTTCAAAGCCACCAGCCAATCCTTGAGAGAAAGACAGGGCTTTCTACTCCCATAAATAGTTACAGTCTTGGAAACTCACAAGGGCACCTCCACTCTGCCCTAGAGGGTCACTCTGAGCAGGCAAAGGACAGTAGATGACCTAGGTGTTGTCCCTTCAAAACCTGAGAAAAGCCTTCTAAACTTAACAGCTATCGAGACGGTCCCGACTCACAGTGAAACTTGAATGACCCTAGCACAGGCCTCCTCCGTTCTTTTCTCGCCCATTTACTCATTTGCCAACAAATAGTCCTCTAGGGCAAGAGACCCAAGTATTTTGTCCCTCCGTCTAGCCTGCCTGTTAAATAAATGTTATTGAGTGTTAACTCTGTGCCTTGCCTATGCCAGGTCCTGAGGCTCCTAGGATGAAGGAGATGGGGTCTCCGCACTTGAGGAACTATCCCACACATTTGGGGGAAACCACTACAAACAGATCACTGCCACAAAGCAATAGAAAGAAAGGGCTGGATATTGGGTCTTGGGACATAACAGAGGGTGGTAGACTTCCAGAGACGTTCCCTGGCTGCCGTTCATAGTCCTGTGAGTACTTACAGTGGCAGCTAAGATAGACTGGTTTATTGAACAATGCTCATAGTTGGGATATTTGAAACCAAGAGGCCCAGTGTAACCCATGCCGACCGATGAGTACATGTTGGGTACTTATCTAAAGCAAACAAACCCTCCAGAGAATGACTTCTCTTCTGCTACCTGCGTCTTAACTTACCTTCTGGTGCCGTCTCTTACCACCCTGCTCAGATCCCTTCTGTGCACTGCTTTGGTTTCACTCGTTTGTCCTAACAGATGTGTTGCGTTGAATTGTTACTGCTGCTCGGTGCAGTGAGAGGGTTTTTCTATGGGAGTCTGAAGAGGGGAGGCCAACTTATTCTTCGATTTCTGTGTCATTTTCCTCTTCCTCCTTCACCTCCTTCAGAATGATACTTTACCCAAAGCACTCACGCGGTGACAGCTGATCAGGCACATTGGTTGCTTAGCTAAATCCTATGCGATCCCACACAACTTCTGCCTCCCCCCCACTTTCCTTGATTTGAGGGCCCGCTGTGATTGCCTCTTAGTGAAAAAATTCTTCCCAATTTTCCCCAAGGGTTGTCTGAGGCCCCTCTGCCTCCTTTTGGGTTCAGGTACGGAAGAGCCCCAGTAAGCTGCTGGCCAATGAGAGATGCTCCGCAAGGCAGGGATTGGCCAGCATGGAAAAGTTGGATTCGCTTTCATCTGTCCTTTGTGGGGTATATTTTTATTCTTTCTTGTTGCTCTTTCTTATTTTTTAACTGTGTGTGTGTGTGTGTGTGTGTGTGTGTGTGTGTGAATTAGGTTGGGGGATTTACACTTCAGAGCATCAATTTTGTATTCAACGACTTAAATTACTTATCAAACCTCCCTACAGTTTGCCTTGCCTCACTTCATTTCCTCTTCCTCTTCCCCCAAGGTAACACCTATCTATCCACCCTCGAGTCTCTTGCTGCCCCTGCCCTCCATTCTCTTACACCTGGTACCATCCAAGTCTGTTTCTTTGGGTATAAAAGCCTTTATAACTAGCTGTCCTTATGCAATGGACTAATTTCCCTGAGCGTGATGTTCTCCAAGTCCATCCACGCCACATGGTGCTCCACCGCTTCATCGGTCGTCTTTGACAAGGCAGAGTGTTCCACCAGGTGCATGTACCAAAGGTATTTGTTCAGTTTTCCTGTGTATTAAAACCTGTCATTAGATAGCACTAAACATTCATTTCCAATAGGATATAATTACAAAAGGGCTTCCAAAAGTTCATGGGCAAAATGTCATGACCTTTCCATTCCATTTCCCATGAACTATTTAAAGCCTCCTCGTGGCGCTATGGGGTGGGGGTGGGGCTGCTAACCGCACCGGTTGCTCTGGGTCAGAACGAGCTTGATGGCAGTGGCTACTTTGGGGGTTAACCGGCATAAAGGCGCCCTGGTGGCCGAGTGGGCAAGAGCTCGGCTGCTCATGGAAAGGTTGCTCTTCGGGCGAAGGACAGGCCAGTCTGCTTCCATAAGGGTTCCCAGCCCTGCGTTTCCATGGGGAGCGCTACGCTGTCCTGGCACGGTTTCACCTGGCACAGGGTGAAGGAGTGCAGTGCAGGTTCAGACTTTCTTCCACAGGAAAGAAGGCATTTCTAGCTGGCTTTGTTTCCTCAGCCGTCCGTCTCCACGCCTCGTTAACTTAGATCTAGAGATTCCCCGCTTCCTGAGAGGCAACTGTTCAGATCTGAAGTTGGCACTGGTCCCTGCCTTCTTGGTGACCACATGGTATCTAAGTTTTCACTGATCCTTGTACAAAGATGCCCAGTTTGAAAACTCCATCTTACAGGTTTCCACCAATAATTAGCACCCTGGAGGAAGTCAGGCACAAGGGACTGAACAGCCCAGGGAAGTAAAGGCTCTCTGCCTTGAGTGCTTCCTTTTAGCAGAGTCGACACATCCTTGGGCGGGGAGGCCTGAGCGGAAGGACAGGAAAGGTTTAATGTGCAGCCTTTCAACTTCTGCTGTGGATACTTGAGTAAGCAAGGGAGTGCCCCAGAATCTGATTTTGTAATCGTCGTGAGAAAACAGCTTCTGGGTTGAACGTGACTTGAGAGATACACTTGCCAGGAGAGCCAGGAAAGGCCGGTGTGGTCCTTTGGATGGACAGCGCAGCAGCAAACCCTGTGTGAATTCTAGAGGATGTGAACGTAGCCTCTGATCCAGTTTCAGTGTGAGCTCTGTGTAGATCATGTACTGACTCTTTCCCCATCACACACCTGTCGGGATGTGCACGTTTCTTTCTTTGGAAGTGTAACAGACAGATAGACAGGTGCTACTGGGCGCGCTGTGCTGTAAAGAGCTGGACCAGGGTTATGGATGTCCATGGTCACAGGGCTTCTGTAAGAATTCATTTGGTGTTGGGTAGCAGCTGAGACCAGGAACTGAACCTGTGGCTGTGAAGTTGACGCTGGCTCTTGGCAAGTTGTTAGGATGTGGATTAGAACGGACCCAGATGATCATCTTGCTGGTAATCTTTCCGGAAGCAGTTTGCTACATCTTTCTCCATGGTGCCGCTGGGTGGATTCAAACTGCCAACTTTTAAAGTGACAGCCAATCACAAACTGCTTGCCCTAGATGCTACCCCCACAATAAGTCTCATTAAGCAAATCGCCTTAGTGTTACCATATCCTGCCACTCTCAGTCTGAAGACACCACTGCTTCCTTCCAGGACCCTATCTAAGATATTCCGTTCCCACTGTCCACCTGGAGACAGGGGCAAAGGCTTGGGCCTGGCCCTCTTCTCCCGGCATACTAGGAGGTGAGGATGTTATGATTGTTTTAGGGGGGAAGGGATGATGTCCCATGGTAGAGAGGCCCTGTGTTGAAAGCTAGGCTTAGCTACACTGAATCCATCCCCTCCACTTCGGTCGTCCAGTTTCCCCTCCACAGGTTCTGCTTTTATCCCGGGATCTTGGACTGGCCCAAGCTGTGGGCTGGGCTCAGCAGGAGGGGAATGCTCAGGTGCTTGTCAAGCCATGTGTGGTCTTGCTGTCAGCACTTGAGCTCAGCAGGTCCCAGAGCACTCAGGCATCATCCACCTGGCCCTGCCATCGTCCCAGGGCAGACAACGATCTGCCCAGGGCACTTCTGCAACAAGAAAAGAGCACAGCTGGAACATTCTTCACCGGCCTAGCACGCGTGCACTTTAGAACCTGCCTCGCCACCTATCCCACCACAGACTACTTTCCAGTTCTCATAGAGGGTATCAGACTTTTAATGTAATTTTCAAAACACAAAACCAAACCCAAATCAGATTCACTACCACTGATTCAATGCCGACTCCAAGCGACCCGATGGGACAGGGTAGAACTGCCCCTGTGAGTTTCTGAGATTGTAACTTACAGGAATAGAGAGCCCTTGCTCCGACAGAGCAGCTGGTGAATTTGAATGGCTGACTTTGCAGTTAACAGCGCACTGGGTAACCACTACACTACCAAGACGCCTTGAAACCTAATGCAGCCACATAAATAGCACCCACACCCACATAGTGTGCATAATGCACATAGGAAGTGAACATATGGCAGTTTGTGTGTGTGTTAAACCTTATATAGGATTATTTGTGTGTTAAACCTCATATAGGATTATTTGTGTAAAAACAGCAGGCGCTAAGCCACGTCCACTGTCCATTTTCCACCCCTTCTTCAGTTCTCTCAAGGTGGATGTGGGGGAAGGAATCAGCAGTGGCTTTTGTTGGTCCTGGAGTTGAACCTGATGGTTTAAATTAGAGCTTTTGTCAGCAGGTGCGTTCTGACTCACTAGGATAATAATTGCCCAGGGAAGTCTCCAAATGCTATCGATTCATGGACAGATAATAGACAAGGTCACCCTTCAGAGGCCACCCAACTTATCTCCTTAGGAAAGTGTACACACAACATTATCAACAAGGGGCAGATAGGAAACTAGTACTCAAGTTCGGGGCGGTCTGGCTCTACTATCTATGCTTCTGAGACCTCCCACTGACTGGAATACTGCAGTGAACACTTTACTGAGACACCCAGAGCCTCCTTCAGGGCTTGGTGCCCCAGCTGCTGGGAGTGCTGCTAGCAGGCAGCCCTCACCGCTCAGTCCCCGTCACCTGTTGCCTCACTTGAAAAAAGCTGTTTTCCCAAGAGAGCTATGGGAATGAGAGCTGGTCAAAAGATCTAGCACTTTTACTGCCAGCCTCGACAAGTCCAATCCAGTCCGTGAAAAAGAGGAAGGTTCTCAATGAGGTGGATTGACACAGTGACTTCAACGATGGTATCAACCACAGGAATTGTGGTGAGGACCACTCCGGAAAGGGCAGTGTTTTGTTTGTTTGTTTGTTTCTCTGTTGTACGTAGGATTGCTATGGGTTGGAAAAGTCTCAATGGCCCTAAAGCAGTAACAACAGTTCTGAAGGTGGTCCTATCTTTCCTCCACTCGGTTGGCTAAGTCGAGCACTGTTGGCTGACATTACAGCTTGCCTTCTCTCTCTGCCCAGCCCTGAATCCTTCTATATTCCCTTCTGCAGCTGTCCATCCTGAGAGTCCTTCCCAATAAACCTCCAGCCCAAAAACCAAACTCACTGCGATTGAATCAGTTCCAACTCGTAGCAAGAGTAGAACCGTCCCTCTGGGTTCTCAAAGCTGTAACTTTGTACAGGAAGAAATAGCTTATCGGTCTTCCAAGGAACAACTGCTGGGTTTGATCTGCTGACCTTGTGGTTAGCAACCCAAAGATACCATCAGGGCTCCTTACAGCACAAGAAGCTCCACCTTAAAGCCTGCTTTGGCCAAGGATCTAGTGTTCATGGGTGAGTTTTCCCACCAAATCTCAGCCTTGTCCCAACACTCACTCATGGTGTGACCTTGGACAACTTTAAGCCTCTGTGTGCCTCTGTTTTCCCCTTGTAAAAATGATCGGGATCATTATAGTAACTAGCATATAGGATTTGTGAATGTCTCCAATGAGTTTAACCATAAAAAACATGTACTCATACCTAAAAGAGTTCCTATTATTATTATTATCTTTGCTTAGGACAAGAAGGAGTCAAAGTTTCCACTTGCACGCAGCTCACAGTCTTCAGAAGGTCATTCACGAATACATAGAAGTGTCACTGAGAATCCAAGGCAACGTAATAAACCACCAGGATGAGCCAGGCAACAGCGAGGACAATTTGGGGCTTTGTCCAAAATGGAACATTGTCCTTTTGGTGACAGATTTGATAGCAGAAGTGGGAAGATTTCTGAAGGGTCTTGTGGCTAGAGGGCTGGAGCGCCAGAGGTTTATTCCAAATATGGAAAATATGGAGCTTCCTTAACTGCTTAGCACATTTAAAATAAGATTGATCAATCGATGTGAGAATTTACCCCTAGATTGCCTCTGGGAGCAGTCAAATAATAGCTGAATTTTATTTTTTTAAGTTGCTGAATGCCTTCTCATCCACACACCCACCCCGTTGGGTAAGCACCACTATTCCTACCACGCAGGTAAGGAAATACGGAATGGAATGGCTCAGGGACTCGCCCAGGATCACCCGCAGACTAGGGGAACTGCCGAGCCTGGTTTCAGGCAGCTTGAGACGGGCGGATGCTCTCCTCCGTGTCCAAGACGGCGGGCTACTGCTTTCCTCTGAGACTTCAGATGAGAACAGGATTGAATCTGTTTATGAAGTGATAGCTTTCGATAAGCTACTGTGCCCTGGGGAGAGGAGCTTGTTTATCATTTCTCATCTTTTCTGTGAAAGCAATTTTTGCAGCATCTCGCGTGCTATCATGAGTCAATGAAGCAGGTGCTCATTAGACCTCCAGGCTGGGGTAACGCTTATTTTGAATTGCCATGTAAGGAAGGGGTGGGGAAGGCGAACGCCCTAAATGTTCAGTAAAGAACCTGGGCGTCATTTACATGCATGTGGAGTTCATTAATCCAAGTTTCCTTAGCTGTGCTGCTTCTGAAAACAAGCACATGTTTAAAGGTCGTTTAACTTGAAGAAGAAGAACAAGGAGGGCAAGGGGGAGGGGATTGGGTTTGGGAGAGGAGAAGGAGTGGAGGAGGGGCAGGAGAAGCAATGGAAGACTCCTTCAGCCTTTCTGTTGTTCTTGATGGTGGCTGTGCAGTTGCTTCTGCCTCGTGGAGACCCCACGTGTATGCAGTGGAACTGTGCCACAGGGCAGCAGGTCCCCAGGCCTGTCTTCCTGGCCACTTCCCGGGGAGGGGGTTCTAACTGCCAGCTTAGTGGGTAGTACTCAAGCACTGAACGCCTTAGTGCTTTGAGTGGAAATTCAGCAAAGACATGTTCTAGAGATGGACTAACAAGGGCTTGGTGACTGACTCCTCTGGAGGTCAGCCCTTGTGACTCGACTGAGCAGAGGCTTCGTGGCACTTGTTCTGTCTGAATAGAATCACCAGTTTGTAAGCCAGACAAACGGGCTTTTACAAACACACAGAGAGCCCGTATTGATCTAGAGGATTCCTGAAATCGCTGATTTGTTTGAATGGCTCTTCTCTGGTCAAGTGTCTGCTGCTCATCCACCGGATGGTCAACATGGGGTCAAAGTGCTGATTTCCCCAGGATTAATCATTTTCTTCTTTATCTGCATCAAAGTTCTGTGATATGCTGAACTTCCCTTTTTCTGTTGAACTTACAGTATGTTTAGAATTCAGTCAAGAATAGTAAATATTGACTTAAAAGGTCATCGCTTACTCGAGAGAAAAGGGTTATCATTAGGAAAATGCACATTTGCAAAATTTCCATCCTACTCCTTTCCATGACAGTGGTGTTTTTTTTAAAAAGCTCTTTAAGCTTGAAAAAAGGAATTTTCCTAGATTTTATTCACCTTTTCATTTTCTTATTTCAACATATTCAGGGCAATTGTCCTGGTTCTACACGAGTAGCTCAGCAGTTATTGTGAGCAGAATTTGGAATAAGAAAGAAACAGCCTCCCCCACCAAACCCCACCAGAGTTGCTTTGTGGTTATGACACCTCAGTGCCTAACTATGGGCAAGAGAGGGGGGATTTTTTTATTTTAAATCATTTTATTAGGGGCTCATACAACTCTCATCACAATCCATACATACATCAATTGTGTAAAGCGCATTTGTACATTCATTGCCCTCACCATTCTCAAAATATTTGTTCTCCACTTAAGCCCCCGGCATCAGGTCCTCATTTTTTCCCCTCCCTCCCCGCTGCCCCTTCCCTCAGGA
>NW_022103920.1:41816253-41819775 GCF_000313985.2 Echinops telfairi
ATCAAGCACTACCAGGCCTCCCACACCCACCTCACCACCAATTTGGATCACTTGTTGTTCCCTTGTCCCTGGGTTTGTTAACACCACTTCGAGAAGGAAGATTTTTAAAAACCCATATTTTATGGTACTTTTGAGATTTAAAACATATCATCCATATGAAGAGTTTACTCAGTGCATGACACAGATATTTAACGAATATTAGCTATTAGTGCTATCTCATTTATTATTGAATGAGCCCTGGTAGCATAGTGGCTTCGTGTCGGGCTGCTAACCACCAGGTCAGCAGTTCAAATCCTCAGCTGCTCTGCGGCAGAAAGCTGAGGTTGTCTGCCCCAGAAAGATTCACAGCCTTTGGAGCCCAAGAGAATTGTACTCTGTCTTATAGGATCGCTGCGAGTTAGATTTGACTCAATGGTAGTCATTTTTTTAAGTTTGGGTTTTTTGAATGCTATTATAATATTTAAAAACATGTGCAAATTATGGTATTCTGTGTGTTTGCAAAAGGAGCCCTGATGGCATCGGGTGGATGAATTGAGCTCCTGACCACAAGCCTTTGGACCTCACCAGTCGCTCCTTGGAGAAAGAAGAGGTTATTTTATCTCGTGAAGATTTAGAGCCTGGAAAACCCACAGGGACGGGTCTACTCTGTCTGGTGGGGGTGCTGTGAGTTGGAATCAAATGATAGAAGCAAGTTTGATTTTTTGATTTGATGTGTTTGCGTAATGTAAAACCTCCCCTACAGATGACAAACTCCAGATCAAAAGGGGCTCATCCGTTTTTCTAAGAAATCGATACACCCTAATCCATATTAAACAGAGAGATCATTTGAATGGAATATTAAGTATGATTTTGAAAATAGGAATGTAGTCCAAACCAGCTTGGCTTATACTTTGCAAATGATAAATATGGTCTCCCTTAAGAATTCATAGGCTCACAATCCCCAGCCGAGTTAAGATAACTCCCCTAAAAAAAAAAAGAACTCACTGCCATCGAGTCAATGCCAACTCGTAGCAACTTTACAGGACCGAGTAGAACTGCCCTTGCGACTTTCCAAGAATGTCACTCTTTACGGGAGTACAAAGCCCCAGTTTTCTTCTGAGGAGTGACTGGTAGTTTTGAACTGGTGACCTTTCAGATCGCAGCCTAATTTGTAACTACTACACCACCAGGGACCCATAGTTAAGATTATAAATACAAAGTACTTAAAATAATACAATGGAGGACTTTAAAATATTCATAGAAGATCCCATTATTTTTTAATTCCATTTTCCTCCAACTTTTTGAAGCCTTCTCATGTAATTTAATATATACCTACTGTGTGTGTGTGTGTGTGTCCGTGTGTCCACTACATTTATAAAAGGGCATCTATACGACTTCCAAATAGTGGTCATGGTCTTTTTAGTTACAGACGACCGGGGCAGCACATTGCAGAATCACTTGTACTTCTTTTCCTAAATTCCCGAACCTCTCCTCTTTGTCTTTGTAGTTGAGTCTGTTGCAACCGTAGGACAAGAGAACAAAACACTGCCAGGCCTGCACCATCTTCACAGCAGTCCCTATGTGGGAGCCCGTTGCTGGAGCACTGTGTCAGTCCATCTTGATGCGGGCCTTCGGTGCCGCTGCCCCTTTCCTTTCCAAGCAGGCTGTCCTTCTCCAGGGACTGGCCTTTCCTGAAACCTAGTGAATAGAATTTCTAGGGCTGGGTTCCAACTCTTTGTACTTTCAAGTCTTTCGTAAACAGTAGGAAATGAGAAACTATGGGAAATGATTGACGTTGTTTCTTTAGACACTGAACCACAGGTAGCCTTGGGACTCTTGGCTGCTGCACTGTTTTAAGTCATAATCGTCCGGTGCCACTCGCTGTTTCCCTGCTGTTAAATATAAAATGAAAGCATCTCTGTGAATTTCACTCTATTTTATTGACCCATCACACATTGAAATGAAACAGTACACTTTACTCGGTGATTTTTCCTGGGATGATATACCGTGTAAGAAACACAGTTTTACAAGCGCAGCAATTTCCCGTCCCATCTTGGGAAGAACACTCTGCGAACCTCAGACCAGACCCCACAGGCCCCCACCCCCACCCCCACCTTCTAAAAGATGGTCTCTAATTTTCCTGGAAAACCTCCAAGGTGAATCTTTGGATGAAGCTCCTCTAGGGGGTACTAGAAGAACTGCTAGGTTCGAGGCTGAGTTCAGGTATCAGTTGACCATTCTCTAGCTATTTCTAGTAGGAAATGTTTGTTTGGTAAACTATAGCTGCAGTGAAACTTAAATGTACTGAATAAAGGATAATTGATCCAAAAGAAGGCTACTTTGTTCTGCCACTTTATACTTTTGGTTGATAGTGCTGTTGATCAAACGCTGGTCTGCCCGATCGGCCCCTTTCATGTTCCCGTCCTGGTCTGCCCTGCACATAGGCTCTATGATGTGATGTGTGCGTTTCTTTGCAGCATCCTGAAGCTTTGAGATCTACTCACTGGCCTTCTGTCTTTCCCTGGAACAAGAACAACGGGGCCTTTCCGCAAAAAACGCAATTCCTCTTCTTTGAAGGTTCTTTGACTTTTAGTTATCTTGGCAAGCCATGGTTCTCCCTTATGGTGCCGCAGAGCAGCGTTTTGATTTTCAGCGACGGCACAGCAGTAGAGGTGCTGTTGTATGTAGTTAATTATCTTGGTGAACACGGTGCCAAGAGCAAAGAAAAGACCCTAAAACCGGTAGATGACTCAGTCACGTTTTTGCCTTCACCCAAATAAATCTCCAAGTTCCCAAGGTAGCCAGTCTCATTTTCACAAAGCATACTCCCCCAAATCCCATATTTGATTGTTTTTCCCTGGAGCTGATCCATCCTTTCCCTGGTATCCATACGTCATCGAGTGATAACTGCTGAGTTGGTTTATCTAAAGACTGACGTTTTGGCATGAACTGATCCAAAAGAGGTCCAGTTAGATGTAGCTTCGGAATTATCACTAACATGAAACAATGTCAGGGTCTGCTCAAACCTCACTCTACTCATAATTTTAGGGAATATATGTGCTTCAAGCAAAGGACCAATCATCTTTCCATTCTACCGTTTTATTTTCTCCCCTCTATATAAGTAAACCGAGAATCTGCTTTCTTTCCTTATTGGTCACTCCGTCCTTGGTTAGGTTTTGTGACATCTTTGCATTTGGTGATGGTAAAGTGGGTTTGCGAAATAAAGTAATTAGATCAAAGAAACCATTTTTCAAAAAAGTTTTACCTCATGCATCTCCAAATTGAACAGTTACATCTGAAATATTTATATAATCCTCACAAGTTCATAAAGGTCCTTTTCCATTCATTCTTCAGAATAATTTTCACTGTCGGATACTATAACATTGGCTTGTGTTTGTTTGTTTGTTTGCCTTCATGATAGTCACATGTCAGACACATTGCTACCTTCCAGCTGACTATTATATTTTCCAAAGACCAAAGTTCTGCACAGAGCATGCACACTGCTACAGACAAGAGCCCTCAACACAGGGAATCCAGGATAGA
>NW_022103920.1:41820103-41822294 GCF_000313985.2 Echinops telfairi
TGGAATGTGATAAGAGATGTAAGAGCCCCCAATAAAAGTGTGTGTGTGTGTGTGTGTGTATATATATATATATAAAGTTCTTCACTGCCTCAGTGCATCATTTTTGGAACCTTTGCCAGACTGGACCATGGGGAGAAGTCAGAAGAATTGCACATCATGTCTCTGGTGATAGCTGTGAGCAGTCGAGTGCAAAGCATCCAGCAAAGAGGAAATGTGGGGCTGGCTGAAATAAGAGATGGGCATTTAAGTGCCTTGGTTTATCTCACACACGTGCACTTCTTGGACTGTTAGTCTAAACCAAGATTATTAAATATATATGATCTAGAACACTTTAGATACAGACCGATATTGCTTTTGAGCTTAAAAGCTGCAGGAAGTCATACAGGGAAATGCGAGTTCATTCGCGATAAGGCAGCAATGCCCGGGCATGACAGCCCAAGTCTGCTGGTGAACAGTGAGCAAATGGAGCTGCTTGCTCTTGCAGCCCTGCCACCATGCCATGAGAGAGCCAAGGCAGCCCACGTGAAGGGAAACCTAGGTCCTCATAGTGCAGTCCCAGCTGACAATAACCCACCAGCCTTCCAATGAGCCATCATGGAAGGAGATTTCCAGGCCTCCCATAGAGCCTCGCCCAAACTGCAGATATGTGAGCCAAGTACACGACTGTTCTTATTTTACACCACTGAGTTTGAGGATGGTTTGTTGTGCAGCAATGCCTATCTGACATAGTTGAACCTTCCAATGTGTGCCACAAGGCCTTGCACTAATAGTCATGCAAAAAATGTTTCTTAAATGAGTATATAAATGACCAAATACACTGTAAGCAGAAATTGAGGTGAATCTAAAAATCACGGGTGACAGGATAGGTAAGGTGGTTTCCTGCAATCTTTTGAGACTCAACTGCAGAGAAGCGATGTCAGGTGATCTTCTAGGAAACAAGTTCAGTGTCTCCTGGGAATTCTCCATCACTGTGGGCTTCACAGTCACCGGACTCAAACAGGGACCAGAAGGAAGAACAACTGCAGGCAGCAGAGAACATCAACAAAGAGATCATCCTACTTCCCCTGCCTTGGGTCAGCACTGAACCCAGTCTGGCTCTTCCCTACGTGCCTAACCCCAGGGCTGACAGGGACAGCCTCCCAGGGCCGTCTCTTTGGGAAACTGACCTAATGTGCCGGACATCAGCCTAAGAAGTGATTCCAAAGTGAACATCAGAACTGGCCAGGGCCACTAACCTTCAACTTGATCAACCTCTTAACTTCCTAATTATTTTCCCCTACTTCCAATTCTCTATTTGCCAGAACCTCTATCTTGATGGACCAACTGACCTATCTCCAGCTTCAACCTTTGAATCAACTTCCTGACTTCCAATTCTGTCTCCACTCTATGGTGGTCAGCTTACATTGTACATCAAAGCATGAGCTCTGGGTGGGGCCCATAGTAGGAGGGTAATGAATTTGGACGCACGTCTGTACTTTGTAGAAGCTCTGGTAGTGTAAGGAGTTGCATGGGGGTGTTAATGGTCAAGTCGGCTGTTCAAACAACCAGTTCGAAACAACTTTCTCTCTGTGGGAGGAAAAGGAGGCTTTCAACTCCCATGAAGATTTACATTCTCTTAAACCCACAAGTTCTACTCTATAAGACAGAGTAGATCTACTCCTTTTTCCCCTAAGGCAAATCTTTTTTTTTTTTAATCACGTTATTGGGGGCTCATACAGCTCTTAACACAATACATCCATCCATCCACAGTGTCAAGCACACTTTTACATTTGTTGCCATCATCATTTTCAAAACATTTTCTTTCTACTTAAGCCCTTGGTATCAGCTCCTCATTTTCCACCCACCCACCCTCACCCTCCCTCTTCCGAACCTTTGATAATTTATAAATTATTATTCCATGTCTTCCACTCCAACCCGGTGGGCACAATGTCTCCCTTCACCCACTTTTCTGTTGTCTGTCCCCCAGGGAGGGGGTTATATGTAGATCATTGTGATCAGTTCCTTCTTTCTCCCCCCATCTTCCCTCCACTTTCCTGGTATCTCTACTCTCATTATTGGTCCTGAGGGGTTTATCTGTCCTGGATTCCCTGTGTTTCCAGCTCTTATCTGTGCCCATGTACATGCTCTGATCTAGCCAGATTTGTAAGGTAGAATTGGGATCACGATAGTGGGCAGGAGGGGGGAAAATGAG
>NW_022103920.1:41822787-41825137 GCF_000313985.2 Echinops telfairi
GGCACCATCAGCTTTTTTCACCACATTTTGTCTTCAGCGATCTTATCAGGAAGGTGAGCATCATGAAATGGCAAGTTATTAGAACAAAGTGTTCTTGCGTTGAGGGAGTATATGCCTGTATTTAGACCTCTATAAATGTCTGCCTGCTACCTTGAAGCTTAACATATAAATATATGTAAATAGATCTATTTTCCTATCATTATATAAAAATATATTTATATGTGTATATCTCTGTATTTAGACCTCTATAAATGCCCTTTGCCTCCTAGTTCTTCCCTTGATTTCCCCAGGCAAATCTTTATGGGGTCAGAAAGCCTCACCTGTCACCTGTGGAGCAGCTGTTAGTTGGCACTGCTGATCATGCCATTAGCAAGCCCCAGGCAGAAGCCACTCTGCCGCCAGGGCTCCCTGGACGTTAAGAAAGGGAGGTTCTTACATTGCATGCTGTTCTTGTTAGTTGCCATTGAGTCCCTTCCACTATGTGCATAGTACTATTTTCCTCATTATTCACTCAGCTCACTTAGTAATGGCCACAGGGTCCCATGAGTTGAAATCAACTGCCTGGCACGGAGTTTGTTCGCTCGTTTGTTGTTGTTTTCAACAAAGGAAATGGTGTTCATTATAAGAGTCAATTTCTCTGTGGGGAGAGAGGGACTCATAGCTTGGGGAGGAGCACTAGGGCAGAGGTGCTTGAAAGTCCCCTTGAAAATATACTCAAACACCCGGGCATCCCACCTGTGGGCAACGGACTCCCAGCATTGTCCTCAGGAGCAGAGGCACACCCTCTGGACGGAGGCATTCAGGTGCGTTTCCCTCCCGCAGCTCAGGGAGGACCAGGTGGGCTGGCTGAATTGACACTCTTCAGTCTGACCCCGGCCTTACAGGGAAAGAGGCGAAAGGAAGGAGTTGTCAGAAATGTGCCGCGTGTGCACTTTTCTTTCCTGAGGGAACACCTGTTCACCTGTGGATTTCACCACTCATAAATTAGCAAGTTATTTCTCACTGGTGGCCTACGTCTCCCTGCACCCACACATCCGCTGAGACTGAAGAGAGCTAAATTTACAAAACAGTACATCAATAAGCATGTGCGAATGGGGAAACAGCGTGATGTCCCTTAACTTAATAAGGCCACAGCATTACTGTTAATCATCTGTTTTTCAATTTCAGAAGTTTTTGTGGTTTCCCTTCCCCCGATTCTAATTTTATATGATCGCCAGAAGAGTAGACGAGTGAGCGTCCCTCTATCAGAAGGAAGCCGTGTACTTCAAAGTAGAACATAAGAAATAAAACGACCCCAGGGAGAGGGAGTCATGACGCTATCTGGAGTGTCGCAGATATCATCTGCGAGATGCTAGGTTTGTAAAGAAGAAATCGTGACATTCTCCTGTGGTTTCTGGTACTGAGGAACCCTGGGACGGTCAAGTCGGCCCGAGGTCTCTCATGGAAATGCCGGGCCTCCAGATGGGGAGGAGAACAGGTGAATAAAGACAGGAACCTTGGAATAAAAATAGCATTTCTTCCCTTTCCCTCCTGCCCTCTCCCAGGGCTCCCCACCAAACGTGTCCCCAAGCCCAGGTGGGCACACTGTTGACAATCCTCACACGAGTAAACATCTTTCTGTCTAGTCGCCACCTCCAGGCGGGTGGCCTTTTCTTTATCAGAAGCATGTCAGCAGAGTCTCATCTGGAATCTTGGCATTGGGATCAGTCCCGATGTCCACAGTGTTTTCAAGAGCAGTGTGCTGGAGGGGAACCTCTGGCAGATGGGAGATTTCATCTGGTGGAAACGCCGGTGATGATTATGCACTGCTGGACGCTAGCCAAAACTCACTGCTGTCCAGTCAATTCCAGCTCAGAGTGACCACACAGGACAACGTAGAACTGCCACCACAGGGTTTCCAAAGCCGTTACTGTGGCCAGAGCGAGTTGCCATGTCTTTCTCCCACAGCATGGCCACTGGGTTCCGTCCTCAGCCCTTCCTGTTAACACGGAGCACTCCACCGCTGGGCCACCAGGGTTCCTTAGGGGAAGCTGTGGTCCTGCGTGCATGTAAAGAAAGACTACAAGGAAGAGGGAGCTGAGCAACCAGGCAGAACCCAGAGTGATGGCGCAGGATGGATCAGCAAGCGTGGGAGGGAGACAACTGGTCTCCCTCCAAACACAGGACCACAAACCGCCTGGATGCTCTCAGCATAGCTACTGAATTTCCATCCTTCGCGCCCATCCATGTATTTGACACCATCATCTTACGCCTCAAACCTCATACAACCTTTTCCTAGTCTTCATTCCTAGCTCGTCACCTAAATGATTTCTTTCTTTTTTTAAAGTTTTTATTTTTTATTATTATTTTT
>NW_022103920.1:41825600-41829852 GCF_000313985.2 Echinops telfairi
GTCCTGCTTTTTTCCCGTGTCCCGCGGCATTTTTAGAAAGTCCAGATTTTTGGAAAGAATGCACGACAAGCTAGGGTATATGGTTTTCAGCTGCCATGTGGCTGTTTCGCCAGAATATGAGTTTTATCAATGGTGTCCCGTTTTTGTCCCGCTTGACCAATGTTAAAATCTGGTCACCTTAGTCTAGCCTGATTTGTAAGGTAGAATTGGGATCATGATGGGTGTGGGTGGGGAGGAAGCATTTAGGTACTAGAGGAAAGTTGTATGTTTCATCGTTGCTATACTGGGCCCTGACTAGCTCGTCTCCTTCCCATGACCCTCCATCAGGGACGTCCAGTTGCCTACAGTTGGGCTTTGGGCCTCCACTCCACACTCCCCCTCATTCACAATGATAGGATGTAACTAAATGATATCTTTAATAAGAAAAAGTCTGTTCTGATTCTGCCCCTTCATGGCCCCAATGCACGGATCCCGGTGGCCCCTACAATACTCCAGGTGGCTCAGAGAAGCAGAAAATGTTTGTGTGCCTTGCCATTCCTGGCTACACTTCCTTCCTGAGTCCCGCAGCCCTGAATTCCGTGGGTCCCTGGGAAACTTCATGGCCCGTTTGGGTCTGTTTAGACCATCTACTACACAAATTCCCAAAGGAGCATGCTGGGCCTCTGCTTAGGCTGAGGTTTGAGAGGGTCATGTCACATTCTGAAACGAGAGATAAGGGATCAGCTAGAAAAAGATAAAAGTTCCAGCTTTGTTACTGATGACTGTTGGCTGGGAGGATGTAACTTAAGGTGAATATAAGCCTTTCCTAAATGGAATCTCAGAATTTGATGAATGTCTCCATCCCTCTCCAGTAGCCCAGGAATGCTGTGGTTTCCCTAGCAGGAGCAGGGCCTTAACTGCTAGGTTTACCTTATGTCCCAGAGCGCATGCTCCCTGCCTGAAGACAGAGCCCAGAGAGAAGAGGGGAGGGAGGGACTAGGCTACGCAGTCACCATCACTGCTTGGAAAATCGGTCATCAATAAGATTTCTCCTCTTCTCGGGGCGAGTGAACGAGGTGGCGAGAGAATCCAGGTGTGCGATGCTAGAGGATGCCCCTCCAGGACGCGAAGGCCCTTTCCGCTAGGCCCCCTCGCTGCTGTTTAGTGCCATTGAGTAGAGCTCGGCTCATGGAGACCCTATCGGATAGAGCCGAACTGCCCCAGAAGGTTTGGAAGGGCTAGGCCTTCCATGAGCCACTGGTAGGTCCCAACTTCTGTTCCTCTGGGTATCAACTAAATGACACGAGGGCACCTTTGTTGCCACTGTGAGGGGTCAGTCCTAACTCACAGGACCCTCTGTAGAACAGAACGAAACACTGCCCGGTCCTGTGCCATCCAACATCCATTGTTGTGTCTGAGCTCATTGCAGCACTGTTCTCTTTTTCTCTGCCGTCTACTTTTCCACGTGTGATGTCCCTTCCCAGGCAATGGTCTGTCCTGACAAGTCCGAAGTATATGAGACAAAGTCTCGCCACCCTGGCTTTTAAGGAGCCTTTGGGGTCCACTTCTTCTCAGCAGATGGTTTGTTCTTCTGGTGGTTCCCGGGGCCCTCAGGAGTCTTCAGCAACACGAGAATTCAGGGGCACCCATTCTTCTTCAGTCTTCCTTACCCAGGGCCCTAGGTCTTCCTGAAACGAAAACACCCACTTCTATCCAGCGGCATCTAACTTATCGTAACTCTCCACAAGGTTTCTGAGACTGTAAATCTTCATGGGTGCCTATGTTTCTCCTCAGGAGTGACTGGTGGCTTCGAACCACTGACCCTGCAGTTAATAGGCAATAGTTCCCCCCTGAGGTCCTAGAGCAGAGCCTGGTAAATTTCGTACTCATTGTTGTGTCCTCTGCACACAGAGCCATCCCAATGCCATTATGGGGGAAAGCAGGCACCTATGACACCTTTTAAAAATAAATTTCTCCACAAAGAGCAGATACAGGAAGGTGACATCCATTCCTAACCAATGCTTCTTAGTCACTTCTCATGGAAGACAATTCTTCTTAATTAGTTACAGGCGTATTCTAACATATATCAGTCTTTTACAGCTCTGTGATACTGCAATCAATTCCGTGTCTTACGGTCAAGGACTTCTTGCAAGCATTTTTTTCATTGTGCTTCACTAAAATTGCTAAGACCATGTGTCAGAAGCCTTGTGGAATAGCAATGAGACTTAAAAGTCATCCTCGTGAATAGATATCTTACAATGGCAACTTATTCTATACGGATCTCCCCCTCCACCCTGTTAATTTGCTCTCCAATAGGTAGTATTCTCCAATTTGGGGATTTTTGTTTATTTGCTTTTTAAAGCAGCCCCTCTTCCTAGGCAGTTATTACAATGTGCTCCATCTGAAAAGATGGATCAAGGAAATATTTGATATAAAAATTCTAGCAGAAAAGTTAGCTCGGCATAGTCTAGGGTCATGGAGATGGGGAGCCCAGGGTATTGGGATTGGATGTTGTTCTTCTCACCTATTAACAAGATTGTAATAATAAGTGGAAATTGATATTTCTGCATCTCCATAACATAATAACTGATCTAAGCCCTGATGGGGTTGGGCTGCTATTTGATTAGCAGCCCCAAACTGCCGTCCCTCCAAAGGAGAAAGATGCGGCTTTCTGTTTCAGTAAAGGATTACAGTCTCAAAACCCACAGGGGCACTTCTACTCTGTCCTATAGGGTCATTATGAGGCAGAATCAACTCTACAACAGTGCTGGTTAGACATCCTTAGAAAAAAAGGGCACAAAGAATTTTGTGGCCAGCATGATTTTTAAAGGCACTACCATAGATTAGAGGAGCCCTGGTGGCCACAAGTTGTGCTGCAAATTTCAAGGTCAGCAGTTCAAAACCACCAGCCATTCTGTGGCAGAAAGACAAGCCTTCTACTTGCACAGAGTCAGAGCGAGAAACCCACAGGGGCAGTTCTCCTCTGCCATATAGGGTCACCACGAGTCGGCATTGCCTCGATGGCAGTGAGTTTGTTTTTCGTACCGTAGAGTAAGCGACAGAATTCTTTTTTCCTCCTCTGAAAAGAAAGACTTCTTTCCTGGCGTATGCCCAAATGAGTAGTGAAAATGAGATTTGTTCTTAGTGATGAGAAATCTCAACGCCATCTGATATTTGCGGCTGCATTATTTAGAGTCATTAATTACAACAGACAACCCTGAAACCTCAGGGGATTAGCACACGAAAGTTTATTTCTCACTTGCATCGCAGCCAGTATTGGCCGGCAGATCTCCATCTTCTGTGACATCTGGAATGTGTGCCATCCACATTGCCTCCTCTGGGAAGAAAGAGACGGAGCAGGCATACTCGTTCCTACTGGTCTCAGCCTGGACGTGACACACACAGAAAGCATCGGTCACATTAGTCATGTAGCCCTAGCCCAACTGCAAGGAAGAATGGGAAAGGCACATGGCTATTTGATGAGTACAGGCAATGTCACCACAGCTAGAGACAGCTCTCTGATCATTTGGTAAACACTGGTTTATTGGGGCAAGGCAGCCCTGCTGCTTTGAGAATCTACATTTTATGCTTTTCATTCTGTCAGCTCAGAAGGTATTGGTATGCCTGATTTAATCTATAGATATGAGGGGGCTTCAAAAAGGGTGTGAACAAAAAAGTGCGTGAAGGGAGGCAATGGGCAGTGTAAGATGTGAAATAACAATAATAATATATAATTGATCAAGGATTCATGAGGGGGGGAGGATGGGGAGGGGGGGGAAGAGGAGCTGCACCTTCCCCTCATAATCGCTGGTCAAAATGGGTGCATAAGCAAATGTGGTGAAGAAAGCTGATGGTGCCTGGCTATGGCTATTAAAAGATACAGCATCTGGGGTCTTAAAAGCTGAAGTTAAACAAGCAGCCAGCTAGCAGGGAAGCAATAAACCCCCATGGAAGAAGCACACCAGCCTGTGTGATCAAAGGTGTCGACAGGATCAGGTATCAGGCATCAGAAGACCCCAAAAAAGCAAATATATCGATGCAAATGATGGGGGTCAGAGTGGAGGGCTAAAGCCCATCTACAGACAACTGGACATCCCCTCACAGAAGGGTCACAAGGAAAGAGTGAGACAGGGAGAGTGCGTTATACACCAACGGAACACACAACACTCCTCTAGTTCTTTAATGCGTCTTCCTCTCCACTGTCATGACCCCAGTTCTGCCTTACATATCTTGCTAGACTGGAACATGTACACTGGTACAGATAAGAACTCTC
>NW_022103920.1:41830886-41833520 GCF_000313985.2 Echinops telfairi
AATAGCTTATTTTTCCTGGGGAAGATATCCGTGTGCCAATGGTCCTTTCACTTCTCTGATAGCATGACACAGATCCCCTGGCTAGTGCTCTCATGTCAAACTTGGGTTCACTGCAAGGGGTCCGAGAGCCACAGTGAATGCCTCTTAGCGAATGATCCTGCAACATTATCTGAGACACCGTTAACATTTGGGGGTTGCGACAGATAGTGCAGTTCAGCAATAAACAATCAGTACGCACTGGACTATGGGACTTACAAGGGAATCAGAATCCTCTAGACAATGACTGATGACCATTTCCCCTCAAACTCGTTAGAAACTTTGGTCCTAGTGCAGCCAGAGTGATCCGTCACCGGTCATCTGTCTCACAGAGGCAGCGGGAGCAGGATGCACTCCCAACCCAAACAGTTTGGAGCTGCTGTCATGATAGAAGCCAGCTTCTCAGCATAGGTGTCCCAAGAAGTGGCCTGTCCTCAGGTCGTTTGATTTGTGCCACTCTCGAATATCAGGATGAGAGTCTAATTCTATTCACCTGCTTTACAATAGGTGTTATTCTCCAGTTTTTAAAAAAGCATCCCTTCTGTGTAGTTATGAAAGTCTACATTTGTTAAAAATAAAGCAACAAGATCTCAGCCAGCCTTAAGTTAGAAGGATTTCAACCATTTCCACCTTGATTTTCTAAGAAACTCAAAGGGAACAGACACACTGGCAGTAAGCTGAGATATATATATATATACATACATACATATATATACATACACATATATACATACATACACACACACACACACACATATATATATATATATATCAGAAGTCTGCGTCTTGAATGATTTTTGGCTGTTTTGTTTTATTTCTACACAATTGTAGGTAATTCAGTACAGTGTTTTGGATCTTTTCAAATTATATTTTTAACAGAGGAAGGCTGATGGCCTCTTATTGTGGTAGCTTATAAAGGTTTTAGTGCTACTAAGTTCGCAGCATCTACAGGTCTGAGAATTGTTCATTTATGTGCCCTTCGCACTTTACTTTCAGGTTATCCTGATTCATGACAAGGTCAAGTATAGCAGGTCTTTTCAGGAAGTCTATGAAAATACAAGGACGTGTGGGTGTTTAAGAAGAAGGCAGACACGTAAGTCAAGGTTAGGGTATTGTTGTTGTTAAGTGCCTTTGAGGTGGTTACAACTCGTAGTGAACTCATGAACAACAGAACACAACACCATCCAGTCATGCACGATCCTTATCATCAGTACTGTGTTTGAGCCCTTTTTGACAGCCACTGTGTCAATCCATCTTGTTGCAGGTCTTCCGCTGTCTTGACTATCCCGGTCTTTACCAAGCATGATACCTTTTGCTAAGGACTCATTCCTCCTGATAAGTCCTAAGTCCGTGAGATTAAGTCTTGACCTCTCTTCTGCAGAGCAGTCTAGCTGTATGACTTCCGTGACAGATTTCTTTGTTCTTCTGGAGACCCACGCCATATACAATATTCTTGCCCAAACCCCCAATTCCAATGAATCTATGTTTTTTGGTCTTCCTTATCCAAGGTCTAACTTTACAAGCATATGAGGGGATAGAAAAGGCCACGACTTAGGCAAGGTACGGCTCAGTCTGCAAGGTGATATCTTCGCTTTCTCAGCAGACAAGGTAAGATTAATCACATGTAATTGGCACATTAAAGACTTGTTCCATGTGTTATTTCTTCTGAGAAAAGGAGCAAAACACAGTGGTTGAAGCATAGAGACTTGGAATCAAATTTCCTGTTATCAAAATCCATCCCAGCCAGCTACTCACTAATGTCTCTGAGCCTCTAATTTTTCACTTCAGAAGAGAGGATAATAATAGTATGCACCTCATCCTGTCATTGTGATAGATAACGAGATTGTGCTCATGAAGAATTTAGCATAATTGTACAGTTAAAGTTAGTACTATTAGTCTCACATTTGCTAGCATAAGAGCCCTTAGCCCAGTGCTGGTGAGGTCCAGAATGATGGTGCCTTATGACTATGAATGACTGCTGGGGCCCTGCAGTATGCAGCCTATCAAGTCTATCCGCCCTTCACTCCATTTGTCAGGGTGTGTCTGCGCAGGGCCGTCATTTTGACCAAATGAAGCAGGCCACTAACAAACTACTGCACACACAACTCTCGGTAATGCAGGAAGAATAAAAAGAAGTAGCATACAAAGCAGCTCGCACGGATTTTGCAAGCAATCGGTACTTGGTGTTCTAAATTGGCTGTGCCTTTGAGTCAGAGGGAAAAGCTTACAACAGACTTTCACCTGGGCTTCATACTAGATGCAGCTAAAGCAGAACTTCTAGGACTAAAGTCACACCTTGGTCTGCAGTCATGTGCAACAGACACCTGTGTGGACAGCATCCACCTGCTTATGTGTCGTTGATACGCGTTCTTCCAGGCTTGATGCCAATTCTTCTTCATATTTGTCAGCTGATCTGATTACTTGCCTAGCATACAGAGTGAATAAATATAAGAGGGTATGTATTAGTCTAGGTACTTTGGAGAAACAAATCCACAGCAACTCACGTATAAGAGAGAGTTTTATGCAAAGAAAATGTGCATCACGAAAACATCCCAACCCAATGCTGCCCAAGCCCACAAGTCCAACATTAACCCATTA
>NW_022103920.1:41833789-41857397 GCF_000313985.2 Echinops telfairi
AAGGCGAGGCTTCACCACCCATTTATCCCTCTGCCTTTCAACCAGCACCACATGTGATTATCGGCCAGGCTGGCACAATTAACTAACTCAGGGTATAACCCTGAAGAACATTCTCCTGATTTTAAACCAAGTAGCATGCCTTTGTTCTGTTTGCATAACTGCCTGTTGATCCGTGTACAAGTTCTGCATGGGCACAATGAAATGTTCCGGAGTTCCTGTCCTTTCCCAGGATAGCCCCACAGTTTGTTATTATCCACACAGTCGAATGCCTTGGTATCGTCAATAATGCACAAGTAAACATTTTTCTGGAATCCAGGGATTGCCTACATATAATACGGTATTTGCACAATGTCTGACTCACAGAACATATTGTGGATATTAGAAGGTACATGACTGTGTTACAAAATCTCCCTGGGTGACCCTGATGTACGGTCCATGCTGTTGTTGCTGTGAGGGCCCATGGAGTCAGTCCCTGCTCATAGTGCCCATTTGTACGACAGAAGGAAAACCTGCCCGGTCCTGCACCCTCCTCGTAATTGTTCTTTTGTTGGAGCTCATGGTTGCAGCCACTGTGTCAATCCACCTTGTGGAGGGCCTTCCTCTTTTGTGCTGCCCCTCTACATTGCTAAGCATGATGTCCCTCTCCTGGGTCTGGTCTCTTCTGACGACATGTCCAAAGCGAGTGTGTTGAAGGCTCCCCGTCCTTGCCACGAAGAAGCCTTCTGGC
This sequence comes from Echinops telfairi, assembly GCF_000313985.2. Classification (NCBI taxonomy): domain Eukaryota; kingdom Metazoa; phylum Chordata; class Mammalia; order Afrosoricida; family Tenrecidae; genus Echinops; species Echinops telfairi. The sequence continues at coordinate 41,834,517 of NW_022103920.1, forward strand.
TATTCTTCCGAGACAGATTTGTTTGGTCTTTTGGCAGTCCCTTGTCTTTCAGTACTTTTGACACGCATCATAATTCAAATGCATCTATTCTTCTTCAGTCTTCCCTATGTGATGGCCAACTTTTGCATGCGTACGAGGCAATTGAAAATGTCATCGCTTGGGCCAAGTCCACTTTAGTCCTCAAAGTAACATCCTTGCTATTCAATACTTTAAAGAGGTCTTGTGTAGCGAATACCCCAAACCACTAAATGGCATTGCTGTCACTCCCTCCCTATTCTTTCATGTGCTAACATTTAAATATATATGAAACGAAACTTGGTATTAGGATCTATTTATCCTGAAAAGGATCCTACCAGCATGATATATTCAATTGTCACTTTAGGATCATAATATACTACTTAATTTGTAAAAGCAGTTTTATTGGCACATAATCCACATATCATACAAGTCAATAGTTCAATCATATCAAGAAGAGTTCGTGATCACTACCATAATCAACTTTAGAACATTTTCTTTCTTGTACTCATTGTTATTAGTTCCCTATTTCCCCCATCCTCCCTTTTCATGCCCCCAAGAAATTATTAGTCTAGTTACAGTCTCTATAGATTTGTAATATCTGATTCACACCAAGTTGATAAACTGTCATCTATTAAACGTTGCTATATTATCGACTCCACCTACATTATATGATACGTTATATAACTTTCTCTTACTGTCCAACACTTTTATGAGAATATAAGAAGTCTCTGTAAGACAAGAGTTATCTCCACAGGGCAAGCTGTTGTCTCTTTTGTTCCCTTCTTATTTTTAAAACCTGGAATTGTGCATGACACAGAATAGATATTCAATGACGGCTGAATTAATGATTAACTCTGTAGCAGGAAGACAGCCATCACCATGTTGTAGTTTTAAATGTGTTCTTGTAGTTTTAAATGCATTCTTTGCCTATAATAATGTCAACCCAAGAAATAGATGGGGTCCCATTTATTCAGTGTCTGCATGAATTCATACATGAGTGAAAATAATAATTGTTTATGTCAGCAAATTACAGCCCAAAAGGAAGTGGACAAAGTTCCACAAATAGACAATCAAAGCTAATTTAAGATGAATTAGAAAATCTGTAAAGAAATTGAATTAGTAATAAAAACAACTTCCTACAAAGAATATCCAGGCTGAAATGGCTTCATTGGTGAATGCCAGCAAATGTTTAAAGAAAATTTAACCCAGTCACACACTTTTCCAACACGAAGAAGAAGGAACATCTCTTAAGTCATTGTGTGAAGCCGGTATTATTCTAGCACCAAAACTAAGTGAAGACACTACAGGCCAAAGAACCCAGAACAATGTCTTTCATCAACATAGATACAGAAATCCTAAATAAAACACTAGCAACTGAATCGTTCAACAGAACTCTAAATCACGACTAAGCAGGACTTATCCGAGAAATACAGGCTGATTCGACAAAAAAAGATCCTGTACTACAATTAATACAATAAAGACAAGAACGCATGATCATTAAAACCTGCAAAGAAAAATGTGTGGAAATTTCCAAAATCCTTTCATGATAAAAACATTGAAATAATAAGAGTTAGAAGAAACTTAACCCAATGAAGGGAATCTATGAAAAACCCACAGCTAACATCATTTTCAATAATGAAAGGCTGAAAGCTTTCCCCTTCAGATTAGGAACGAGACAAGGATGTATGCTCTCATCATTCCGATTTAACATTGTACTAGATGTTCTAGCCAGGAAAATGAGACTATAAAAAGCATCCAGATTGAAGAAGAAAAAGTGTCTCCATATACATTCTAATGTCATTTTGAATGTAGAAAATACTAAGGAATTCATACATGCACACCAATTCACACACAAACATTAGATCTAAAAAGGAGTGCAACAAAATTTCGGGATAAAGAACAATATGCAGACACTAATTATATTCACATGTTGTTTTTGTTAGGTGCCATTGAGTTAGTTCTGACCCATAGTGACCCCACACACAACAGAAAGAAACACTGCACAGTCTTGTGCCATCCTCACAATTGTTCTACCACTTGTCTGTCACTTTGTCATACTGTGGTGGCTTGTGTGTTGCTGTGATACTGGAAGCTATGCCACTGGTATTTCAAATGCCAGCCAGGTCACCCAAAGTGAGTAGATTTCAACAGAGCTTCCAGACTAACAATAGGCAACAAAGAAGGACTCACTTCCCACTTCAGAGGAAGTAGCTGCCCACAACCTTATATTTATATACACTAGCAATTAACAACTTAAAATAAAATGACTTTACAATAGCATTAAATAGAATAAGATACATAGGAATAAATTCAGCAAAAGATATGCAACACCAGTACTCTGAAAATTACAAAATATTGTTATAAGAAATTAAGAATCTCTAAGAAAATCAAACATATTACCTGTTCATGGATTGGAATATTTAGTATTTGTGGTAGTTACATAACCTGGAGTCAACTTGAGCCTATTAAGAATGAAGGGGTGGAGCTTATCCTGTTAATCAGGTCGCAGCTTGATGACCTAGTTTGGAGGCACAACAGAGATAAATAGCTCACTGGAGGCCAGATACACTTACTCCCTGCGAGACATTCCTGTTGAGAAGTCACATGGAGCTATGATGATAGAGCCAGAGCCCTGGAGCTGGAGGAGCCTCATGGAGACCCACGCCAGTGCTGAGATGCTTCCACCACCTCTTGATCCCCAAGACTTTCCACCCACTGGCCTGTTATTGTCCTGCATTCGACATCATTGCATGACTGCATGAGTCTGAAGAGGAATTTATGGACTAGTATTGATATATGGGGTAATATCGGACTTATGGACTTGATCTGGACTGGGCTGGGATGTTTTCTTAATGTATAATTGCTCTTTGATATAAAATTCTCTCTTACACACATCTGAGTGTCTATAAATTTTTCTCTAGTCAACCCAGACTAACACAGTATTGTTCAGATAGTAATAATTTTTAGACTGGTGTACAGAATTAACAAAACCCAATCAAAATCCCAGCTTCCTCTTTTGCTAAAATTGATAAGCTTATATTAAAATTGAAATGGAAATGCTAAGGAACCAAAATTAATAAAATAGTCTTGAAAAATAGCAAAGTTGTACAATTCAAGTTCCCAATTTCAAAACTTACTACTAAATACAGTAATTAAGACAATATAGTACTATCAAAAACTATACACACAGATCAAAAAGCATAGAACTGACTTGAGAAGAATGGGAATTCCAGAACACTTCTTTGTGCTTATGGGGAATATGTAAATGAATCAAATTTGGTTCAATTTGTTTGAGCCAAAGCAGGGGCCACTCATGGTTTAAAATCAAGACAGGTGCGCCTCAGGGTTGTATCCTCTCACTAATTTAATCTGTATGCTGTGAAAGTAATTAGAGAAGCTGAGTTATGTAAAGAAGACCATGAAATCAGGATTGGAGGAAGGCTTATTATCAACCTGTGATATGCAGATGACACAACTTTACTTGCTGAAAGTAAAGAGAATTTGAAGCACTTGCTATGGAGATTAAGGACTACAATCTTTGATATGAATTACAACCCAATGTAAAGAAAACCACAATCACAATTGGACCAATAGTTAGCATCGTGATAAATGGAGAAAAGATCGAAGCTGTCCAGGATTTCATCTTGCTTGGTTCCACAATCAATGCGTGTGGAAGCAACCGTTAATAAATCAAGTGGTTGCAGCCGCTGTGTCCAATCCATCCAGTCAAGGATCTTCCTGTTTGTCACTGTCCCTCAGCTCCATTAAGCATGATATTCTTTTCCAGGGACTGGTCTCTCCCGATTACATGTCCAAAACGTGTGAGACAAAGTCTTGCCATCCGCATTGCTAAGGATCATTTGGATGTACTTCTTCCAAGATAGATTTATTTGCTCTTTTTCATACCTATAATATTGTAATAAAGAACATTGCCTTCTAGTCTACTGCACATGTTTCCGTTGGGATCTCGGGACGATAACGCAGCGGGAAGGGCTGTCTTTCGGCACTCTTCTGCCCTCTAGCTTGTTCTTTTGAACGAACCCAGTGCTTCCCAAGCCATGGGAGGAAGGAGGTCTTTCTAACGTAACTAAAGCGGAAGGAGGTAGACGTTAATGTAGCACACAGGCTTAGGAGATGTTCTAAAATTAGCTTTTGTATTGTGAAATGTTCAAAAGGCTGCTAGGTTTGTCCACCTTAGTATCTGGTGGTCTTCTACCCTCTCCTTTTCCACTCACATGATTTGAAGTTCTCCTTCTCTCCCTCTGTATTAGAGGAGTTGGGGGTCCCCACAGCATGAGGAACTGTATTAAAGAATAGAGGGATAAGAAGGTTGAGAACCACTGAGTTAAATGGTGTACAGAGTGATTACAATCATCTCCAGAAGCAAGACAATATTGATTCCTTGGTGGGTGGGTAGAGGTGGTTATAAATTCTGAAGGTTTTTTGTTTGTTTGTTTTAGAAAGACAAAATAACTTACAGGGAGCAGAACCAGGAGAAATAACTTATCATAAGTGAGGTGACCAGGATTACCAAAGCATCTAGGAGTAAGTCCTTAGAGATCCAAATTTATTTTAAGAAAACTCACTGCCATTGATTCGATGTCTACTCATCGCAACCCTATAGAGCAGGGTAGAACTGCCCTTGTGCGTTTCTGAGACTGTCGCTATTTAGGAGAGTGGAAAGTCCCATCGTTCTCAATGATAAATCTTTGCTACCCTAAGGACCCTGTGTGGATTGGAATACTCTGTTGCTTAACTCTGGTGCAATAATGGATTAAACAGTCTCTGAATTTTTGCATCTGTGTTTGCATGGCTGAAGGGGAGGTATATCACCCATACCTCAACTCCCAGATTACCACTAATCTCTGAACTCCTTCAGTGGGAGGGTGAGGAGCTGAAGAGAGCCACTCAACTTTCTCTTCCTTTTAAGTTACAATAATATGAAATTTATTAGCAAAGCAAGTTATTTTTCATTTGTTGATTTTATGTTATCCAGATCATGGATACACACAAGCTCACATAATAGGTGAATCAGTTGTATTAGATTAGTTACTTCATGAGATGATTCTTAATTATATTAGACAACAAATATGCTTATGGTGAAGGTGTGAATGATGTCAACTAAGAGGAAGAGAAAGAACAAATTCTGAATTATTACCTTTATAAGAATAAAAGGAAAATATTCAATAATTTAATTAAAATGTCTAAACTCTACTTGCTAAATATTGCAGGGAAACCTAAAAAGCCCTAGGGCCCAAGAATCTACCTTAGTCCACTCCCAGTAGAATAAATCTCCAGAGATTTGCTGCAGCCATCTAGTGGGAATGATGTCCCAAGACTACTCAGGACCTCAGGGACCGGAATTCTTAAATGCCTGTCAAAATAACCAACACCATTGCGCCCACACCTCAAAATCTACAAAATATTTGATTCTTGAACTAGTCAGATATCCTGATGATTACATGTGATTTAAAGCCAAATTCATACTAAGGCAAAAGGACTCTTGTGCCAAAATAATTTAGTGTTGGAAGGGGCCAGGACTCCTTCATTGTTACTGTGTGATGCCAAGAAAAAGGCATCGGTTGAAACATGTGCGAGGCAAATACATCTTTCAAGTGTCAGGTTTCATCGACCCAGCCCCCTACCTGTCTGTCTATGAAACTTTGATGAAGACTTGAAGAAAAAGGCCAGGAACACAAAGCGAGGAAAGGAGACTAGTTCAGCAAATAGCAGACCAACAAGTTACTAATCTCAGCCGAGGGAGGAGGAGTTCTGCTGTCCATCCCCAGATGACTAGAGTCAAGGGTGGTTGACACCATTGAGTCCACAGTAAGCTTTAGTTCCCAAGTGTCCTCTTGTTAGTGGTGGTAACCTTGCTTCAACCAGGGACCAATCACGGGATCCCACATTAATTGCTTAATCTACTTTTCCTGAAAAATGCATCAACAAACATTCTATTCTTATTTAATGAACAATATTGCTATAACTTACTGCTAATGACAATAATTAGACAAGCAAATGACAGCTTTAAATTGTCTATATTAAAGATGGCACACTGCGGGTATAAAGAAAAAGACTGCTCCACAATAGTAGAATAAGCTACATTGATGGACTGTCTTACTATATGCATGGAATTGTTCAACGTGCTTTGCTTACTTAATCATTTATATAATCCTTGTAGAAATCTCCTGGGTTCACTTTTCCATCTATGCAATGCAGATACAAATAATTCCTCAGGAACCAAGTACACATTCAATAAGTGTTAGCTAGCTGTTATTATTCAGTTCACAATCTGCTTTTTAACTTCTTGAATTTGAGCAATGGCTTTTCTCCAGTTACCAGAGCCCTTTTCTATCTGACATGACTTCACAAAATGGAAACATTTGGAGGTGAATAGTGTTGATGGTTGCACAGCGTGATCAATGTAAGTGATCTCATCGAACTGTGCAACTACAGCAAGTGTGTTGTTATATATATTGGGCATAAGGAGCCCTGGTGGCACAGTGGTGACTGGTTGGGCTGCTAACTACAAGGTCAGCAGTTTGAAACCATAGATTGCTCTGCAGGAAAAAGGTGAGGCTTTCTACTCCCATAGAGAGTTATAGTTTCAGAAACCCATAGGAACTGTCATACCTTGCCCTATAGGGTCACTATGAGTCAGAATCAACTCAATGGCAGTGAGATATATATTAGGAATAACCCAGGTGGCATAGTGGTTAGATGTTTACATGCTAACTGAAAGGTTGATGACTCAAACCCATCACCTATCCTGTGGGAGAAAGATGTACCTATCTACTTCTGAAAAGATTTACAGCCTCAGAAACCCTATAAGGCATTTCTCTTCTGACCTATAAGGCCACTATGAAAAAGAATCAAGTCCATGGCAATTGGTTTGGTTTTTGTAGCGGTAGTGGCTGTCAGCTGCCATTGAGTTGGCTGTGACTCACAGTCACCCTATGCACAACAGAATGCAACACTGTCCAATTGTGTGCCATCCTCACAATAGTTGCTGTATTGTAAGGTTGCTCATTGTTGCAGCCACTGTGTCAATCCATCTCATTGAATACCTTCCTCTTTTTCACTCCCTCTCTCTTTTCCCGAGCATGATGTCTTTCTCCAGGGGCTGGCCCCTATGATGCCAAAGGATGCCAAAGTTCCTCACCTTCACTTCTTAGGAGCATCTCGGTTGCACTTCTTTCAAGACAGATTTGTTTATTCTTCTGTCAGTCTCCAGTATGGTCAGTATTATTTGCCAGCGCCATAATTCAAAGGCATCTGTTCTTCTTTGATCTTCCTTATTCACTGTCCAACTTTCCCATGCAGATGAAGCGAATGAAAATAGCATGACTTGCATCAGAAGTATCTTACTATTCAAAGTGACCTCTGCTTTTAAACATTTTAAAGAGAACGTTTGCAACGGATTTGTCTAATGCAATACATAATTTGATTTCTTGACTGCTATTTATATGGAGAGTGATTGCGGATCCAAATAAAATAAATTCCTTAACAATATCAATATTTTGTCAATGAATCATAATTTTGCTTATTCATAAAGCTTTGAGTACTTTTATTTTCTTTATATTGAGATGAGCTGCAATCCATATTTCTTTCAAGGGAGATTCTTCTTACATCCATGGTAATTACTATATATATATATATATATTTGCCAACACCATTATTCAAATACATTAATTCTTTTTCCACCTTTCTTATTCACTGACGTCTTTCTCATGTATGGCAGGTGATTCAAAATATAATGACATGGTGGCTTCTGCCACTTTCCCAACTTCAGAGAGGAATCTTGCAAATACATCTCTGGTGGCTCTTCTTCCTTGGTGGCTACATGTTTCTCTCGCTCTGTTTCTGGGACAGTTCTCTCACACCCAGAGGCATTGCAAAATCGACCAATCCCCTCTATTGGTGTTTCACACATCCTATTTGCCTGGTCTCTGTGATTGTCAGGTTTTGTGTCAACTTGGCTATACTTGTAAGAAAATACGGGTGGAGTGCAACTTTTCATTCAGGTCACAGCCTGATGATGTCTCCTTGGGCTCTGGCCTATTTGACATCTATAAAGAGACACTTCAAAGCCCCCCACCCCTCTCTTCTTCAGATGCTTTGTGGATCTTGCATCTGTTGAATCTTTCTCCAGTTCATTGAACTTGAGCCAACAGTCTGCCATATTGTCTGCCAGTTCTGGAAGCTACCAGCTGCCGGTCATAACATCTGATCTGCCTCTGCATCTCCCACCTGTGGTCTTCTTCCCACTCTGTCTTTAGGCCTCCTGGCTTATCTGCCAGCTTCCCTGCTTCCCAGCCTCCAGCTTTAGCATCTGACACACTGACTTGAACCAAACTGGATTTAAACACTTGTACAGTTGTGTGAGCCATTTTCTTGATATAAACGTCTCTCTTTACACACATAAATGTATCACTGGGCAGCCTTACACAATCTCACTCAATTATCTGGAGGGATTTATAAAGATATGGACAGAAGAGCCAATCCAAGTAATTTAATTCTACCACACTAGTGCAGACCTATTGCTCAGTAGTGTTATCTTTCAGGTGTCTGTCTTCCTTCCTGGGCAAAAACAAAGGCCTTGATTTATCTCTGGGCACAAAGTTCAGTAAATGTAGGTCACTGGGCTCAAGCACAGCTTTGCTATTTGATTCTTTGTTTTGTGTTGTTTAATTTTATTTTTATCAGTCGAGATTTAATACGTATGATAAATCATTCCATATTTTAATCACATCAAGTAGAACTGGATAATGGCTACCACAGTTTCCAGGCCTTCCTTTCCCACATGGACTCCTTGACTCTTGATAATACATTTGTTCATGGGTGGCAGTAGAACAAAGAGATGGAGGGAAGGGAAGGAAGGAAGGAGGGAGGGAGGAAATGCTAGAGTGAAATGTTCAGGATTTATTGAATGCATCCTGGGTGCATGTTGGGCTGCTAACCACTAGGTTAGCAATTCGAAACCGCTGGCTGCTCTGAAGGAGAAAGATGAGGTTTTCTGCTCCCATCAAGAGTGACAGCCTCAGAAACCCACAGGGTTTTCATAGTGTCCTATAGGGTCACCATGAGTCAGGCCCATTCATGGTAACTTTTCTTTTATTAACGCAAAATCAATGAATTAGAATCTTTAATTACATCTGCGAAATATCCTTACTTTGGGCATGTACCATAACCTATTTACAGTAATAGATCCCATTATATTTATACAGGGTGTTATAGTCACACAGAAGTCCCCTGATGGAGTTCTGACTTGCACAACAATTAAATGTTGAATTATTAACAGAAAGGCTGTCAGTTTGAACCCACTTGGAAATCCGCTGAACAACAGGCTTGGCAATGTGCTCCCCAAAGGTCCAGTCTTGAAGACCCCATGAAGCAGTTCTCATTTGCATCTATGAAATTTCCATGTACAGCACTGATTGGATAACAACCTTCTTTCAAGGGTGTGTGTACCAGGAGGTGGGGAATCTCTTTGCAGCAATCTTAGAATTCTGCCTTTTGCATCTAGGGACTTGTTAGAAATGCAGATTCTGAGACCTACTCCATCAGAGACTCTGGGTGTGGCCCTTTCCCAAGCACTTCGCCAGACTTTCTCGCAGGCTGCAGTTTAGAACCACTGCTTTCGACCCTAGACTGAAACAAACGCACGAGCTAATCATGCTAATCATCATACTTAGAGCAGTACTTGACTGTAGTAAATGGTAAATTGGTAATGGGTGCTTTTTCTCTAACAAAGAGGGGTTTAAACTAGAAAACATGTGTACTTTCCAAAGACATTTCCAATTCTAGGGCTTTAGGTACTCTAAAGAATAGGTCCCCTCTTCGTGAAATATGAGACATAAGACAAGCGCCTGCCCAAGGCCTCACAACTAGTTAATAGGTAGATGGGAAAGCACACCACGCCAGTAAGCAGCAGGCAGAAGGCATAACTGAATAATAACTGTGAAGCCGTGAGCAGCTCTGCTTCGTAAGAACACACTGACGTTTCCTGGTTATGGCAAATTGTGTCAGATGGAAGGGTCTTAAGACTCCTAGCTGCTTTGGCTGTGTAGAAGCTTAGAGCCAGAAGGCAGGTACCTACTTATTCAAATTTCACTTTCAGTTCCAAGTACCGCTCCATCTTTGTGCCTGAAGGGAGAAGGCAAGCATGGGTAACATCCAATCATTGGCAGGTGAATGCCTAAGGGGCAGAGGCAAATCCATTTTTATCTCCCCACCACATTGTTAGTTTTTTTTATATCAATTCTGCCAATCCTTAACATTCAGAAACTTACATCCATGGCCGAAGGGTGTTTTTCTGTATGACTTATACAGAATGCACGGCTAGCTAAAAATGTGTTCGCCTTTGTGATCAAATAGCCTCAAGAGTCTCTGTGACCTGAATTTTCCCTAACTCGTCTTAATCCTTGATTTTTTTCTTATTGTGCCAAGCATAAAACATTGTAATCATCTTTAACACTTGTGTTAACATGCCCCCTTTGAATGGTTATTGGTTTTTATCTCATGTTGCAAGCTTCCCAGCTGGCCAGTTATAAATTTTTTTTAAGGATAGTTTAAGAGGAATGATGGGCTAGTTCATTTTACTCAGGATGTCATATTGGGAGGATAAGCCAATGACTGAGGACCAGCTGCTAAATTGTGCCCTTATTTTCCAAGCTGCAGTACATCAAAATAATAGTAAGCTCTCGTTTTAGCACTGTGGTTCTCCAAGTGTGGTCTGCAGCTCCTAGGAGTCCTGGGGATGTTTACAGAAAGTCGTCCAGGTCGAATTTACTTCTATTACAACTAAACAATCTTGTTTTCCTGGACTTGCCACAATTCTTGCAATGTTGGCATTTGTCTCGTTAGTATAAAAGCCACCTGCTGGTACATAACACAAATCAACGCAGTGACACCAATTGTACCCCTTTTCCCATCATGCATCAGAAGCTTAAAACTAACGAAGGTAAGGGAAACTTTGCGGTTTCACTTAAGAATGAGCTCGATGACACAAAAATGATAAATTTTATGAACTATCTAACCTTAGAAACATATCTTTTTCGTCTGTTGCTTTGAGGGAAATCTGTAGTAAAATTTTTTGAGTTGAGAACTGAACTAGTTGTGTGTTTTTTTTTCCCCGTGAAGTACCATTTTCATTTGAAAGAACTATTGACATATAAACTCTAGTTTTTTTTACTTCTTTAAAATGATCCCAGAGAGTTTGTCACTTGAAAACAAAAACAAAAGACAAATAACCTGTAGATATTTGTTGCCAGTGATAAGAATTGAGCTTTCAAGTGAAAATTAGAATTTTCTACTATGAGCTTCTTAGCTTCTCAATATTTAAATATTTTTCTAATAAAATAAGTCATGATATTAATAAACACACATTTTTTGGACATTGTATATTAACACATGAACACTTGAAAGTTCTGCATAACTCTGTGAAATAATATTTTACAAATGACTGAAGTATGACATCCAAACTTATGAATGGATCAAATTATTTGAAAGATAAGAGATACTGATGGATTTTAATGGGACAAGATGAAAAAATTTACTAATATGTCATCACATTCCATATTTCAACCAACTGTTAAGAAAATTGTTATATTTCACTGTCATATCTAAGAAGGCTATCAATAATTGAAAAAAGTTATTAAGATGATCCTCCTTTCCAACTACATATCTGTATGAGACCTGAACTTTTTCACAGTTGACAACTGAGGAAGTGTCCTGAATCTTTGCCTGACCTCCTCTGGTACAAAAGAAGGAGGAGGTTCAACTCCACATCTGCCCAAAGATGATTCCCATGAGGCAAAGGTCAGACATGCCTCCACCCTCCATCCTTCTTTACCCTATTCTGACACCCTCTGTCCCACAAAGTCATGCTACCTTTCTGTGGGATGTTATAATCCATTGCAATAGCCACACAGATCTCACAGAAAATACTCACTATCATGAGGGGCAATTGAGGAAGTAACAGATTACCATAAATCAGGATCAGGACTTAAAGACAATACTCATGATTACAGATTGGGAGGGGTGGGCGGCGGTCTTACTAGGGAATCTAATAGGGTATCACAAGCCAAGATCAGAAAGCATTGAGGATACAGCCAGTGGTCCACAGCACTACTTCTCTTGTGGTAGTTACACATCTTGTGTCAACTTGAGGGTATTAAGAGTGAAGGAGTGCAGTCTGACCTATCAATCAGGTCACACCCTGATGATGCCTCCTTGTGGGTACGGCTTTCTCATGAGGATTCGAGGAACTCCTCTCTCTCTCTTCCTTCATCTTCCTGTTGACAAGCCATGCACAAGCCTCTCTCTCTCTGCTTCACCTTCCTGTTGAAAAACCAAACTTGGAGAGCTAGAGGACCCAAGTGGAGACCTGTGCCAGCACTGAGATGCTTCCATCACCATTGAATCCACAAGACTTTGCACCCATAGGCCTGTGGTCATCTTGCGTGTTGCATCATTGCATGTGACTGCGTGAGTCTGAAGAAGAATTTGTGGACTAGTATTGGACTTATGGGCTAATAGAAGACTTATAGTCTTGATCTGGACTGCGCTGGGGTGTTTTTCTGATATATAACTACTGCTTGATATAAAGCTCTCTCTTACACATATGTGAGTGTCAATGAATTTGTTTCTCTAGTCAACCCGGACTAACACATCTCTCAACCTTCCATTGGCCTCTCCTTCTGTGGGTCAGAAAGTCATCTTTCTGCTCTTCTGTTCTGTCTCATGGTCTCCTTGCCTTGACCTCTGATGACTCAGGTATCAGTCTCCGCCAATCCAGACAGAGAGCTCAAATCTGCCGCACTGAGGGCCCTTCTTCCAATGGTCCTGGGATTTCTCTCTCTTCCTGGGGAGACAACTTATCCTTATAGCCAGGGGAGGAGCAACTAAATGACCAATGCCCTCTATTGATGTTATACACACCTGATTTCAACCATCCCTCCCAACAGTGTGGTGGGAGTTACAGAGACAAAGAGCCAGATTAAGAAAGTTCACTCAACTATAATTAGATATTGAAACTAAAACATCTAAAAACTATTTACTTATAAATATAAATCATAAACTCATTAAATGTTAATATACCTAACACATTATTTATAACAATAACTACACTCTCCAAAAACAAAAATGTTAGGTGAAAAGAGATGTGTATTTTACATTTTCCGCAAATTTCTTTAAGGTCTGAATTATAGAACCAGCATAGACATATAGAGTATTGTGGGAAGAAAAGTTGATGTCAGAATCAGTGAAGAAGGATTGAGGGTGGAGACATGTCTGCCCTCTGCCTTATGACAGTAGGGAGACAGAGGTGATCACATATGACCCTCTGTGCCATTTCTCACGAATATAATTGATAGACATAGCTTGTACTCATTTCCTAGGACGGCTCTGACAAATTACTACAAACTTACTGGCTTTAAACAACAGTAATCTCTTACTCACACAGTTCTGAAGGGTTCTTGTTAGGTGACATCACGCTGATTCCAACCCATAGCCACTGTATGCGCAGCAGACCCAAACCCTGACCGGTCCCGCACCATCGTCACAATTGTTACTATGCGTGAGCCCATTGTTGCAACCATGGTGTCAATCCACCTTATCAACCCTTCCTCTCTTTTGCTGCCCCTCTACTTTACCAAGGATGATGTCCTTCTCCAGGAACTTGCTCTCCTGCCCAAAGTTTGTAAAACAAAGTCTTGCCATCCTTGCTTCTATGGAGCACTCTGGTCATGCTTTTTCCAAGACAGATTTGTTTGTTCTTTTGGCCTTGCATGGTACTTTCAAGATTCTTTGTCAGCACCACAACGCAAGTGTATCTATTCTTCTTCAGTCTGCTTTGTCAAGGCCCAACTTTCACGTGCATGTGAAGTATTTGAAACTACCACGGTCTGGGCCAGGTTCACCTTAGTCTTCAAAGTGACGTCCTTGTTCTTTAGTACGCTAAAGACACCTTGTGGCTATACATACATCTGAAAATCGAGGTGTCGGCAGCGTCGTGTTCCTCCAATGACTCTTGGGGACAATCCATTTTGCCTCTTACAGTGTCTGGTCTCTAAACTTTCCTTGGCGTGTGATAGCCAATAACTCCAATCTCACCTGGCTTGTGACAGCCATGTCCTCTATCTTCACATGGCTTTATAGTGCCCACGTCCCCCTCTTATCTCTTACAAAGGCAATTATCATTGCATCTAGGGCGAACCCCGTAATCCAGGATCATATTGTCTTGAGATCCTGAAATCTGCTACATCTGTACAGACTCTTTTATGTGAGTACGGGCATGTTCAAAGGCAGTGGGAATAAGGATGACAACATATATTTTGGGGGAGACACCGCTGAACCACCACACTCACAAAAGCAAAGCTCTTCAGTATGTTTTAGAAGTGTACGATGACACAGGGCACAAGAAGGAAGGAAATGTTCCAAAGTTGATCGTCGTGATGATTGTACAACCTTTCTTAATATAACTATTGAATTGTATGATGTTACTTATTGCTCAATGAAACTATTAAAAAACAAAATATTTCCATCATCTACATTTAAAAAAAAGTGTAAAGGGAACCTGAGACCAAAAGGGTTGAGAATTTTGTCTTTGCGCTCTGAAGTCGATTCAAAGATGCGGTTTTCACAGTGTGATCCATGGAGTTCCAGGCACAGTGATTTCGATCCATCCTGCTAGGACCCTGCTTTGCTAGGACCCTGCTTTGCTAGGACCCAGCTTTTCTAAAGGACCCGGACTCCATGTCTGGACTGGTGACATTTTTTTCAGTGATCTTGAGTAATTCTTATAATTTCTTAGAATCTCATTTCCCACATAATAAATTGAACTCATGAGCTCACTGAGCATCATATAAAAGGGTTAAAATCATTGTATAATTAAGATAATTGACTGAACTACACATTGCAAACAGAGTATTGTTATGCAATCATAGAAACCTTTATTAAATAAAAATATTAAAATACTAAGCTATTGGTTCTTTATTTCCCCAAACCACTTTATTAGGATGTAAGCCAGACAGTCAATAGATCAGTCATATCAAGAAATGTTGCATAATCAGTACCACAATTTCAAAACATTTTCTTCCTTCTTGTGCTCCTTGATATTAGCTCCGTGTTATCAACACCCCCACCTCCCCTGCCGTACTCCCTAGGAACAATTAATCTAACTATTGTCTCTATAGTTTCACCCACCCTAGATTTCGTATACTGAGAAACAGAAAAATTCATAACAGCGTCAAGAAGGTTACCAACAATAACAAAATACAACAAAGATATACCCCAGTTTATGAAAACAACAACAGAAAATATTAAAAACCCAATTGTGGTAGTTACATAATTTCATGCCAATTTGATAAACATCGGGGTGGAGTCTAGCCTGACAATCAGGTCACAGCCTGATGATGCTTCCTTGTGGGTGACCTTCTCATGAGGATTCTGGGAACTTCCTTTCTTTCTCCTGGAGAGGGGCCACACTCTCTCTCTGCTTCACTTCCCTGCAGTTGAGACACTCAGAGAGCTGGAGGAGCCACATGGAGAACCGTGCTGGTGCTTCCACTGGCATTGGATTCTCAAGACTTTTCACCCACCAGCCTGTGACCTCCCTGCATTTGGCATTCTTGAGAGTGGCTCTGTGAGTCTGAAGAGGAAATTATGGTCTAGTATTGGCTATATGGGTTAATGTTGGCATAAAG
Source organism: Echinops telfairi (assembly GCF_000313985.2). NCBI lineage: Eukaryota > Metazoa > Chordata > Mammalia > Afrosoricida > Tenrecidae > Echinops > Echinops telfairi. The sequence continues at coordinate 41,850,242 of NW_022103920.1, forward strand.
GACTTGATCTGGACTGGGCTGGGATGTTTTCTCGATATACAAATGCTCTTTAATATAAAGCTTTCTCTTACACACATACATGTGTCTCTGGATTTGGTTCTCTAGTCAACCCAATCTAACGCACCAATCAAGCTCCAAATACGTCAAAAGGAAGGTCAAATGATACGGTTTTAACCATTCAAGTCAGAGCTTTCATTTTTAATCTATGATAATCATATCTATAAGACTCTGTCTGATAATCAGGTTATTCCCATCCCTCAATTATGACCTGAGAGAAAGCACCAGAAGTTTATTCCCTGTGTAGATCCTGCAAATGTATTCTGAACTTCCACCGTCATCCATAGCCTTCTGATTCTGGACATACCTTCCCTCCAGCTCGACATACCTCTAATGGTGGTGTGCCCATCTCTGGAACCTTCTCAGAAAAATCGCACACTCTTCTTTCTATACCATGCCCAAGTGGCAATATTTTGGTATCCTCCAAGGACTCACGCCCTGTTCCTTATACATGTTCTTTGAGTCCTGGTACACAAAGAATTCTGACAGTTTCCCAGGGACAGTAAGCCTCGAACAATGGGCAGGTGCGCTGTCATTGATGGGAACAGTCCTGGCACAACTCTCCGGGTCTTTGGCTCAAGAATGGAGCTTTCTGGTTTTGACAAACTTCCATGTGTCCTTTGACAAAATTTAATCCCCATATTTGTAATCCCAACCAACAGTCACCACAACCTTCTACACTGACCTCTCTCCTAGAAATGTAACGAACCCAGCCAATATCCTCCTGCACCCACTGGAAGCCCATGACAAGTGTCTTAGGGAAGAGCTTGTCTGCAGCCAGTTACAATTGCAGAGACGTGTGAGCAAGTCTTATTTGGAATAAATCATGTATGTAGGAACTAGAACTCGAATAACAACATTTTTCTTTACATCCTTTCGTTTAATTGGACTTCACAGAATAGTTTGGTGATCTATCTATTTGAAACACTTTTGGGGAACTTCATGTCATTGGGGTTCTAGACATTATAAACCGCCCCGGCCCCCCCATCAAAGCCTCAGTAGTCATAAAGAGAGACAAAAATAAACAACAGCTATGGATTACCCAAAAAGAAAGAGAGCGAGCTTAGCTATAAAACTCAGATATACATGAATCTGAAGTGCCCAGGGCCTCTAAAAAATGAAAGCACTTTAAATGAGAGCTGCTCCTCTCTGCCTAAAGGCCGTGGAAGGAAAGAGATGTACAATCCCTTTAAAGTTCTACTAAGCTCCAAATTCCAAAGCTCCACTCCCCCCACACTTCCTGAAGGCAAGAGCTGGCTCAGAGTTTGCAAACCTCCCTCAAAGGCAGTCCTTCTAGAGCTTGAAAAGTTAAAAGCAAAATTCTTTAACTGTTGTTCGCACAGAGCATCCATTCAAGCCAGTGGAGCTGTGAGCAGACTGGACCCTCGCTGTCCTGTTCAGGAAGCGATGATCCCTTCTCTTCTGCTAAATCCAAGCCGTCTAGTATGCCTATCCGGGGCTGCTGCATCTTTTTAAGGGAGAGCATTTCCCCCAAATTAACAGCCCAGGAAGTCTGTGCTCAGCTACTAACTGAGTGGAGGGTGGCTTGAATCCACTCAGTAGCACCCCCAGAAGAAAGGTCTGCTACCCACTTCCCTAGGATCACAGCCGCTGAAGGCCCATGGAGCTTAGTTCTACTCTGCAGCACGGGGAGTTGCCGGAGTCTGAAGGAACCCTATGGCAGCATGTTCATTGCTGTTTTGTTTTGATGAACCTTCTCTGTTCAAGGAGCACATGATTACTAATCATGGATCACCTTTATTGAATCTTTATATGTCAGTTACTGAGCTCAGCGGGACTTCCAACAATGCCATGAGGCAGGTACTAGTATAGGATCTGTTTACACACGAGGAAACTGAGGTGTGGAGCGCCTGAGCACCACGCATCGACACAGTAGTTGCTCTTGGATTCGATCCTGTGATTGTCTGACTTCAGGAGATGTGCTCCCACGTTTTGTCTCATCACCCAGTGAACTCTGAGACAGAAGAGCTCTTCTGGGAGTAGAGTGGAGCGAGAGCCCAGAGTCCAGTCTTCAGCAGCTCAGTATTGATCTCAGAAAACCAGTCTCATAGTCATTCCGAGCTGCTTCGCTAGATCTTCCAAAAATGCCTCCTGTCTTCCAGCTAATGGATCTCTAGCCGAGCTGAGGGAGCCCCCTTCTCTGGGGAATCTCGGGAAAGCTGCCTATTCCAAGACCATGCTGCCAAACGTTTTTGCGTCATCACCACACCCACACCCCTATTTCTTTTCCTTTTTTGTTGGGCTCATTGGTCAGGATCCAGGGTAGGGTCATGGGGAGGGATTATATAATACGGCCTAGAGCTATAAGCAAACAGTGTTGCCCTTGAACTAATCCTACACGTCTTTCTCATTCCCCAGAACCAGAGCAGCTCTTGTGGACAACATCTAAAGAAGACGCTCTTGCCTTGCACCAAGCATGGCAGTTGAAAGAAGCACCTATGTCTGAGGGCATCCAGGTTTTACGATTCCTCCTAGGGATTACTGCTAGACTGATGCTCTTTCTGGGTTGGATTTGGTGTTGTTTGTCCTGTTCCCTCGTGCCCTCCGAATGAAGACTGAGACCACAGTTGTGAACTACCCCATCGCTCTTTCCCTTCACACCCTCACTTCTTGCCCCCAGTGGAATTCATTCTTCTACCTCACAGTCTTAACATTGACACTTGTTTTTAAGTCCAAAACTCATTGAAGTCACTTGGGAATTAAATGATCATCCACCTGAGTGGTACAGAGTGGATGTGCTACCAAAAGAGAAGAAAACAATCAGCTGCTTTGCTCAGGGGACGTCAACAGATAAGGGAAAGGAAATAAACCCTGATATTCTAGGTGGCGGATGTGTATCCGTTCTCAGCTCTTTTTTTAGGGGACATTTTTCATTAGTATTAGACCTCATCCAGCAGAAAGAACAACTCTTTTGAGGTTTGACAATCTGATTTCTGAGGCAGTTGGGTTATAGAATGCAAACCCAGTGGCTCAGAGTAGACTCTCCAGGGCTGCTGTGTTGAATGGCTCCAGTGTTCAACAGCATCCTAAAATATTCACACAGTTGTAATTTTGTTTATTTGATCAAATCAATAGCATATGTTGTTTTCCCCAGACATCACCATGCCTTGGTCATCACTACAAGGCTCGGCAGGCAGCATCATTGATCACACTGATCCCAAATCAAGCAACAAAACAGCAAGAAGCTTTCCAACTCAGATAGGAAGTGTTAGGCATCCACCTCAGGACATGCTGCTGTCACCCAGTAAGCATGTATCCTGCACCTCCAAAATTAAATCACTAATTTTTCTGAAGAGGGGATTTTGATTCAGAGGAATCCTCCAGGACAGGATACAACTGGGTTGCTGAGATCTTTACAGGAGTAGAAAGCCTTGTCTTTCTCCTGTGGAGTGGCTGGTAGATTTGAACTGCTGACCCTATGGTTAACAAGCCAACACATAACCCACTAGTCACCAGGGCTCCTGTATACAGGGTAGAACTGCCCCTGTAAATTTTAAAAGCTATAAATCTTTACAAAAGCATAAAGCCTAAATCTCTCTCCTGTGGAGTTGCTAGTGGTTTTGAACTACTAACCTTAAGGTGAGCAGCCCATCACATAACCCACTATGCTACCAAGGCTCCTTGTACCTCATCTAGAACTCTACAATTAAGCAATTAGCAAGAATCTTGCTTGCTATCTTTTAGATTACCACATCACCTCTCCCGGGTCTTCCTCCAACTGCTGTGCTCAGTTCTCAGTGGTAACATTCATATTCCATAACGTTGTCCCACAGGAGGCAGCAAAAACAGACAGTCAAATTTGGGATTTGGAGTAGACTTGGATTATAATTTGTCTGCCAGTCACTACTTGTGTGATCTCAGACATTTCATTTAATCACTTTCAACCTTAATTTCCTCATTCACAGAGTCTGATACCGATACTACTTGCTTTGCTAGGTTCTTGTGAGAACTAAGTAAGATAGATGTAACAAGGCACCCAGAACGGTGTATGCACTTGAAGACAACAAATGTTAGTTTCACTCCTACCACCTCTTTCTCATTGGGTTTTTTTTTCCCCCTTCACCCAGTAACGTGGACTCTACCCTGAGTTATCAGAGACAGCACCTTGCCGACATTTGTTTGTGGGTCTCTTTCTTTGCCCATGTTGCTATGTGCTGTAGCGCTAATTCCCACCGATAGTGATCTGTTTGGCCTCAAGCCCAAAACAACAAGAGACTCCCTGTACATAGAGGCTGAGAGACTGAAAAACCGACCCGGGATCAATCCAAGAGACATTAGTTTATTTGCACTAGGGAATGTGGTGGTCAGATTTTATGCTAACTTTAAAAAATGAAGTTATAATTAACAAATCACACAATTCAATAATTCAATCATATCAAGAAGGGACACGTAATCATCATCACATCAGTTGTGGAACGTTTTCCCCCTTGTTCATCCACACATTGAAAGTGATCCCCTACTTCCCCCTCCCTTTTCCTCCGTGTCCCTAGGTAATCATCAACCCCGTTTCTATCTTTGTATTTCCTTCAATTCCAGTGTCCCCATACAGATAGCTCTACAGGTCTAGGCAGACACCAAGCAAGGCTCCATCCACAGTGGTCATACAAAACCAAGAGATCGCAATCTAAAGAAAGCAGAGAATACGAAACGTTTAGAATAAATTCACACTGGGTCCACAGGGGGATCAAATGATGAGACATCCCCTTTACAATGTTCACCATCGGATTTTTGAGCTCTTGTTTCTAGCCAGTGTGCAATGGGGATTCACCAGAGACTCATCCCACGTAGTGACACCGTACATGGATTTTGAGCGACCACTATCATGTGTAGTTTGCCACAGTTGGGGCATTTAGGATTTGGGTACTGGTACCATTCCCTTTTCCAGGTTTGGATCTATTATTAGTTATCTTTGGGTCAGACAGGTTGGTGTGCTTCTTCCACGTGGACTTAGCTGACTCCTTGCTTAGATGGCTGCTTGTCTGAGACAAGTCAATAAGACTGCAGCGGCTTTTATTCATGATAGCCGGGCACGCCCACTGCTCCACCACCCTGTCCTATGATCTCTTCATGTTCTCATATTAGCACTACGATCAAGTGATAGCTCAAAATCCAATCTTATAATTATTGTTTCTGTAAGTCCCTGGTTCAATGTTTGGGACATTGACATTTAAATCATCACCTTAGGGTTTAAAGCCATTCAATTGCTAGGAATATTATTTTAATCAATGGCATAGTATTATTGAGCAGAGAACTTCACATCCATTAGGAGTCTAGATGTCTTGGGAGCTGGAGTGTACTTTGCCTTGGTTTTTATCTTTACAGTAGTGAACTCATACAATCGTTGCCCTTCTATGATTGACTAAAATCGTTCAACATAATGGTTTCCAGTTCCCTCCATGTCATTGAATGTCTTGTGGTTTCAGCACCGTAGTCTTCCACTGTGCATAGTTTCTTTATCCCCTCATCAGCTGAGAGGAATGTGGGTCATTTCAGCTGCTGGATATTGTGCACTGTGCTGCTACGAACATGGTGGAGCATACGTCGGTGCTCTTTCGCTTGTTTCTTTGGGATCTATGCCCAACAGAGGTATTTCTGAGCCCTATGGTATTTCTATTTCCCGTGGTTTCAGATAATGCCAACTCGCTTTCTTCCATGGTTGCACGAGTGTGCAATTCCACCAGCCCTGTGTGAGTGTTCCTGTCTGCCCACGCCTCTCTCCAACATGGTTGGTTCTCTGGTTTTCACAATGCTGCTGTCATTGTGGGTGTGAGGTGGCAGCTCAGCCTTGTTTTGATGGCTAGGGAGTGTGAGCATTTCCTCAGGTGTATGTTAGTCATGCAGTGTCTTCGACAAATTCTCTGTTCAGGTCCTTTGTGGTGGTTGGTGCCAGGTGCCACCAAGTCCGTTCTCCTCCAGCGTGACCCCATGCACACAGGAGGACATACTGCCGGCCACCACCATGCTCACAGCTGTTCCTGTCCTTGACTCCTGATTGCAGCACGTCCGTCCATCCTGTGGCAGTCTTCCTCTCTCCAACTGCCCCCTCCTTCGCCCATATTTTAATTGGATTGATTATTTTCTTCTTGTTGAGATGTTACAGAATTCTCTCTACACGTTAGTGATTAGTCCCTTGTCTGCTGTGTCATTGCTAAAGATCCCCCCCAAATCTCTGGGTTCAGATTTTATGCCAACTTGATGGTAGCTGTGTGGAGGGATGGGTGGGTGGAGTCTAACTCGTCAGCCTGGTGGTAGCCTAGTGATTCCCCCTTCGGGGTGTGGCCTTTTAATAAAAGACCGTGAGAACTTATCTCTGTGTGTGTCCCTTTACCTCCCCCTGCTTGCTGGGATTCTGTGTCTGCCTTCCTGTGGCCCCATGTGGGCTGCTCAGCCTGGGAGCCGACTTGGGAGCTGTTAGTACCCTGATATGTCCCCACCAATGTGGATCCACATAATTCTTCACCCACCAGCCTGTGATCTCCCTGCTTCCTGCTGCCCCTTCTTCATCAGCCTACAGCTACGTGAGTCTGAAGAAGGTGCCAGCTAGCCTCAGACCCTGGACTTGAGTTTGGCCAGACTGGGATCCTTTCTTGATACAAAATGACTTTTTGATGTCAAGTTCTTTCTTACGTATGTTTCAGTGTCACTGGTTTTGTTTCTCTGGAAAGCCCAGCCTAATGCAATTTAGGCAACCCAGCCAGCCTGCCACAGGGTGCTCAGTCTTGGAGAGCAGTACTGCATCCAATGGCAGTCAGTTGAACAGGAATGGATCACCTCTGGGGATAGGTATGAGGACTCTTTTTATACCAGGTGTGGTCATAATTTCTTTTGTAAGAATTAATACTGGTAAACAAGTGGCCAACTAGCTGAGAAGCAACAAAGCCCACATGGAAGAAGCACACCAGCCTGTGATTACGAGGTGCAGAAGGGATCAGTTATCAGGCATCAAAGAACATAAAATCATATCATTGTAAATGAGGGGGAGTGCGGAGTGGGGACCCAAAGCCCATCTGTAGGCAACTGGAGATCCCCTTACAGAAGGGTCGCGGGGAGAAGATGGGCCAGTCAGGGTGCACTGTAA
>NW_022103920.1:41858748-41867298 GCF_000313985.2 Echinops telfairi
TATACTCTTAATCCTCCAATTGACACCAGATTATGTACCTACCCCCAACTGCTTGCTCAAATTTTTCAAAGAGCAGTCTTTTTCTCTGCAGGTCTTCCTCTCAAATATAAAACTTCTGTTTTCTCCACGGTTGTGGGTGGGGCTCAGCCTTTCCTTTCAAGCCCCTCACTCTGCCTTGACTTAAAGCAAAAAAGCTTTTTCTTTTCATGCAATTCTTGACTCTCCTTGTAGCATATCTAATCAAATATAGGCTGAAGGTGGACGTACACGCTCTTGTAATCATAATTAACATCCCGGTGGCATAATGGTTATACATTGGGCTGCTAACCACGAGGTCAGCAGTTCAGAACCAGCAGCCCCTCTGCAGGAGAGAGATGAGGCTTTCTACTCCCGTGAAGAGTTACCGTTTTGGAAACTCTCAGTGGAAGTTCTACCATGTCCTTAAGGGTCACTATGAGTTAGAATCCGTTTGATGCCAGTGAGCTTAGTTTGGTGCTTTAATCATGGTTGATTTCCTAATACAATACCAGGTATTAGAAATATTGAGTATCAGTAGCAAAGCCAAATAAACATATAATCCATAACCTTTTAAATAATATCAAATACAGTAATCTCTTCTCCACCTCTGGACCGTATCTAATTATGAAACACAACCTGGCTAGACCGTTCCAAGACCTGGGGCTCTGACAAGATGGTTCCACTTGGCACTGATCTCCTATTAATTGTAATCAGCCAGGCTTCGCCCCCAGAAGCAGCTTTCTCCTCTCTGATGCAGCATAGCATTCCTCACACCCATTACAAATGATGGTCACCAAAATAGCCATTGTAGGAATCAAATGCTTTACTTCTCATGCCTTCTTAGTCTGTCCCTGAAAACAAACATACGAAAGAAAAACCCACCCATGCTTCTTTGAGTCTGGAGCCATTACAACGAATCCCATCCTCCTCAAGAATTGTGCTGTCTTAATTAATGTTCTTGATTTCACCTCTCTTGGCTCGACTATCCATTGCAATGGTTACACAAAACTCACAGATGGAATTCATGATTAAAGGGCTTATTAAGGAAGTTAACAGGTTGCAGTGCTGGTGAGAAATGCTCACGGTCGAATTATTTATCAGGACATATTACAAAGTTCTTTCAGGTCTGCTCTGACAAGCCCGAAGAGCATTTACCGCTCTGCTGTCAGCCTCCACCCGAAGGCATCCAGCTCCAGCTGCGTGGGTCAGCACACCCAGCTCCCTGAATCAAGTGCCCAGAGGCAGCCCCCCCTGCAAGCCGGCCCCTGAACAAAGCACTCAGCCTTCTTTGCTCCGTGGGTTGGGGAAGCATCCCTGTCTTCCTTCCACGTTCGGCCTCCTTGTTTTGCTGCTGCTTCTCTGATGTTATAGCTTTTCTGGATCCAGTGGGTTCACTGCGCAAGGATCCCATTTCCAGCAAGATCCAGGAGTGGAGCTCACCCTTTGGACCTGGGAATCTCAATTAAGACCACACACAAGGTAATAAATAATTTTGCCTGGTGGAAGTTACTGAAACTATGGATACTGTGATAGTTTTTGTGTCTACTTGGCTGGGGCAGGGCTCTCAGTAGTTTGGCAGTAATCCCCTATGATGTAATCTGTGGTAGTTACATAATTTCATGTCAACTTGATAAATAAAAGTGTAGGAATGAAGTCTAGCCTGTCAATCGGGTCACAGCCTGATGGTGCCTCCTATGGGCATGGCCTTCTCATAAGGAAGATCCTGGGAACCCTCACCCGGCTCAGCCTTCACCTTCCTGTTGACTAGCTGCGCTAAGACCTTCATGAGCCCTGTGATGCGGCCACAGCTATTGGATCCACACAACTCTGCACCCACCAGCCTGTGAACTTCCTGCTTTCTGCATCATTGCATGTGGCTGCGTGAGTCCGAAGAGCAACTAATGGACTAGTCTCAGACTTAGGGACTTGGGTTGGACTGGGCTAGGATGTTTCATGGATGCACGATTACTTCTTGATATAAAGCTCATTCTTAGGCATATATGATTGTCTCTGGATTCATTTCAGATTTGTTTCTCTAGTCAACCCTGCCTAACACATGATCTAGTGATTCCATGATGGAATCTAACAACGTAATCAATTATGTGAGAGCCAGCAGTTGATTAGGCTACAGACTTGCTGCAAATGGAAGAAAGTTTCCTCAGGGGTGTGGCCTACTCTTTTTAAGCAGATTCAGTGGGAAAGCTGGTCAATTTTACTAGATCTGATTCATCAACCTCCAGCCATATTGCCTGCCAATCCGAGGCACTATCGGAAGACTGCCAATCTTGGACCTTGGATTCATTCAACTTTGCACCATCTTCTGCTTCTTGGTTCATCAGTTTCTGCAATCACACGAGTCAAGAGATGTCAAAATGGCCTGCTTAACTGAAGTGCAGCCATTTGGAAGCATTATCCATCCTCCTTACAGATCTTTAGTACAGGGTGGGACTTCACTTGTGATAGTTAGGTTTATTGTGCTAACCTGGCCAATGGGAACATGCAGGATTAATCAGGTTGCAGTTTGATTGGAAGGCAAAGAGATAAATGGCTCTGCAAGGCCTGCCCCCCCCCCACCCTCTATCTTGCTCTTTGGTCATCTGAGCATGCTAGAGCATGCATGCTGCTGCTATAGCTAGTTCTCTGCCTCAACCTGTGAGCTACACTATGTGTGGGCCAGGTCAATCCATGGATCATGGTGCTAGAGCTTTAGGCTCCTTAGAGACCTGCTTCACCAATCTGCTGGTGCACACATCACTTAAGCATGAGGCTGGTGGATTCCATTGCCTTGAATTGCTTGTGTTGATTATCCTACCCAGTCCTTTGCCAAGCTCCTGAGCCACTGACTGTTGGTGACCCACCATGCTGCCTGCTGGCTGTGGGCAGACTCTGCTTGCCTTGCCCCAGGGAGGACTCTGTTGTCTGCTTCCTTGACCTTGGACCTGGCAGCCCATGTGAGTTAAAGGACTTCCAGTATATTAACTGTTCCATGGAAGTGAGTTGAACTGAACCCTCTTACTGCTGTGTCGACTAATTAGCTGTTATATTCCTTCTTATAAACATATATATAATTATAAGTGTCCTGGTTTCATTTCTCTAGAGAACCCTGCCGAACACATCACCCTAGAATTTAGCAGGCTGCAGTCTTCACAGGAACAGATCACCAGGTCTTTTCTCCCACAGAGTTCACAGTGCCGACCTTGGGCCAGCAGCCCAGCACTTCACCATTTGCTACCAGAGCTCCTTCTTTGCTGGGAGGAGATGCTTCTCTGGAGTCCCTTCCTTCCTATCTAACTTTTCATTCACATCCAGCTGAAAGTCCAACTCAAGACATCTTCCTGATTAAATTAGTAGGTGATGAATTGAACGCTCGCAGTTGGCATGTTTATCAGCTTAACTCTCTTCTAGTTTAATGTTGCTCTGTGTGGAGTGAAGACATATGATATAGCTTTAGCCTGTTTGCCCAGTAGGTTAACCCAATGCAGAAACTGTTGATGCTAATTAAAATGATCCTGCGAATGAAGTCAAAAGTACAGGAAGACGTTCTAATGAGATTAAGAAAAGGAATAGGTCTTTATTTCTATGTACTTGACTTTAAACAATGGCTTTAATGGATAAAATACCTTTTCTGATTTATTGATGACAAATGATATTTGACCCTTAAAGAAAGAAACCCTTCCCCAGAGATGTGTCCCTCATGACATGGTGGCTAATCACTGAGTTCTGGGTCACAATTGCCCCTGTGGTCCATCCAAGATAAATTAGGGCAGATACCCAAATTTTCCCTTTCAAGGCCAAATTAATTTCTGCTTTAATTTTTTTTGATGAAACAATGTGTTTTCAGTAGTTGGAGTATTTTGAGTGAAATTTACCTTTTTTTTACTACAAGTAATTTCGATTTTGATATAATTAGTGGGACACCTGTATCCCAAGGGATCTCTGGTGCTGGAGTTGGTGGGATGTATCCGGTTTCTTCAGATAAATGCAGTTATACAGGTTCCCACCAGATGGCAGTATGCACACAAGTGGAATAACAGCTTCCCAATAAATCCCACTGGTGGAAATGTAGGTGGGTATCACATGTCCCACGAGTCATAAAGGGGCTAACATTCTCAGGAAAAGGCTTTGTTGTTCCATAGAGGAGGCTTCCTCTAGCCGGGCCCAGCCCTGAATGAACTCTGCGTGATCTACACCAATCACACTGAGGTCATGTTTCTTGGCTGTAGTAAGTTGAGTAACCTCCTGTGCCAATCAATGCATGTCGATCATTTGGCAACAGAACCCCTGTTGGATTAATTAGACTGAAAGAAAGTAATCTTATTTCACAACTGTAGAAGAAACTGCTCTGCTGGAGATACCCGAGGTATCACCTCCCTCTATTACTGTTGTAATCATGCACTGACCACTGGGCTGCCTGTTATAAGAAGCCGTTCAGACTGTGGAAGGCAAAGCAGCGAAGTGGAAAGAGTCTTGGGCCTGGACTTTTTGAACTCCCAAATCAATCATCCCTATGGCGAAATGCACGCTGGACATTCTGTGATCTGAGGAAATACATTTTAATTTATTTAGGATAATTTGAAAGCATCCTAACCCTTAATATAACTCACAATGAATGACAAAGGAAATCTTTAAGTTCTTGTTGATGTCTCAGCTTAAGACATTACATAAGTATACGTTCCTGGATAGAACGTTTCATAAGAACATACCTACCAATTTTGAGTGTAAATGGAGTGTGCCTATTCAGGTTCAAGTCCTGATTAGGGTCTTTAGACCCTCTCGAAGCTGAAGCCTCTGTATCTGTATCTAACTAGCAACGTGTAAATGTAGCTGCTGAAACCAAGTGTTTCACTCCCAAATCGCCACACACTTTGTCCTCCAAACTTGACTTGTCTCTACTCAACAGTCTACCTTCAGATCAAACCAGATTGTCAAGATTATTTTAATGAAATTGCCCATTGGTGTGTCTACCCCAAATCCCTGTATTATTATTTTTTTTGGTAGGAAAGTGTCCAAAATCATTAATAATTCTACACCGTCCTATTTATTGTCTTCCTTCCCACAAGAAATAACTGCTTATTATTTAACTGTAGTATGAATTAATTAATAACTATTGTATGAATTTTAGTAATGCTTGGGTAATTGATGTTTTGACAATTAAGATCATTGTAAAATACAAGTGATGGGTGTTTCAAAATAAAAAGGTGTCTTTTTAAATTTGTTTTTTAAAAGGGGGAACTTGAGAGTTTTTCCACAAGAATACTTAAATTCCGTGCTTTTTTATTTCATTTCCAGAAAACAAATTAATATAAGTGCATTTTATATAGTGTGATTATCATCTTATAATTGAAAAATGCCCCACAGTTTCACTGCCTGGGTTTATATTTGTGATTGTAGCAGCGTTGATACCACGTGGCACTGTGAATTGTTGGCAGGTAACGAGAAAGAGCACGGATGGACTTGATACACTGAAAATGTCATCTCACCAGAGGAAAGCTAAATTGTATCACAACAGGCCACATGAGTAAGGTGTCTCAGTGGTCTAATTAGAAGAAGAATTGAGCCATCAAATGTTAATAGCATGCCAATCCAGAAGAACATTTGTCCTTCCTAGGATTCAGTTCCATATGAATGTTGCGAGCAGCACACACATAGTTTGAAACACCCCCACGCACCCTAGTAAATTTAAGTTGCTAGCATATTTGTTTTTGTAGTTTTGTTTGTTTGTCATCACATGTGTTTCCTGTAGATGAATATGTAAGAGTGATAAACCTCCAAGGGAGCCCTGCGTCACGGGGGTAGACAGTGGCCTGCTAATCACAAGGTCAGCTGTTTAAATCCGCCAGCCGCTGAGATTTACTGCCAGATCCTGACTCAGAGTGACCTCACAGGACTGGGTAGAACTGCCCCTGGGGATTTCCAAGACTATTCCTCTTTTACCAGAACAGAAAACCTCAAATTTTCTCATGAGGAGCAGCTGGTGGTTTCTGACTGCTGACCTTGCAGTTAGCGGCCCAACACGGTGAAGGGAATGCGGCCCAGTTCTAGGTCATCCCCATGATTGGTTGGAGATTGGACTGTTGTGATCTACATAGAGGGTTTTCATTGGTTGATTTCTGGAAGCAGGTCACCAAGCCTTTCTTCCTAGTGTGTCTTAGTCTGTAAGTTCCCCCAAATTTTGCTCCTGGGTTTCCTAATGTTTGAAAAGAAGGCATTAATATTATCTACTTCATTCAATTTTACGATGATTAAATGATTTGATGTATATACTATTCTCAGGGATTATAATAAATGCTGTATGATTTAGAGCTATTCTAATTTGTTTTATTCTGTTGTGCACAGGGTCGCGATGGGTCAGAACTGACTCAATGCTACTTAACAATAACAGCTTGTATTTTAGGAGCTTTGGTGGCATAGTGGTTACACATTGGGCTGCTAACCATGAGGTTGGCAGTTTGAAACCACCAGCCACTCTGGGAGAGAAAGATGAGGCTTTCTATGGAAACCCAAATGGGGCCCTTTCACCCTGTCCAACAGCGTTGCTATGAGTCCGAATTGATTCTATGGCAGTGAGTTTTGGTTTAACTTGTACTATGCCTGCTATTCCAAACACAATCATTTAAGCCTCTACTGAAAGTTCATCCTTTACAAGGATGCATGAGGGCTGCATGTCTTCCTTCTGTGGTCCACAGGTAGTCAGGTCATTGTAACATGTCTTTCTTGGCCTTATTCTCAGTTCCATTTTTTCTCCCATCGGTATTTTCTTTCCTTCTTTGCTCAAACTTTTAATTTATGAAGTCCAGTAGCATTTTATGTATCTTTGTAAGCTGTCTGACAATCTTTTGGGTACAGAAAGGGTGGTGCATCAAAGTCAATAAAAATGCAGGTCCACCCTTTGCCTGTGTGAAAGTAGGCCATATAATAGACAATAAAGCTCTCTGGGACATATTACCGCATACGGGAAGGATGGCAGGACTCATTTCCTGGACTGTGAGATATTTTCACAGGAGTAGGAGTAATATAATTGACCACAATTATCTTCTGTCTGTTCTATGAATGTTACAAGTGTTTATTTCATTTCTGTAGAAAACCCTGATGAAGTATATTTTCTTCAAGAGTTTTTCTTGCCTTTTTTTTTCAATTCTCTCACAGTGAGTTCATTTAGCAGCCTCGTTGCTTCTCTGTTTTTTATTTACATTTCAAAACTTGAGATGATTTTTGCTCTTGCGAGGGGAAGATGGGCATTTCGGAGGAAAAGGCTGCATGGCTCAGCTCCCGCAGAGCAGCACACTATTCCTGATGAGAGCTATTTCAGTTCCCTTTCCTGTTCTGTTTTGCTCCCCTTTCTGGGCCAGATTGCAACCTCAAACATTTTGTCCTAAAGTAAATCACTACCCTGAAAGGAATTTTTCACTGCTTATTGAAATTTTGTTAAGTGAGATGAGAAATAACATGATTCATCAGGTGCTGAATTTTGCTACTTATAGTCCTCGAGAAAACAAAGCCTATCAATGTATTCAGAAGTACTTTGTTTTGAAAGTAATTATCACTTCATATTTAGAGTTGAGATAGAAGGAAGGATGTGATAACTTCACTTACAAGCATTATCCATAGCTATAGGTGCGATTGTTCTCCAATTAGAATTCCCTACTCAAGCTGGTATGCAACCCTTGGTTCATTTAATTTTCCTCCCTACTCTATTTATTTTGATCTGTAATTAAGACAATGTAAACAGAAAAATTCAATGTGAAGAGCTCCAAATAATAAATACCTTTAAATATCTCTCTGCGTTCTACATTCAGCGGGTTCAACTATTGTAGCACAGGCTTCTACAAGTAAATGATTTCTTAATAATTATTGTGATTTCTTCCCGCTGAGCTTCCCTATACGCAGAACAGCAGAATATTTATTCTCTTACTATGGCCATCTGTTGCTTTACGTGACTAAGGGCTGCCTTCTGCTGGTAACACAGAGTGAGATGGCTTCACGGGGCTTTCACAATGCCTGTGAAACGAACTCCCAAATCTAGGTTTCTTGAAGGCCACCACACAGCAAACACTCTCAACATACAGGGGTTTGTGGCTGCTTGGATCAACACGATAAAAAGAAAAGGCACTGAGTGATAGGAATGGCGTTCATAGACATGGG
Source organism: Echinops telfairi (assembly GCF_000313985.2). NCBI lineage: Eukaryota > Metazoa > Chordata > Mammalia > Afrosoricida > Tenrecidae > Echinops > Echinops telfairi. Next base: position 41,866,909 of record NW_022103920.1, read on the forward strand.
GGGTCGACTGACGAACCCCTTCTGTTTACACTTCACATAGTAACCCAAAACAAACAAGCAACAAACAAACCCACTGCCATCTAGTAGATTAGGGCACGGAGCAACCCTATTAATAGGCCATTATTAAAGACTCCCCTCCCAGTTTCAGGGGGATCCTGATATAAGAAACTTTATTATTATTACTTTTGAATTAAAAACATTTCTTTTATTGGGAGCTCTTATGGATATCACAACACTCTATAGTTCAATCACATCAAGCAGTGTTGTACAAATTGCTACCACAATCAATTTCAAAACATTTTCTTCTTGAACTCCTTGATATCAGCTCCCCTTTACCCCCCACCCTACCCCCCAGGAACCTTTGTTTATTTATTTTGCCATATCTTAACA
>NW_022103920.1:41868233-41883860 GCF_000313985.2 Echinops telfairi
TTTTTTTTCATGTCTTACACTGACTGATATCTCTCTTTACCCACTTTTCTGTTGTCTGTCCCCCTGGGAGAGGGTATTATAAGTAGATCATTGTGATTGGTTCTCCCTTTCTCCCCCACCTCTCCCTTCCCCTCCTGGTATCGCTCCTCTCAATATTGGTATTGAGGAGGTTATCTGTCCTGGATTCCCTGTGTTTCCAGCTCTTATCTGTACCCATGCACATGCTCTGGTCTAGCCAGAATTGTAAGGTACAATTAGGGTCATGATAGTGAGGGTGGGGGTTGGGAGGAAACATTGAAGAACTGGAGGAAAGTTGTATGTTTCATCGGTGCTATACTGCACCCTCCCAGTGACCCATCTGTAAGGGGATGTCCAATTGCCGACAGATGGGCTTTGGGTTTCCACTCCGCACTCTAGGTTGTTTTTTTGTTTTGTTTTTTTAAATGAGACACTAAAAATGGGTATAATCTGAATGATACTAATAATTTTCTTTGTACTCTCTCATTCTCTGATAAAAGGAAATAGTATTTTCTGGTTAAGTTTTTAAAAAAGAGGGGCTATTTGACACATTATTCTAAAATAATTTTCTCCCTTAATACATGGACATCCCCCAAAATATAAAAAGCTTATTTTTTTCCTTTTTAATAGCTGAAAAATATTCTTTAGAATGGTTTTTCAATAATGAATTGCCATTATAACAGTGCCACCATTTGTCTGCCACTTTGTCATGCTGTGGTGGCTTACGTGTTGCTGAGATGCTGAGGGCTCTGTCAGTAGTGTTCAAATCCCAGCGGGGTTGCCCAATGTGAACAGGTGTCCACAGTTTCCAGACTAAGAGCAGACTGAAGAAGGAATAGGCTGTCCAGTTCTTAAGAATTAGCCACTGAAAACCCTATGGGTAACATGGAAATATTGTCGGTTACTGAAAATCTAATGAATCGAAGCAGACTATTGTCAAAGGCAGTGCCAGAAGGCGAGCCCAAAAATATGACTGAGGAAAAGAGGCCTTCTTAAAGTAGAGTCAGCCACTGGGACCCTCACACAGGACACCGTGCAGGAGGAGAGCCTCCAGGATCCTCACTGGCTGACGAGGCATGACTCCAAATGAGAAGAAACAACTGCAAATATCAATTAATACTTGGAACCTGGAATGTACGGAGTATGAATCTAGGAAACTGGAAGTCATCAAAAGTGAGATGGGAGGCATGAAGATTGATATTTTAGCTGATAGTGAGCTGAAATAGACTGGTGTTGACCATTTTGAATCAGAAACTTACATGGGTTCCTCTGGCAGGAATGACACAATCAAGAGGAATGGTCATTCATTGTCAAAAAGGACATTTCAAAATCTGTCTTGAAGCACAGTGCTGTCCATGATAGGTTAATGTCTACATGAATACATGGAAATCCAATCAATACAGCTATTATTCAAATGTATGCACCAACCACGAAAGTTAGTGATGAAGCAATTGAAGAATTCTACCAACATCTTCATTCTGAAATAGATCAAACATGCATCAAGATGCATTGATCATTGTTGCCAATTGGAATACAAAAGTTGGAAATAAAGAGAAAGGAAGCCGAGGACTGGAATGCCGTAGTTGGAAAACGTGGTCTGGGAGATAGAAACAAAGCTGGAGATCACATGATAGAATTTTGCAATTCTATCATGTGATCTCTTTGACTTCTTCAAAGGCCTCCTCCAGATGAAATGCACCGCAATCAGATAGACGACATCTGTGGGAAGAGACGATGGAGAAGCTCAATATTGGCAGCTAAAACCAGGCCAGAGGTAAACTGTGGTACAGATCATCAATTGCTCATATGTAAGTTCAGACTGAAGCTGAAGAAAATTATAATAAGTCATGAGAGCCAAAATACTACCCTGAGTCTACCCCATCTGTATTTCGAGAACATCTCAAGGACAGATTTGATGTCATGATAGAAGATGAACTGTGGGAGCGCATCAAAAATATTGTACATGAGGAAAGCAAAGGCCAATAAAAGACAGGAAAGAAAGAAAATAGAAGCGTGGATGTCAGAGAAATTGACAGAGAAACTTGACACTGAAACCTTCTCTTAATCATAGAGTAGGTAAAGCAAACAGAAGAAAGGATTGAGTGGAATAGCTGAAGAGGACATTTAAAAGGGCATCTCAAGAAGACAAAGTAAAATGTTCTAATGAAATGTGCAAAGATCTAAAGTTAGAACACAAAAAAGGAAGCACTCACTCAGTATATCTTAAACTCACAGAATCAGAAATAAAAATTCAAGCTTCAAGTTGCAAGATTGAAAGATTCTACAGACAAAATATTGAATGATGCAGGAAGCATCAAAAGAAGACGGAAAGAAAACAGACTCACTGTCCCAAAAGAACCACTCGACATTCAAGCAGCTCTGCAGGTAGCAGAGGAGCAAGAACCATTGGCGCTGAAGAAAGAGGTCTAAGCTGTACTGAAAGCATTAGCCAAAAACAAGATTCCAGGAATTAATGGAATACGAACTGAAATGTTTCAACAAGTTGATTAGGCACTGGAAGCACTCACTTGTCTATGCCAAGGAATTTGGAAGACAGCTACTTGGCCAGTCTTCCAGTCTTCTGACTAGAAGAGATCTATATTTGTAGCCATTCCAAAAAAAAAAAAAGGTTACCCAACAGAATGCACAACATTTAGAACAATATCATTGATATCATATGCAAATAATTTCTTGCGACAGTATCCAACAATGATGGCAGCAGTACATTGACAGGGAGCTGCCAGAAATTCAAGCTGGACTCAGAGAGGATATGGAACAAGAATATCATTGCTGATGTTAGATGGATCTTGACTGAAAGGAGAAAGTACAAGAAAGATGTTTGCTTGTGTTTCATTGACTGTTGCAAAGGCATTCAACTGTGTGGATCTTAACAAGCTATGGACAGTCTTGAGAGCAATGGGGATTCCAGACCACTTCTTTGTGCTCATGGGAAAGCGGTTTGGCCTAACTATATCTGCAGTAATCCACTTCCCAAAGCACTCTGTCTGAGGGCTTGCCTATTCACATCCCTGGTCAATAGTCTGAGGGAGTTCAATGCAGGCTGCATCGCACAGGGTCTCTGCAAATGGATTTTGAGCATTCAATGTCATTCATAGCCTCCTGCAAATGAGGAGCTCAGAATGTGAACTTTAATACAATTCCCTCTTCTGATCTTGGATTTCATTATTTACTGTCCTCGGATAACAACAGGTTGGTCTGCTCCTTCCATGTAGACTTAGCTGATATCTCACTCAGATGGCTGCTTATTTTAATACAAGCCTTTAAGACCCCGGACACTATTCTTTCTGATAGCAGGGCACTAAATGATTTCTTTACCACACTTTGCTATAGCATGGAGGGGTAAAGTTTTATAATGTTCAAGCTCACCAGCCAACGTCAATTTTTATAGTCTTTATTTTTATTCTTTAATCCAATTTTATGCTTTTCTTCAGGTATACTTCATCATAATTATTGCTACTATGGATGATTACTTTCCTATTTCTATTTTTAATTGGTTATTAGCTGAAATGAAGTAAAACTTGGTACTTTTCAATATTACCTCAACTTTATTCTTGTGTCTATAATCATATCTTATGAAATGAGAATAATTTTGGTTTCAAATAGTTATATGAACTATTTCATTTTTATGTATAATGCATTAGCTAGACTCCTTGAAATTTTGTTGAGAACCAATGTTGATACAGACATGGCTGCCTTGACCCTCGTTTTAGTGGAAACTACAGGCATTTTACTGCTCGGTTTGATGTCGGCTCTTGATTTGTGGCACATAGTGCTTATTGTTTTCCTTCTATTTTAGTTAGGGAGTTTTTAATATTAGAAATGGATGTTGAATTTTCATCATGTCTCTTTGATAATTTTGAGAGTTTTAAAGATTAAGATGGATGTTGAACTTTGATCATTCATTTTGTTACATTAATAACAATATCGTTTTCATACTCGATTTGCTAGTGTGATGAGCATCTTGAAAGGTTGTTGAACATTGAACTGTCTATGTATTCCTAGAAGAACTCAAATGTTACTCTTTATATTTATTGTTAGATGGCATTCTATGCAGAATGTTGCATTATCTCCACAAGCAAAAATGATCTTTAATTTTCTTATTTGTACTATCTACTTTTTACTGTGGTAACAGTAGCCGTGACAAGGCATCTGCCATTTCAGCATACAGTGACATTAATTGTCATGCTGTGCAGCCATCACTGTTATCCAAGGTGCTGCTAGCGGCCTAAACTTTTCTATGAGCTGAAATTCATTAAATGATATGAATTATCAACCGTTAAAAACTAAACAACCTCAACTTGCAGCTTTTATTTTTTTTTAAAAAAGCATTTTATTGGGGGCTTGTACAACTCTTATCACAATCCATCCATCCATCCATTGTGTCAGCACATTTGTAAATTTGTTTACCTCATCATTCTCAAGGTATTTGATTTCTACTTGAGCCCTTGACATCAGCTCCTCATTTTTTCCCTTCCCAACCCTTGATAATTTATAAATTATTATTATTTTATCACTGTCCGACATCTCCCTTCACCGACTTTTCTGTTGTCTGTCCAGAGAAGAGGTTATATGTAGATCCTTGTAATCGGTCCCCCTTTCTACCTCACCTTTTCTCTACCCTCCCGGTATCTCCACTCTCATCACTGGTCCTGAAGGGATCACCTGTCCTGGATTCCCTGTGTTTCCAGTTCCTATCTGTATCAGTGTACATCCTCTGGTCTAGCCAGATTTGTAAGGTAGAATTGGGATCATGATAGTGGGGGGCGGAGGGGGTGTAGCTTTTCTTAAAGTTGTATCTTTTGTTATCTTCTATCATTACTGCTGTATTCAAGTTCTCATTCTTATTAGCCATAAGTTACATTTTGCAAGGAAATTACTAGTTCCTCTTAGATATTCAAATATATTGCTTTAGAGTTGCACATACAAATATTTTCTCACAAATTCTGAAAGTTCTTTCTGTTTTAAAAAAATATCATTATATTGGGGGCTCGTACATCTCCTTTTTAAAATCATTTTATTGGGGGCTAGTACAACTCTTATCACAATCCATCCATCCATCCATTGTTTGTCAAGCACATTTGCACATTTGTTGCCATCATCATTCTCAAAACATTTTATTTCTATTTGAGCCCTTGGTATCAGCTCCTCATACTTCCCCCTCCCTCCCTCACTCTCCTTTGCTCTTGAACCCTTGATAATTTATAAATTATTATGATTTTTTCATGTCTTACACTGTCTGATGTCTCCCTTCACCAACTAAAAGTTCTTTCATATTGATTTATATCAGTCAGGAAACTAGTTGCCTCAATCAAGACTAGCTATTTATACTAAACATTAACAAATTTCAGAATGTGGTGGGGTGAAAAAGAAGTTACCTTTTATCCTTAGGATGTTACACCTTAGCTGGGGCATGAACACAGATGTACTGTAGGACACTTTGAGGTTGACATCATGTTTCAATAATAACACTCTTCATAGTCCTCTCTAAAGTCAGCAGTATACACACGTGCACACACACACACACACACACACACACACGCGCACGCTTTTTCCTTTTCCTTTCATCTACATATGTGATGGTGATAGCCCCCCACCCCCCCAAGAGCTGAAACCGTGATTCATTCTCAAATTCAGAACGGGAGAAGGGTCTGTGGGAGAGCCCGCTGTAACATTCTCAGAAAGTACTACTTGTTGGTACACACGTCTAAGGGCTAGGGTTTTATTTCAACAAGCAAAGTTCTAATTTTTTTTGAATGCCTCTTTGTTGTGAATTAGGTCAAGGTTTTACATTTCAGACTACCAACTCTGCATTCAGCAGTTCAAACCACTTGTCAACCACCCTGTATTCTACCCAATGCCTTCCCACATTGCTCTTTTCACCGTGTGAGTCTCCTCCTTGTCACCACAGAGCATCTCTCAACCTCTTGTTCCTTGTTCAGCCTCCCTCCCGCACCCTCTCCACCTTGGTAACTTTCAAAGTCTGTTCCCTTTGGTGTGCACCTCTTGGTCTTCTCTCTCTCTCTCTCTCTCTCTCTCTCTCTCTCTCTCTCTCTCTCTCTCTTTCTTTCTTTCTTTCTTTCTTTCTCAGAAAAGTTCTTGATCCCCTCTAGCTCCCCAGCCTCTTGCCCTTTCATAGGATGGACTAATCCCCCTGGTGAGGTGCCCTGGTGGTACAGTGGGTCACATATACACATTTAGCTGCAACCACAAGGTCAGTGGTTTGAACCCACCAGCTGCTGTGAGGGGGCACGATGAAGCTGTCTGCTCCTGTATGGATGTAAAGCCTCAGAAACCTAGAGGAGAAGTTCCATTTGGTCCCCAGAGTTGCCAAGAGTTGGAATCAGCTACGTGGCAATGAGTTTAGTCTATCTGGTCAGACAGCGGGTCTGTCTGGGCAGGCCAACCTGCCTTCTCATGGGATGGGCTCTCCAAGGAGCTTCTGATGGAGAAGCTCCTGCCTTTGTGATCTCACCTGAGGTGGAGCTTCCGAACTGCCCTCTACTGGAGACAATTTTTTCTTGGGCACTTCTCTGGAGGGATCATAGCTCACCCACCAGGGATGTCTGCACAATAAAGCTCGGTAACTATGTGGTATTTTTATCTGAGTAAAAGAGAGTTAGGAAATGAGTCCTTCGATTTCATGCACTACATCTGATGGTCAATCTCAAATACACGACATTCACCTTGGGAGGGTTTCGATCCCATATCTGACAGTCACATATTCTGAGAGCATAAAATGTAGTCCCTTGGCCAGCTATTGCCATTGAAAGTTGTAAAAGGAATCATCTTGAACAGAGAAAGTAATTATAAATATTTTTGCATTGAATTTTATGTTTACAAAAAAGACAGTTGATGGTTTGCATTATTGCATATCTTAGGTTCCTAGTGTATTCCAGATCTAAAAACAAAGTGATATGATGTGATAAATCATTATAAAATAGAACAAGGGTGTTCCCATGACCACCAACATTTCAAAAAATGTTTCAAAAAAAGGCATTTACGAGACCACTAAAACATTGAAAATATACCTTGCGGTTGGTTGTTTTGTGAACTAAACTGGAAATTTTACCGGAAAGTGGGAACAATACAATTTTGTAAGGTAATTAAAAAAAGAAAATAATTGAATAAGAAAAAGCCATTAACAAAAGCTGGTAATTGAGCAAATCTAACACTTTAAGAGTCATAAAACTGGTTACTCTTAAAACCTGGTTGCTGAAAAATGAAAAATCGACAATAATAAAGATCTCAATTTAGCTAAACCATTTGTCATCAATATAAGTCATAAAGAGAAAGCTAAAACGGAACTGTAAAAATAAAACAATTTCTTAAAACTGAGCACATAATGACATTATTAGATTTATTAAATGAGATCAGAGCAAGGTTATTTGGCTCTTAGGTTCACGAGTTTTCATAAAAGAAAACTAACAAGTCGCTTAGAATAAATCATCAGAAGCAGAGAGCTAGCCATGCATGTAAATGGACTTACAATTTTGTTAGAGACAGTTGTTTAAAATCCCAACAGCTCATGTTACAGTCAACATCATTTGTATCAATGGATTATTTTCAAAACCAAGCTGGATTTGAGCAGCTTTAATCTCAGGCCCCAATTCATTTACATATCTTAATACTGAAGCTATAGCATCCGTCTTGTTATGAGCACTTTACCTCATGTTTTAATAGAAAATGTGTGATATTTAACACATTCTTTATGAATTATATAAATGACAGAGTTTGGCTAAATTAAGACCTTTTAAGGTATTATGATTTCTTTAGCATTAGTACCTGCAACATCAGCAGCAAATGTGTGAAACCATGCCTTACAGTAACCAGTTTTATAAATCTTTAAACGTTAGCCTTTTTGTTCGTTTGTTTCATTATAAAGCAAATTTTGTAATGGCCTCTCATTAAATTCTTTAATACTATTGAACCATGAAATGGTCATTGAACTATTAGGAAGGAAAGATATATTATAATAGATTATGTAATGTCGACAACTTTATGTCTTCAGCAGAATGTTAGACCTGTCTCAGACTTCAAGTAATAACCACATTATCGTCAGTCACTGAGAACTAAAGACAAAAATATGCCATTGTGTCCACCATGTGGAAAATAAAATCTCGTAATATCATAGGCATGGAAGTTGCTTGTTATTTCACATTTGGTGCTTTGTTGACAACTGACCTATGACCTATCTGAGATCAAAGTTCACGCAACTGGCAAGTAATGGTCGCTTTATTGTGTCTCTCTGACATGTGAAATGCACAAAAACGGAATTCATGGAGATAGATTATTTGGCAGGAATAAGTCCCCTCTAAGCCTTAAAGACTTCTCAAATTCAAATGAGGATTAAAAAGAAATGACAAAATAAATTATTAAAGGTGGCCATCTTTACCCCACCCCCACTCCACAAAGTCCTGGGATTCCTAGTTCTTGAATATTTTTATGCCTTTCAGAATGAGTTTCATGGTCCAAGACCCAAACATTCACTAAACATGACAGGACTTTTAGCAGTGGAATCGTGCTACCTAATGTGTTAAATAGGCTTTTCTCCCTAGGCTTATACTAACCAGGATGTACTACACTGAAGGTGGGGTGGTGGCCAGGGGAGAGAAGTAGATTCGGAATGGGAAAGTTTAGCTCTGGGTGAGTCGCATAGAACCCAAACCAGTGCCGTGCATACCTGTAATGTCGAACCAGAAATCAGATGCGTCCCAGCAGGAACTTGACAGCGAAGCTGACCCCTGAAGAGAAAGAAGGCACTTAGCTGGGTTGAATTCCTCCCTCGAGGCAGGAGTCCCACGAGCTGAGGCCCAGGTTTGCCTTTCTCTTCAACACCATTTTCAGAAGGCAGCAGGGTCCCTTATACTCCTACGGTTTGCGGGAGAGAAAGGAAGAGAGGCGAGGTGGGCCCAGACAGATAGTTCAACTTGGGGAGTTTGTTGGTGGGAGCAACATGGCTAGAAAAAGACACGATTTTTTGAAACAAAACTCTTGGTTTAGTTCTCAGTTCACTAATTCATAGCTGTGTGACCTTGGAGAAGTCTCTGTCTCTCAAGTACTGTTGTCACACAGCCACGACTGTTTGCTCAAGTACTCCCTATGGCTCTTTTCACACACAATTGAAGAAGTGGCCATACACTGTACCAACAGGGACTGTGGCTTGCAAAACTGGGATTATTTGACTATTTGGGCTTTCATTTTTTAAAAAATTGCTCACCTCTGACAAAGACCAAGTTTCAGGATGGAAATATGATTTAACTGATTAGTGCCAAGGTGTTAATGACTAATATTTCTCCTTAAAGCACTCCAATAATAATAATTTAGTAATAGCGGCTTAAAAACAAAATTAATTGTAATTATCACAAGTAAGCTCTCAGTGGGTATTTTGGGTAGCTACCTTTGTCAAGTCCCGCCAGGAAGCATGGTGCTGTCAGCTGCATCAGACCTTCACTGAAAGCCAATTTTGAGTTCTCTGAACCCACAATTCCCTCTCATTTCCTTGTTTACTTGAGTTACTCTTAACATCTCGACCCCTTCTAAGATGTGCCACTTTCTGCTTTTCTTAGAAGAGACTTAATCTGAGTCTCCTCGCTGACATTTCTTCCCTCTTAAAACATTTCCCAAGACTTGTCATCCCAAACCATTCCTTTCTCTTTTTTTCAGACCTTCGATATATAGCACCACTGCACATATTCTACAACTGATCTAGGTATTTATCAGACTATAGTAAACTTGCCTACTTCATCCATTAGACCATGAATCCCTCGAGAGCAAAGACCATTATCCTTTCAATCTTATATCCCCCGGGCCTAGGGTGGTGCTTGGTGGACAGAAGATGAGCTATATTTAATGAATCAATTTGTATTAATTTCCCTTTTGTCTAGTAAGAAAAATTCTGTCTGTTCATTTCAATTGGAGCAATGTCCATAAGCAACGTCCATAAGAATCTTCCTTAATACTATGAAAAGGAACTAGGTGAATAGCATCAATAATTTTATCCTTATCTGTTGCAGCAAGTTTACTTTCTGAGCACTAATAGCTTTTGAGTTTCAGGATACACGTGTGCAGTGAGAAAGTTGCCAACGAGGTCATGCGCTCGGAAAATATGGATTGTAGTTTTCAGAAGCCCAGGTGTGTCAAGGCATTGATAATGTGGGCAGTATTTCTCAATAATGAATGTTCCTGAATAATTTTCCTATCATTTTCCAACATTGAATCCAACAATATTAAACAGATTCGTCTTCTTTATTTAACTTTACTGGAAAGCTTTACAGAATGATGTGTTATACATATAGGACTTGATCTGCAAACGTGAGCTGAGGATCTGCATAGAAAACACCACAAATTCTCTTTCGTGTTATAGAACACGAGAGCCCTGGCCTCTGTCTTGCGATGATCCAGACGTTCTTGATTAGGTTGACATCCATCTTACCACGTATGTTGCTTCTGAAAACCAGTTCTGCTCAGCACTAATCATTAAATAGACGAATCCATTCAGATGTATGAGGGTGCTTCAAAGTTTGTGGAAAAAAATCCTGTATCTTTTCATTTCATTTTCCCCTGAACTTTCGGAAGCACCTTGTATTGTCAGACCCCTTGCAGCTCCTAGACAACCACATGACACCAATATGAACCTCTACCGTTAAGCAATTGTGTTAGTCTGGGTACATTAGAGAAACAAATCCACAGAAACTCATATGTATAAGAGAGAGTTCTTAGATGACAAGGTCTACATATGGCCTCCTCCCTGGGGGATGGACAGCAGAGAAGTGGGTGAGGGAGACGTCAGATGGTGTAAGATATGATAAAATAATAATAATTTATAAATTATCAAGGGTGAAGGGGAGAGGGGAGCAGGGAGGGAGGGGTAAAAATGAAGAGCTGACACCAAGGGCTCAAGTAGAAAGCAGGTATTGTGAGAATAATGAGGTCAACATATGTACTAATGTGCTGGACACAATGATGTATATACGGATTGTGAAGAGTTGTATGAGCCCCTAATAAAATGAGTATAAAAAATAATACAAAAGATGATACATGGCATAGTCAATTCCGTTCATTAAAGTTTCCTATGATTTAAAAAAGAGAGAGTTCTTTATAAAGGGCAAGTGCACATTAAGAAAACATCCCATCCCCCCGCTGCCCAAGCCCACAAGTCCAACATTAGCCCATTTGTCACACACCAATCCACAAAGTCCTCCTCCATCTCACAAAACACACACAATGATGCTAACTGCAGGAGGAAAGCCGAGTCAGTGACTGTGTAAGCATCTCAGCGCTGACAGCGGTCTCCACGTGGCTGCTCCAGTACCCAGAGCTGCATCGGGGTAGGTCCATGTGGCTTCTCTTCAGGAATGTCTTGCAGGAAGTGAGCCTTGCCAGCTGAAGCAGGTAACTGGCTAAGGCAGCTGCACCTTGGTCTGACCATCAGAAAGCAAAAGACCCAAGAGCTAGAAAGGTGAGTCTCACCAAGCCATTTATCCCTCCTCCCTTCAATTAACCCCACCATGTGTTTATCGACCAAGTTGGCACAATAAACTAACTACCTTAGTAATGAAAAAACATTCCAATCTCTAGATGACATAGTAGATATTTACTTATTCTGCTCAGCATTCATTTCCCTTTTTTTGGTAAATTGTCATGGTCCCTCATGCCCTCCCTCACAGCTCAATATTTTAGTGGGTCTTACTGTATACCCACTCACCCTGGTTTCTGGAGATATGCCCCAGAGTGAGCCAATCATTACTTTCCATCAGAATGATTGGTTCAGAGATTGGCACATGACATGACTCTAAGCCAGTCTAATTAGACTCAATCCTGTAATAAAAGTGTATGCCTGACATTGCCAATGGTTACTAGACTGAGAGGGCTTCCTGAGAATGTCGCCATTGCAGGAGCGAATAGAGCCAAGAGATGGAAGTGTGAATGGGGTCCAAGTGACACTGCTTGTGTTGTGCTTGAGTGTTGTACTTGCACTGAACATGTAAGAGCCTTTCTAATGTTTGGTCATAAAGTGAACGTAACTTCACCATGCAATGTAAACCTCACAAATTCTCCTGGATCCAGTTGGTATTAGATGGTTTAGAATTTGTATATTTTTGTTTATGCATAATTGAGATGGGCTCCTCGTTTTCCTTTCACTTATTGTCTTGTGGAGGTTTAGCAAGTGGAGCATGGGCTGCTGCTTCCACTCCTGTCCTCTGTGGAACCCTTGTGCACACACACCCTGCACCGGGCATGATGTGTCCATGTCTGGTCTCAAATTGCCCTTAATAAAGATTTAACCCAGTCAAGGTGGCCCTCCTAAATGCTCTAATTCTTAGACACCACCCACTATAAATGCTGTTGTTCAGGAGTACAGGCATACTTCAGACACATCATGTGTTCCTACCCAGAACACAACAAAGTGCAGATCAGAATAAAGTGAGTCACATGATTTTTTTGGTCTCCCAGTACATATAAAAGTTATACTTACTCATTGCACTGTAGTCTAGTAAGTGTGCAATAGCATTATGAAAAAGCTTGAAGTATTAAGAGAATAGACCAGGAGTGAGCACATGCTGTTGAGAAAATGGTGTCCAAAGATTTGTGTGTTGCGGGGTTGGTACGAACCTCTACTTGATAAAACAAACACACACAGTATCCATGAAGTGCAATAAAGCAAAGCAAATAAAATTACATATATATATATATGCATATATATATTCTACAACTTAATGTTTTCTTTCTATGTGGATAGCCTTTATTCATGACTATTATTATTAATTATGCATTATTGTTACCATAATTTTGCTCATAATTTCTGTGTCTCAGCTCTTCCTTTATTAGGTAGTATGTCAAAGACTACATAATAAAAATACAAAAACACAGCCTCTACGGTCAGGTTAAGTGACAACTTAGAGAAGAAGAGAAAATTAATTGGAAGCCATATCTGAAGGAATTTCCTTCCATGCAGCACAGAGACAATGAGATGGAAGCTACGGCAGAGTGATTAGAGGGTACAGAGGGGCAAGTGAGCTCACAGGAGAGAACAGCTAGGACGTAGAGAAGCAAGAGTAAAGAGATACTGACTTACTCACCTCAGTGTATCTGGCTCTTCAGAGACCCCCCCCCCTCGCCTCATTCGGCCCCCCTGGAGATCTCCGTTGGACAAATCCATCTGCAGCACAGAGGCTCTAAGTGCGTAGTGGATGCCATCTTCAGACAGCAGCATCCTGGGCAGAGTGCAAGTGCAAAATGGGTGAGAGAGTGGATCTAAGAGTGCAAATGGAAGATAGCCGCACAATAGTCTATTTTCTCCAAAAATGTATGGTTTTGCCTTTTACAATTAGAACATGAACCTCATGTATGTATATATACATATCTATTATTTAGTTTGTGATATTAGGTTAATATGCAAAGTATATAAAAACTGTTGCAACTTGGGCACCATACACTTGGGGAACAATGCCCTCAGGTAAGAATAGACATTATGTGTTAATCTCAGGTAAGGCCCCCCTGTGTGCCCTGGCTGAACAGCCCACCCCAGCAGTCATAGATTTAAGCTCTGTGGGCTATGAAGCTTCTGTAATTTGGGCATCCCCTTTAAGACAAATAATATTTTTGTATAATAAATGATGTTTATTATAATGAAAAAATAAACAAGTAAAGTACAAACTTTTAAAAGTTGATAAAAGTCACAGATCCTGAAACAATTACATTGTATTTTTATTAATTAACTGCTTGGCCCACCTCTCTAGCATTTTCTCACACTTCTTTTCCTACATTTTTGCGGCATATTCCCTAATAAATGGTTTCATATGTCATAGACTCTTGTGTTTGGAAATTTTGAGGGTTCTTAATAAATTCGCTGAGTCTAAAAACCCACCTCAGAGAAGCTCATTCATATGATCACCTGTTAAAAGAGCTTAAACAAACCAAGGGATGCATCGTTCAACTCTTGCAATGGTCCAAACAGAAGTTTAGAGCGGTTTGGTCATTTAGAGACTTGTTTTTACAAATGAACGTGTGTGTGTTTGGTCCACTGTGTGTTTTATTTGATTCTGTGTGCATAGTAATGGGATGGCGATGAAGAAAACCTATCTCGTTAAGTGATCCGAGTGAAATGATTATCCCTCTGACCTGGAAAAATGGTGCTTTTCAAAATCAACAACTTTATTAAATTCAAGCTGTTTCCAACCTTCACGCATATGCCATTGACCGTGGAAGCTGTATTTCACTGTGGTGTTATTTTCATCTCCCTTGTCTTTATTTCCTCTTTAGGAATGTCTTGATTCTCAGAGTTTTCTTTTATATTCTCTCCTGTAGGTTTCATGGAGTCCTGATGGGGTAGGGGCTCCCTACTGGGCTGTGATTCACAAGACTGACAGTTCAGCACCAGCAGCAGCTCAGGGGAGAAAGATGGGGCGTTCTGCTCCGGTGAGCAGGCACTGTCTTGGAAACCTTCAGGGGAAATTCTACCTTGTCCAATAAGGGGTTGTCAGCATTGTGAGTTTGGATTTATTACTGTAGTATTCACATTTTACAACTTCTTGGCAATCTTACCTCTTTATCTTGTCTTCATGACATTAACCACCAAGGTTTTGTTTCCCATTGTTATATAATGTGGTAGTTTTTGACATTTTGAAACTTCTCCCCATCTTTATTTAAGTTTATGTTTTTGATGCTGAGATATAGGAAGTTATGACGGTTCTTCTAGGCAGAATCTCTTTTGTGATGTATTAGAATTAGTATTAGAATGCTCAAATGATAGAACAATATCATTGATATCCCAGCAGGTATGCTGACGATCAACGACAAAAACAGCTGTACACTGAGAGAGAGTTGTCAGGAATTCATGCTGTATTCAGAAGAGGAGGTAGAACAAGGGATATCATTGCTGATGTCAGATGGATCGTGGCTGAAAGCAGAGAATACTAGAAAGATGCTTACCTGTGCTTTGTTAACTATGCAAAGTCATTTGACTCTGTTGACCATAGCAAACTGAAGAACGCCTTGAGAAGACAGGAATTCCAGAACGGCTAATTGTGCTCAAGCCGAACCTGAGCATGGAACAAGATGCAGCTATGTGGACAGAACAAGGGAATACTTCGTGGGTTAAAATCAAGAAAGGGGTGCACAATGGTTATATCTTTTCACCATACTTGTTCAGTCTGAATGCTGAGAAAACAATCATAACAGTATTAGATGAAGAACGAAGCAGACTGATTGGAAGAAGATGTATTAACAATCTGTGATGTGTGCATCACAATCTTGCTAACCGCGAGAAGGACATGAAGCACATGCTGAGGAAGACCAAGAATTGCAGCCTTCAATATGGATTATAACTTAATGTAAAGAAACAAAATTCCTCACAATGGGACCAATAAGTCACATCATGATAAATGGAGAAAAGATTAAAGTTCTCAAGGACTTTGCCTTGCTGGATCCACCATCAATGTTCATGGAAGCAGTCAAGAGGCCAAAGGATGCACTGCATTAGGTAAACATACTGCGCAAGACCTTTTTAAAGTGTTGGAAAGCAAGGAGGTTACTTTGAGGCCTAAGCTGTGTCTGATCCAAGCCATGGTATTTTCTAATTTTTTTAAA
>NW_022103920.1:41884507-41895800 GCF_000313985.2 Echinops telfairi
ACCTGATCCCTTTGACACCTCGTGGTTGCATAGGCTGGTGTGCTTCTTCCATGTGGGCTTTGTTACTTCTGAGCTTGATGGCCGCTTGATTACCTTCAAACCTTTAAGACCCCAGACGCTGTACTTTTTGATAGCCGGGCACCATCCATGGTACTTTCAGTGGGCTGATATGCATGTGAAAGTTGGTGTGAATAAGGAAAACTTAAGAAGGATCGAGGCTTTTGAATTATGGCACTGGCAAAGGCTATTGAGCCTATCATAGACTTTCTGCCAAAAGAACACACAGACCTGGTTTTCAAGAGGTACCATTAGCATGCTCCTTACAAGCAAGGAGGTGCCACTTTGTCTCACATACTTGGGACATGTATTCAGGAGAGATAAATCCCTGGAAAAGACTACAGGGCCATCAAAAAAGAGGAAGAGCCTAGGCAAGATGGATTGGCACAGTGGCTGTGGGTTCCAACAGCACGTGTGAGGGTGGTGCAGGGCTGGGCAGTGTTTTATTTACTGTGTTGGACGTCGGGTCCCTCTGAGTCCGAACCACCTCCAAGGCACCGGGTAACACGAACTCTGTTCGAAAGTGTGACCCCAGCCACCGCCCTTTGTTTCCGGGAGGGTAGGGGCTGCAGAAAGACAAAAGCCGCACGAAGCTGCTGTCAAAGCTACTGCTTCTCATACTGAAAATGCCTTAGCTCGTCCAGTTTTACAAAAACCTGCGATGATCTGAACACATTTCTAAGGCTGCTCTCAGAGGTTTTTGAAGAGGCTCTTGCAAGAAAAGGATGCTAAGCTTAATTGGAAGGTGGTAGTCTAATTTTATTATTTCCATGTGGAGAACCAGTGATCTCAGCACGTTTATTGGAAACGGCATCTTTTCTCTTGTGACCTGCAGGGCCAGTTGCCGTGGATCAGATTTTCATGTTGGTGACCAGCTTCCCTGCTTTAAGGCACGTGGTTCTGGCTTCCCTCACGGTTGGCCATTTCTTTCACTCTCAACCAGTCCAGTAACACAAGCAGATCACATTTCTAGCTGCTTTGCATGAAGAAAGCCTTCTAGAATACCCAGTGTTCTATATTGCCAGCAGCAAAAGTCCTGTCTTTGAAGTTTAAATGTTTAATTATTCTATTTTTCACTTTCAGAATATCTGGCCCTTCTTAATGGTCTTTTGTTTTTAGTTATATTTTGGACATACCATTGTCTTTAAATAGTCGAAGCGCATATCCTATCATCTGTAACAGGTCATTTCAATAGCTGTAGCCTTCTTGGGTCTGAGCCTGATGATCTTGCTGCTCTTGGCTCAGTAGATTCTGCTTTCCCACAGTATTAGTGAGTTTTTTTTATTGTGAACATATGTTCAATGCAACTTCATCTGTTATAATTCTTTGAAACCTGACTTGAAGGATTTTTTTCCCTCTTGAGAGATGATTTGAGTTAACTTCAGCCAGGTGCCTGAGAGTGTCTTTAATCCAAGACCCATTCAAATTAATTCTCGGCTTGAGATTTTATAAATCACACAGAAGTGTGAATTTGGGCCAATGGCTCTCTTGAGAACCGGACTGGTTTCAAATGTTGATGCGAGAAGTCCTCTGCCATCATGCCAAGACTGGGACAACAGAAGGAGAGTTTTGTTCCTCGTTCACCTTTCCAGTGAGACCTCATCCTGGGGAATGTGTCCTCGTTCCCTGCAGGGCTTTCTTACCACTGTGCCTCTCAAGCTGTCCTGTTGTGAAAGACATTTGTCCCCCAGCCCATGACCAACAGATCATTTTGTTAAAGGTAACCGAAAGGAATTACTAGATAAATGGAGTGCTGCTTGGATATTACCATGTTGAAAAATCACAGTGGAAATTTCTGAACACTCCCTCAATTTCACTGCATTTCTCCCCACATGGACTGGCAACTGCTAGTCTGCGGCTTGGTCTCCATGAAAATCACACACAGATTAGCACTGTTCTCCCGATCTCCCCACTGTGGGTGAACTCTAAACGTAATCTCCTTTTCCCCACGCCTCACATGGGCACCCCTGGACTTCAAGGCCTACTGAAAGGGGCAGATGTCTTGAGGTACTGGGTGGATGGGAGGCTTACTTGTTTCCTTCTGTATCCCTTCTTTCATTTCATTTCTGACTTTCTCACTAGTTTCAGCACCCTCTTTCTGAAAGGACATACACGCACACATTCACCAAAACAAGAAGACAAAAGTATCTTTAACCATATCAGTCATAGTTCCCCCAATGGAAAATATCTAGAATTTTCATACACAATGGACCAATTGTCATTTTTCTCACACAGTAAGACATTGTACAGTAAGAATCAACCAATTATTTATTTATCTTTCAAATAGTTTTATTGAGCTATAATAAACATATCATATAACTCAGTAGTTTAATCATATTAAGAAAGGTTGTGCAATTACCACCACAATCAACTTCGGGGCATTTTCTTCCTTCTTGTACCCATTGTTGTTGGCTCCCCATCACTCCCGCCCCATACCTCCTTTCTGTGCTCCCAGTTAATTATTAATCCAGTTGCTGTCCTCTTAGAGCCTCTCATCCTGACAGCCATCCTATCCAGAAAACCACACAAAGCAAAGACAAAAAGCAGAAAGGACCCAGCAACAAAGACTAAACAAAACAGAGGAAAATCTCAATGGTAAAGAAAGCAAAAAATACTAAAAACAAAACAAAAACAATAAATTCAGCAACAACATGAATGGTTCTCATGAGAATGATGTTAAGGCAAAAAAAAAAAAAAAAAGCCAGCTGTGAGTATCACATACATTTTACAATTCCATTTATGAAAAGTTTCCAAAAATGCGCCCCAGCGGCACAAGGCCACTGAGCACTTGGCCGCCAACTCGATGGGCCATCTGAAGCCACCAGGGGAGAAAAGACTTAGCGATCTGCTACTGTAAAGATTATAAACTATCAAGGGCCCATGAGGGAGTGGGGAGCTGGGAGGGAGGGGAAAAATGAGGACCTAATGTCGGGGGTTTAAGTGGAGAGAAAATGTTTTGAGAACGATGTACAAATGTGCTTTACACAATTGATGCGTGTATGGATTGCGATAACAGTTGTATGAGCCCCTAATAAAATGTTTAAGAAAAAAAAAAAAAGATTGCAGCCGAGAAAGCCTGTGGCCAGTTCTCCTCGGTCACACCAGTCACTATGAGCTATAAATGACTTACTGGCACACACCACCACCCACCTTTGGAAACAGGCAACATTAGAGAAGCTCAAAGGCAGAAGCGTGCTGTCCTCGGGGAGGAATGATACCTCAAAGGAGGTGTAGGGGCTTCTCCCTAATGTAGTCTGGACGCTGGTTTTTCCCCCATTGGGTGTTTATTTATGAAAATGCCACAAGTATGGACTTTTTCCATGAAAAAGCTTATTTAATAAAAGGCATTTGGGCTTATCCAGCAGCAACTGTAAACACTGTGCACCACTACCTGTAAACACTGGAAAGTTGGGCATCATCTTTAACATCTTTCTCTCCCCTTCAAGCCCATCTCCAATCACCCCATCCGTCTCCGAGATCTGGTAGTCCTGTCTCCTAAGTTTCCTAAGTACCTGTCAGGCCTATGCTCTTCCTCCATCTCCTCTCTAGACCACCATCTCTCACCTGAGTGATTTGCACTGCATCCTAATCCTTTCCCTGCATTCTTGTTTTGTAGCCAGAATGATCTTCCAAACATATACTGTATATACTCATGTAGAAGCTGAGTTTCTCAGCACATTTTTTATTCCGTTTTTGTGGTAAAATTAGGAGTCTTGGCTGATATCTGGGTCGGCTTATACTCGAATATATACAGTAAATATGATTGCATGATGGCCCTGCTAAAAATGCCCTCTGTGTCTCACCATTGTTCTCTGGGAAAAGAACAAAATCCTCACTGTGGCCATCGGGGCCTGTCTTGGGGCCACTGTCAAGACCAGTAGTTCACCTGGGCCAGAGTCCCTTGGGTGCTCTTTACTCCAGCTGCACTAATCTTCCAAGCCTTCAACCGACCACTTTCCTTTTTGCTTAGGACCCTTCTCGCATATGAGTCATTTAGCCTGAAATATATTGTCTTTCTTCCCACCAGTTTCACCCCAGCACCTTCTAGTAGGTTGTTTAGGCTGGGTTTTCTAGGGAACAAAACTAGCGAAATACATACATAAGTTTATATTAAAGAAATGCCTCGCACAGTTATTAAGGTGGTCGATTTCCAAATTCATTGGCCAGACGTCCAGAAGCCCTGGTGGTTATGCATTGAGCTGTGATTTGCATGGTCTGCAGTTTGGGACCAGCAGCAGCAACGTTGAAGAAAGACTGATCTTTGGACTCCCATGAGCAGTTACAGCTCAGAAACCGACCCACAGGGGGTCACTACAAATCAGCATTGGCCCAGTGGTTTGGTTTGGGTTTCGGACCAGATGTCAGGCTGGAGGCTGCTCTTGACTTGAGTAACTTCAGGAGCCTATGAACTCACGATCAACAGGTCTGATGACTGCCTTCTGGCTGTCAAGGTAAATTAATTGAAGGTTGGCAGATAAGATGGCATCCTGCTGATTTTAGGATTGGCAGGCTCAAGTCCAAAGAACTTGATGAGCTAGATGCAGGATTCAAACCCAGCAGAAACAACAACAAAAAACAAGCAGGCCATGCCCTTCATGTAATATAGCTCTTACCATGGGGCTATATTAGATCTTAATTGCCAAACTACTGAGAACCCTGATGGAGCCAAGCTGACACAAAACCACATTTCCCTTCAGAGTGTTTATCACTGTTATAATTCAACGATTGAGTATCATAACTGATGTGAAATGCCTCTCTCTTCCAACAAAACATAAGAGCCATGGAGATGCCTTGTTCACAACAGTTTTCTTCATGCCTAACATAGTGCTTTGCTTGTAATAGTTATTCAGGTACTATTTGTTGAGCAAATGAATACATTAATTTTTATAATGGTATGGGTATGGTGTTTGTGGATAAATTGCCAAAAATAAAATATTTTAAATATTTGTGTGAACCCTGAGAAAAACTCATAATTATGATTATTTTTAAAAACTATTGATTGTGAATTAGGTAGAAGTTTATATTTTCAATCGTCATGTTTTTATTCAACAATGGAAATAATTTGCCAAACCTCTCAATAGCTTGCCCTGTCCCTTCCCTTTCTGCTTGTCTCCCTCTTGTAAGAGATTGTCTTCCCCTTCGCCCAAGTTGACACCTGTCTACTGGAGAGCCTGTTCCTGGGCCCTCCTTTACACTACTACCACTGGTGACCATCAAAATCTGTTTCTTTTGCTATCAAAACCTTTATCCTTTTCTTTTATAACAGTGGACTTATACAATATTTGTCCTTTTGTGACTGGCCATCTTCACTCCAGGAGCCCTGATGATGCAGTGGTTATACACTGGGCTGCCATGTACAAGGTCCACAGTGCAAAACCACCAACCGCTTCCAGGGAGAAAGATGGGGCTTTCTATTCCTGAAAACGGTACAGTCTCAGAGACTCATAGTGGCAGGTCGACACTGTCCTATAGGCTCCCTAAGAGTCCGCATCAACTCGATTGCAGTGAGACTTTTACTCAGCAAGTGCTGAGTAAAGCCGTTCATGTCTTGAGGAGTTTCACAGTTGCATCATTAGTGTTTAGTACTGAATCCTATTCCATTATGTGTATATAGCTATATCTGAAGGTTCTTTATCCAGTCTGCTGCTGGGTAAAGTTGTTTCCATCTTGCTATTGTGAATAGTGCTTTGATGGACATGGGTGCACATCTGCTCCTGCTTTGCTCCTACAACTCGTTATTATTATTATTCGCAAACATTTTTTGGCCTTCCAAGAGATCCCATCCTTTCATTATTCATTTGAAACCTATCGCTCACTCCCTGCCCCAATTTTTTTCGTTGGGTTTGCATGATCTCTTCCCTGCCTGCTTCCCTAGCTTCATCGATCCTACTCCCTTCCTCTTGCGATGCGTTCAGGCAGCACATCTGAGCATCCCTGTTGCGGCCTTCCTGCTAACCGGGTTTTCTACCTGAACTGCCTTCCTTCACATGCTCACATGAGAGGATCATAACATTTCCGTTTTAATTTCACTCTTTAAAGCTTTCTCTGACTCCCCAATCGAATATCTCTCTTTTGGCCTCTACATCATCGGGATGGATTTCTTCACAGTGCTGAGCACTGCAGATGGTCTGGCTTGTTAAGGGCCTGCGACTCTCTGAGGGCAAGCACTGTGCTTGCAGTGCTCACCACTGCATGTGCTGCATCTAGCACTGGGGCATGTCGGAGGTATTTGACAAATATTGATTGAATGCTTGAATGGATTCATGAGCAATGCTATCTGATCGAACTTGCTACGATGGAAATACTGAATAAGCCTGCCTGTACCGCTCAATTCCATAGCTATTAACCACGTGTGACCATCGGACAATTGAAATGTGGCCAGTGTGACTGAAGAATGTGGGTTTTCAATCATGTCGATGCGAGCGAGGCCGGTCAGAGTGGAGAACCAGGGCCCGTCTGTAGACATAGAAGGGCCACAGGGAGGGGCCGCTCGGCCAGGGTGCAGTGTGCCACCAACGAGACACCAAGCATTCTGCTGGTTCTTTAGTGTTCCCACCCCCAGACACACACACACACACACACACACACACACACACACACACACACACACACCATGACCCCAGTGTTGTCGTGCAAATCCGGCTAAACCAGAGCATGTGCACTGGTGCAGATAAGAGCTCTCCACACATGGAATCCAGGACAGATAACCCCGCGGGACCAATAACGGGAATAACGATACCATGAGGGTAGGGGATGGTGGGGAAAGAAAGGGGAGAAAGGGGGAACCGATCGCAATGATCGCCATATCCCCGCCCAGGGGGATGAAGAACAGCAGAAACGTGGGTGAAGGGAGACAGCGGATGATGTAAAATATGAAAATAAAAATAATTTATAAATTAGCATGGTTCACGAGGGGGGGAGGGGAAAAAAGAAGAGCTGATACCAAGGGCTCAAGCAGAAAGAAAATGTTTTGGAAATGATGATGACAACATAATTACAAATGTGCTTGATACAATCGATGTATGGATTGTTATAAGAGCTGTAAGAGCCCCAAATAAGATGATTTATTAAAATAAAAGACGAAACAAACAAAAAGAGAATGTGGATTTTAATTAGATTAAAATTTGAATAGCCACATGTGGTTACGGTCTAGCATATCAGACTGTGAAGCTCCAGAGAACGCAATTGAGACTGCACGGAGGTGGTGAGAACGGCCTCTTAGGGGCAGAAATGTTTGAATGGAGACGTGAAGGATGAGTTGAAACCAGCCACGCGAAGGAGGACTGGAAAGAGGGCAGGGTGGGGCGTGGGGAGGGGGCCCTGAGGAGGGCACAGGAAATAGGAGAAGCGTTCCAGGGAGAAGAAACAGGTTGCACAAGTCCCCAGATATGGAGAAATTTTCCAAGTGATTTTTAGTGTTGAAGGATTGGGCTCTGCTTCAGAGGTTTTATGATTTAATGATTTTTATTGACCCATGTTTTATCTCATCTCAGTATTTTATTTCGGATGGCGTCAAATAACATATGATGGCTGGGCAGGTATAACAGAGCAATCCCATATTTTCCAGCAAAGTTTCATCCCATAAGGGTTAGTTGACCCTTCTCTGCTTAAGAGATTTCATGTCTCCAGACTATTCCACATTTTTTGGCACCGGGTTTTATGAGTTTATTACGTGCGATATTTGGAGGCTTTTGCTCTGAGTTCACTTTTGCTGCTCAAGCATTGACTGATTTCATTTTGTTCACTTCCTTCATCTATAAAACGATATGTATTTGGATCTTACATATTTTCTATTTGATTTCTTTGTAGTAAATAAGAGTAAAGATTTGTATATATGTGTGTGTATATACACATGTAAAAAAGTATTTCTATTAGCGTTTCAGTTCATATATGCAGGAGTTTATCACACACACACACACACACACACTCATGAGGGGGTACCCCAAAGCAATGGACTTTTTTTCAAAGCTATATATTAAAATTTGTTTTTACAAAACAACCTTATCACCTTCAAATTATTCTCCATTACACTGAATACATTTTCAAATCTGCTATTCCATTCTTGGAAACATTTTTCAAACTCCTCTGTTTGGATGGCTGACAGCACCTCCTTTGTTTCTTTCTTTACCTCTTCTACATCATCAAATTACTGTACTTTTATGTCCCTCTTCATTTGTGGAAACTACCAGAAGTTGCACAGAGTGGGATCAAGTGACTAAGGTGTGTAGGGCAAGAGAGGTGTGCTTTTTTTTTTTGGCCCAAAAGGGGCACACTGAGATGACTGAGTGAGCAGGTACATAGTTATGTTGGCGAAACCAGTCCCCTTCTGCCACAAATCAGGCCTTTTTTGTCACACACTCCTATGCTATTTTTTTTTGAACCTCTAAATAGAAAGCTTGATGAATAGTCTGACCTGGTGGAACGAACTCCAAACGCACTATGAGTAGACATCTTCGTCCATTTGGGAAGTTGATGGACGTCCAGAACAAGGTGTGTCATCAATCGACATTTCATCTTTTTTGAAATGAGAAAACCACTCGTATTCTTGAGTTTTTCCCTTAGCATTGTCTGCGGCATTTTTCCCAAGCAGGAAACAAAATTTCACAGCCACACGCTGTTCTCTGAAATTGGCCATCACAAAAAATGAGGTTCCAGCTAAACTGTTTTTGTGAGAAAAATCACTGTGAACAGAGAGAACGTTTCCAGGTGACACCACTGGGTGCACGAACGCAGAGCCAGTTGCTTAATGCTCGCCTATCAGGAAAAATGCGTACTAAGAAAGCTCCAATCTGTATGAGCCCCTAATAAAACGATTTTTTTTTAAAAAGAAAAAGAAAGCTCCAATCCTCCCAGTGCAATTCGGGGTTTTTTTTTTGGGGGGGGGGAGTACCCCTTATATATGATACAGATATGCAATCAGTGAATAGGTGAAGAGAAATTCTCAAAGTTATATACGTGTCTCAGTCTTACTAAGTTTTCTTTAAAAAGACTCATTCTAAAGAGTGAATGTCAAGGGTGTCTTGGAGCAGTTCCATTCAAGGCAGAGAAGTCAGCTCAGAAGGCTATGGCTACTGTGCTTTTAGATTGCAAGGGCGTCATCTTGACTTTCTCAAGGACACTGGGTGCTCGTGGGGTTCAGTATGAAGACTTTTAAAGAAGAGTGAAAAGTGCATTGGTGAGAAAAAGGCCAGGACAATGAAGTAGGGAACTTTTTCTTTCCTATCACAATTGTGCATGGACTCACTCTTTGAGTAAAGGACTATGCAAGGATAATTTTGCTGGGAAATCATACCTCATCTACCCTACAGCCCTGATCTTCCTGCTTCAGACTTCTTTTTGTTCCCAAAATTAAAAGAACATTTCAAAATAATACAATTGGCGTCCCTCAAGGATTTCTGAGCTGCATTTTTGACATCGTGTAAACGGAAGAGTGCAGGATTCTTGGGGAAAGGGATAGAGATGGAAACACTACTTCCAAAAGTATATAAACTTGGATAAAGAATATGCCAAGAAACAATAACTTCACATTGTGATATTTTTGTTAAATAAAGGTTTATTTAAAAATTACTTTATTATATTATTCACATATGACATAATGGTGTAAATATATTTTAAAGAGTTCTGCAGTAACCACCACAATCGCTTTTAGATAGTTTCCTTTATTCTTGTATCCATTATTATTAGTTTCCCATCTCCCCCAACCTCTCCTGTTATAACCCTAAGGAGCTATTAATCTAGTTACTCTCTCTATAGATTTACCTGCCCTGGATTTCTTTTTTTTCTAGCCCTGCTCCCCCCCTTTTTTCTTCTGGATTTCATATAAAGGAAATCATAGCCCCCCCAAAAACAACCCCCAAACCATCAAATAACAAAATAAAACACAGAAAACCTCAGTCCAAAAGAAAGAAGAAATTAATAAATACGAGAGCAACTTAAAAATGAATCAAAAAGGTAAATGACTGGTAAGGTGTTAAATTTCAAGCTAACGATATCAGCAGTAATCCAGTTTCCATTGCATTGTGTCTGAGGACAAAGCTATTTCGCTCTCCGACCTATGGTCAGACTTAACCTACATGGGACTCTGCAAACGGGGTTTGGGCATCACTGTCTTCCACAGCCTTCTGCAAACTGAGTGCTCAGAATGTACGCTCTACTATAATTCCTTCCTTTGATCTTGGATTATATTATTTATAATCCTTGGGTCAAGGCTGGTATGCTCTTTCCATTGGACTCAGCTGGCAACTCATTTACATGGCTGCTTTTTAAAAGTCAAGTCTTCAAGACTTCTGACAGTATGTTTTCTGATTGCTGAGCACCTTCTGCTTTCTTCACCACACTTTGCTATAGCACCCGTATCTTTAGTGATTTATCCTCATGAAGATGAGGATAAATATCAGGCAGAACCAAATCATAAGAAATAGCTGTTCTTAGATTAGGGCTTACAATTAAGTGGGGGCTCAAAACCTATTCATAGCTCTAAAGTTTTAATTAAGATGTCTAAGATTTTATATCAATACTTTTTGATTTATCCTTGTCCTTTGGCTTAAAGAACTCAGTGGAAGGCAGACCGTGAGTGAACTCTTATGACTTCAGACTTTATCCTATTTATCTATGGTGTTCTGTTAAGCCCACAGTTTTCCAATGAGGTGAAATTTATGAATCCTGCATATAAATAAGCAAAACATTAATTCGTATTTTCCCCATGATAATTCTACTACCCACTGCCATCAAATTGATTGACTCCTAGTGACTCTATATAGGGTTCTGAGACTGTCCATCTTTATAGCAACAGGAAGTCTCATCTTTCTTCCAAGAAGCAGCTGGAAGATTTGAACAAACGACCTCATGTTTAGTAATTCAATGCTTACCTGACAGCACAGCCAGGACCCCTATTGATGTTTCTACTACTGGGCAATAATTTCTACTTACCAGAAAGAACCACATGTATAAACTAAGAATATTAAGTGTAGTGTTCCTTGGCATAATATTTACCAACTCAAAGCTCTTTTCTTTTTGCCTTTTACTTTATCTATTATTTTTTATTAATCATTTTATTGGGAGGCTCTTACAAATCTTATGACAATCCATCATTCAATTGTACTAAGCACACTTGTACATATGTTGCCATCAACATTTCCAAGACATTTCTTTCTACTTGATCCGTTGGTATTAGCTCCTTTTTTTGGACCCTCCTCAAAGCTCTTTTAAATGTAAGGAAATGGCTCAATTAAAAAAA
>NW_022103920.1:41896202-41900586 GCF_000313985.2 Echinops telfairi
CCAGTGTACATCCTCTGGTCTAGCCAGATTTGTAAGGTAGAATTGGGATCATGATAGTGTGGGGGAGGAAGCATTTAAGAATTAGAGGAAAGTTGAATGTTTCATTGTTGCTACACTGCATGCTGACTGGCTCATCTCTTCCCTGTGACCCTTATGTAAAAGGGTGTCCCGTTACCTACAGATGGGCTTTGGGTCTCAACTCTGCACTCCCCCTCATTTACAATGATATGATTTTTTGTTCTTTGATGCCTGATACCTGGTCCCTTTGACAGCTCATGGCCACACAGGCTGGTGTGCTTCTTCCATGTGGGCTTTGTTGCTTCTGAGCTAGATGGCTGCTTGTTTACCTGCAAGCCTTTAAGACCCCAGACACTATCTTTGGATAGTCCGGCACCATCAGCTTTCTTCACCACATTTGCTTATACACACATTTGTCTTCAGCGATCGTGTCAGGAAGGTGTGTTTCATGGAATGGGAAATAGCTCAATTTTAAACTCATCTTTCCTTTAAGTTTATTTTTCATACACTCGTGACATTACCTTTATTTGTACAGATATGTTTCACATAAATCAATTTTTCTTGAAAAGCCTTTCTCTATTTTCCATTAGGTCAGAAGGTTTGTAGAATTTTGAATACTAGGGAAAAAATTCTTGCAAATGTTTCTTATGGCTCACTAGCTAGAAGTAGTGTAAGACTTAGAATACTGCTTGGGGCTTTGGAAGTTTTGTAATCTAACCTAAATTCCCATCATCTTATTGCTTACCAGGTTTGCTTGCTACAAGAGTGCCACCCCGAGTACTTAAGGCAATTCTACACGCATTCTTGTGTATTCCTGATTTATTTTAAAATATTTAAGTGATTTAATACATTCATAATAAATAATTGAACTGAATTCACCTAACAGAGTATCATAGATGATTGTACTTGGAGCTCTACTAATTTAAAGGTACAAGTTAACCCAAAGGATGACAAATGTGGAGTGTACCAGTATCTACTCCCTCTCCTGGCCAGCTCAGCCCCAATTTTAAGCAGACTTTGTGCCTGTTAGTGAACACTGGCGCTGTCACCAGAGATTTGAGCCTATGTGGCCAAGTGTATAAAAGCCACCTCCATGCATATAGCAACGGAATGTTTAAAGGTAAGAGAGTGTAAAAAGGGAAAGGTTCAGAAAATAAACTTGGTTAAAAAAAATGTTGAGAGGAGACTAGCAAGAAATGCATGAGTGAGACTACTTTCTGTTGAAAGTGGAGAACCTTCTTCTAGTTATGTACAGGAACAGGTAAGTGGTCAGTGATTTAGTAAAGCAATGACCTTAGTTAGGATCCAGATGGCCAGCTTTGATCTCAGCTTCTTCTTACTGTGTGCCCTTGGACAAACTAATTCCTAGGAATTTTAACATCTCCGTTTAAAATGAATATACTTATAACTCACTTCACAGGATCGTGGAAACCTGACACCTTTTCCCATCCCTCTAACAATATTAATCTTCATTCCCAAGAGGCCATTGATAGAGGGTTGAGTGCTGGGACTTTGTAGGAGCAAATTGTCTCAAGACTCAAGGAAGGAATATGAGTCATAGTCTCCGAACACAGATATTGCTGCTAATTTCTCTGAACACCCTCCAGGCTTCTGAGCAACAGTACATTATTGGAATAGTAGGAACCTCATTTCCGTCTTCTAGCAGTACAAGACCATTCCAAGCGGAGGCACTGGATAGTCTGATCTTCAACAAAGATAAAGTAAATACTTTCTCTCCTGTTCTCTGGGAAACTCTGTTTGGGGCTTTATCTTCCCATCTGGACTATAGACAAACTGGCTGAAATATTATTGCTTTGAGTGAGAACTTGTTGTGGAATGCAGGATACGTGACAAGCACTGTATAAAAACCTGCCTGGAATATGGTTCTGGACCTTGAAGTCCCTTCTTCTTATGCACCCTACGCCCCAATTTTGTCTTATCTTTTATCCCTACTCTTTCTTTTTCAATTGCGACAGTGCCCCCTGGGGACCCTTCCTCACAGGATGTTAAAACCTGCCTATTGCTGTCATCTATTTGGTTTCCACTCACAGCAACCCTATGTGACAAGAGAACTGCCCCCTCAGGGTTTCGTGGCTGTAATCTTTATAGGAGCAAATTTCCAAGTGTTTCTCCGGGTATAGTTCTGGGCGTGTTAGAACTACCAACCTTTTGGTAAGCAGCTGAGCACTTAACCATTGCACTACCAGGATCCTTGGGACCAGACCACTTGGCGTCAATTGCCAGCTTGCTTTATGAGTTGTGTGACCTTAGGCAAAAGTTCCTTGATCTCTGTGCCTCAGGGTTTTAAAAATTTATTTATTTAGATCATTTTATTGGGGGCTCTTACAGCTCTTATCACAATTGATACATCCATCCATTGTGTTGAGCCCATTTGTACATATTGCCATCATCATTTTCAAAACAATTTCTTTCTACTTGAGCCCTTGGTATCAGCCCATTCTCTCCCTCCCCCACAGTCCTTCCCCCATGAACCCTTAATAATTTATATATATTTTTTCATGTCTTACACCGGCCGCTGTCTCCCTTCACCCACTTTTCTGTCTGTCCCCCTGTGCGGGGATTATCTGTGGATCATTGTGATAGGTTGCCCCCTTCCATACTACTTTCTCCTTAATTTTACAGCCCCCACACCCTGTAGGGTCGTCTGACTAGGAATCTACTCATGGCAGTGGGTGGATTTCTCCAAAATGTGATTATGGAGACTCAAGTAGTTCATATCTGCTACTCAGGACAGAGCTTGGAACATATACATGCTTTTAAAGTGTTTGCTGAAAACATGCAGTCGTTCCTATTCTTTTATAAAACATTTGATTTGGTCAGTGGCATGGTGGTTAGGCGTTGGGCAGCAATCAGTCCAAAAGATCAGCAGTTCAAAACCACTAGTCTCCCTGGTGAAAGTTGTGGCTTTCTACTCCGGTTAACGGTCTCAGAAACTCAGTAGCGACAGTTCTACCCTGTCCTATAGGGTTGCTATGAGTCGGCTCGATGATAGTGAGAATTATGTGCACACAACTGGGCAAAAAGGCTGGGTGCCGGCCTTGCTAGCTGTGAAAGAACCCTGGTAATTTCGTTTCAAGCACCCTTGAACCGTGGTGGTGGTGGAACTTGGGTTAAGGTGTAGTTGGCAGGTCCAGAACCTTTGGAGTCAGGGTGCCTTCTTTAGGTCTTTGCCATTGATTGACTTTGGGCAAAGTAACGTTTCTGCCTTGGGAAATGGGGCTCATCCTTGTTTCTCCGCCGGTGTGTGGATGAAATGAGGCCTCGTGCCTGCAGCGCACAGCCTACACCCAGCACAGAGTTATGGTGGTGATGACTGTGGCCATCGCGGCCAACATATCGAACACGGCCCGGGGGTGGTGGTGGTGAAGGCAGGGAAATCAGAGGCTCCTAGAAGCGAGTTCTTCCTACCTGTCTGAGCCCGGTGTGGGTAAAAGAGAAAGATCTCTTCCACGGGCAGCTAAGTTACTACAGGTTTCCCCCTTGGTCGTTGCTTTCCATGCCCCCTCAAATGGAGGCAAGGGTACCCACCATACTTGTCAATTTCCTAATCTACCCAGTCTGTCCGTGCGAGTTTTCTAGGTTTGGTGGTAAGCCAAGGATGGGTGGGGAGAGGCATTAAAACCTGGCAACCCGCTCCGGCATCTCCGGCCGCCGCCGCCGCGGGCTACTGTCAGCCGTCTGCGGTTGAAGGCGTGGATTATTTCCCTTCCCCGCAGTCTCCGGTGCAGCAGCTCACCGCCGCCGCGGCCTGCTCCTCCCCCGGGACGCTGCCCTGCCCCCGGCCGGGGACAGCGGTCAGCACTGCTTAAAAAACACAACACAACAAACACGACACCCATCTGCTCTTGCAGCACCCAGTAGCCATGAGGAGCGCCTGCCGGGCCGGTGCTCCAGCTCTCTTCGCTCGCGGCCACATCGGTGCCGACCCCGGCGTCGCAAATCACCGTTTGCAGGCGCCACTCGAAGCCGCCACCTCCACTCTCTCACGCTCATTAAAATCGGGCTTCCGAGGAGGCTCCGTGGCCGCAGCGAGGAGCCCGGCGGGGGCCGCGGGAGGGCTGGGTGCGCAGGGCCCCCCACGGTCCGGGGCCGCGGGAAAAGCCGCGGCACAAGTGCGGGCCGCCGGCTCCAGGGCTCGGAGGCGGCGCAGACAAAGAAGCCGGCGCCGGTGCCGTCTTCACCGCCCCCTTCCTCCCTTCCCACGTTCGCCCAAGACCCAGAGGGCGATATGAGCGCCAAAGGGAATGGCCTGCGCCCTCTCCACCTCCAGGCCGCGGGGCGGAGGAGCCCTCTCCCCCGAGCTCTAGGAGCGCGGCGGCCCGGCGCCCACCCGCAGCCCCGCCGG
>NW_022103920.1:41901093-41911225 GCF_000313985.2 Echinops telfairi
ATGGAGCGGAGTGGCTGGGCCGCGCGGACTTTCCTGCTGGCGCTGTGGCTCGGGGCGACCCTGAGGGCGCGCGCGGCGGTGGGCTACTACCCGCGCTTCTCGCCCTTCTTCTTCCTGTGCACCCACCACGGCGAGCTGGAGGGGGACGGGGAGCAGGGCCAAGTGCTCATTTCCCTGCACATCGCCGGCCACCCCACCTACTACGTGCCGGGACAAGAATACCACGGTAGGTGCCCGGGCAGCTGCCGCTGCCTGGCCGGCCCCTGCGCGCGCGCGCAGCTTTGAACCCCCTTTCCTCCTTCCCAGGGACCATTTCAACCATGACACCCCTCATCCCAACGTTACGTCTGTCGAGGGAGAGGGCACAAAGTTAGTGGAGGACCAAGTCGCGAGTCGGGCTGGAGCCCCGCCACCCCCACGCCCCACGTAGCACATCTGTTAATGAGCTGATTCCCAGGCGAAAACGCCGGCCGGTTCCTGGGGACGCGTGGCTTTCTTCCGCGCGCTTCGTCCTCCCCTTCTGGCGGGTTGAACGCGCCGGTGCGCCTTGTTTCCTTAACCCCGAGGCTTGTATGTCAGACCTTTGTCCGGCTCCGGTCCCTGGGTGGTTCAGGGACCGGCGCTGGGCTTTGCGGACGGACTGGTGACAGATTGACGCGCCCGGACCCCGGCTCCCGCGCCACCCGCCGCAAAGTTCCCGCTGCTCAGCAGCCGGGGGTCCCTCTCCTTGCATCTCTTGTCCAACAGTCGTGGCGGTGGACCATGCTGTTTAAAATGTCAGCGGTGGATGCCGTTTTCCTGCCTCCTCTCATACTTTTAAAACGTTGCCCATGTTTAGAATGATCACTAGGATGTTTGTTAATAATGACTCTTATCTGCACAGCTCTATTTCCAGGTGGGGGGTGGAAGCCACGTTTACGATTAAGAGCCATCATGCAGCCTTTCATCAAAATTACATATTATTCGAGAAGTAAAATTCAGCTCCAAGAAGCACAGTTTAATGTGGTGCATACATTTTTAATGTTTTCAGCTAATAAACGGAATATGTGGGGGAAATTGCACATCTCTGTGTGTGTCTTTTGTATTTGTGCTGAGATGCCTGAATATTTCACTTCGTGGATCTTTCATAGGTCGTGACCGACACTATTTAAGTCGAATTTCAATATAAAATACTGTGCCCAGGCAACTAGAAACTATTGTCTAGGACTGTTTTGAAACCACAGTCCATGCTGTATGTAGATCATGTAGAGTTACAAACTCTCGTGCCATTAATGACATGGCAGGAGGTAAATCCACAGGGCCATGCCACTTCAGTTACACACACATAACCATCAAGAATTCTTAAGTTTTCTATTAAAAAAAAATAAAGACTAGCTCTTCTCTGAAAGGATTCCGTAAATATCGGCTTCCTGGAGTTTTACAATAGTGGCTTTACAATTGTCTTGTGGCATGGGGGCAGCCTTGTCTGTAAAGCGAGAGTCCAATTTAGTGGAATTTCAGACTTTGGAAAATTAATTTTCTGTACTTAGTCCATATATAATAAAATGCTTATTGCACTCTTTTCCCAAGAATAATCTGTACTTTTCTAAGGGAATGAGACTCTAAATGGAGGGACCAAGTCGGTTTGATAGCAACCCAGACTTAAGCCAGAGACTGATGTAGTGAGCCTTGTCACTACGTGTGACCATCAGAGAGGTGCTTGCCCGTTACTAACTTGAAGTGAGAGGGGTCTGGTGAGGGGTCTGTGAGTGATGCTGGGCTGAAAGGTATGATTGTCATGTGATGAAAAACCATATGAAGAAACAAAGCCACACACACACACACACACACACACACACACACTCTGTTTTCTGATCCGTTCTAAGGTGCAGGTATAGACAATTTGAAAGCACTCCAACATGACCTAAGCACTGTTTTTGTTATAAAGCTAGAAAATCTAAGTTAGCTTAAGACACACCATAAGCCCAACCTTTAAACCCAGAGAGGAATGGAAGATCCAGAGTAAGAATTCCGTGTGAAGGAGAAAAGTCTCCATTTCTACCATTGTTTCCTATACTCGTAAGGTCTGAGTTATCAAACGTCAAATTCATACACATTTGGGAAGACTTTCAATTACCCTGACCTCTTTAATCAGGAATATTTAGATTTTGGATCTGGCTATCACTGTAGGCCTCTGTAAGAGTTTTCCCAGACATGTTCTACAGGTAGAAAAAAAAGGGCTTACACATGAAATGATGTCCATGTGTTTCTTTTCCTTTTAGGCTTTGAAAATTAATTTTAAAAATTGTACAGTATTTGTAAGAAATTATTTTCTGATAGGTAACTTAGCCAGATAGATACCTTTGTACTTGATCCCCTGTGATACGTGATCAAACTGGAGGGTCATTCGGCCAAAAAATCCACTTTAAGCTAAGACATTTGCAATGTTTTACTTTGAGATTATTTTTTCTAATCCCCCAAATCTTTAAAAGGCAGTAGTTTTGTCAGGAAGAATCAATGTTATCTATGATTTACTTGGAACTTAACATTTGGAGGAATGGTGTTTGGGTGCAGAGCTGGGTGGCTTTCCTGTTTTGCCTAACACAGCACTGAAAGAAAGGGTGCGTGAGCCAGGCCCCCGACACCTGCAGTCCCTGTACATCAGACTGTGCCGATGCCCGCTCAGATTTGCACTGTAACAGGGCTGGCCTTTCAGAAAGAAAACACAAATAACAGGTTAGAATAAAACTGGTTCCAAAGTATGGGCGCTGTCCTATTTCTTTATGGATTTCTATTGAAAGTATTCTTGACAAAGGAGAAATATATATATTACTAAAGAATTCACTTGTCTGGCAGTATTGTCACACATCTCCAAAATTTGGTAGTATAGCTATCTACCTGTTTGCAACATTAAAGAGCTTTCGTGGCCCAGTGAGTTAAAGCATCGAGCTGTCAAGTAAAAGGTTAGCGGTTCAAAGCCACCGGCTGCTCCAGGGGAGAAAAAGTATGTCAGTCTGCTTTGTAAAATATTTACAGCCTTGGGAATCCTATTGAGCAGTTCTGTCTTGTCTAGTGGGGTTGCTGTGAATCACAGATGCTTCATGGTAGTGGGTTTAGGTTATTTGCAGTATAGGTGAATGTGTACACACTGTACGGTCCCGTCTAATAGGTGATGTCACTAATTACCTCTAGTTTCTTGTTTCGTTTCATCTTATCTGTGACTTTCTTGCCATGGTGCCATTAGCCCCATGAACTGCAGTGTCCGCCCATGAGCATATCACCATGTCAAAGCTCTGTAAAAGAGGTCTCATACATACTGTGTTGCATTAGAAAGGGCTTTAAAAGAACCAAAACAACTCACTGCCATTGTCAATTCCAACTCATAGTGACCTACAGCACAGAGTAGAACTGTCCCTTTGGGCTTCCAGTGTAGTCACTTTACAGGAGCAGAGAGCCTCAGCTGTCTTGAGGAGTGACTAGTAGTTTTGAACTGCTGACTAGTTAGCAGCCCAGTGATTAGCCCCTTAGGCCACTAGAGCTCCTAGGAAGGTCTTACTTAAGACCTGAAAAAAATTTTTTTTCCCAAGGTTTTTTTTTGCAGAAATCCCAAGATATGTTCTATTTTTCCAACATAGTTTCCATACCCTAAACCTGGAATTTCTTTTTTTTTTTTTTCTTGTAGAAAGTTTCTCATGGTGGGAAATTAAGCAGGAAATGGGGACTTTTATGGCTAATCAAAGAGCCATTTCTCTTTCCCAGCTACACCTAGTGATGCAGAGCCCCTCTTAGGGACCTGGGCAATGTTGTGTAACTCGGGGACTTTCATCTGTACCCTCCCCTCCCAAGGCGATCCCTCTTTCTCACCCCCTGCCCTTGTGCTTTTCCCCCCTGCTATTAATACTATATGTGATATGTCAGTATTAAAATGTCATACAAGAGTATTAACATTTGAAGTCTTAATTATAACTGTGGGAAGATGTCCTCATTTTTTGTTGTTGAAAAGGAGAATTTCATGAATCACTGAACAGGCAGATAATACGTATTGGGATAGAAACCATTTTAGATGTGGCTGAAATCATGTCAGTTAAGGACTGGCCCCTACAAAGTCATGCACCATCGAAAATGAGAATCCGAAAGGGGCCTGGGCATTGGTAAAGTGTTACATAGGAAAGCCAATCATAGGTCAAGAATTTTGCCCAAAGCCCTCCAGCTTTATAACACGAGTTTATCTAGGTGTCTAAACAGACTTGCAGTGGCATAGAGTGTGTGAGATGTTCTAGATAGTGAGAAATATGCTCTAAAATACAGACAGAAGGGGAAAAACGCCGTAACTCACTCGGTGACATGGCTTGATGCTTTAAAAGGGGAATGTTATTTTACTTTTGTGTAAATCCAGCACTACTGTTGATTGTTCTTTCATGTTACGTTTCCATTCTATTGTTTATTTAAGCATGTTGTAGCATGGGCAATCAAATTGATTTCCAACCGGTAAGACTGAACATTAACCTAAAGAATGATATAATCAGGATGAAGCAATTACGGTGCTTCATTGTAACAATTGCCAATATTACTGTTCTTCGTGGGTGCGCTCTGGAATCAACTGGTTTTGAATGTTGGAAACAGGCATTGGATTTGATTCCTCTTAAAGGAATGATTTTATTTGAAATGATTTGGCGTTGCTGAAGGCGCTGAGTTGTTGATCAGGTGTGTGGCTCTGTATCCTTCTTATGTCTCAGATTTTGGAATCGGCATATTCTGAACTCTTAGAATAATTTGTCAAGTGCAGTGTGTAAGTGAACTGCTGCTTGTATATGGCTATAAAAATTGGGTATTTTAAAAGTGTTTTGTTCCACTTGTCACATATATCATTTTACCCTCTGCAGTTTACTTGAAGCATGTTTTACTAATGTGGTTCAAAAGATCTCCTACCCCATATAAATCTTACTTCATGTAGTTTATATCCCCTTATGAGTTTCAAATTCCCAACATAAATGAAAAAAGTCATGTCTTTAAAATCATAATTCAAAACATCTTATTTAGACACAAGTTCTTACTTTACTAATAGCACACTACATTATTAGAAATTTAATTTATTTCCCTCTAATTTTACAAATCTTTATTTTAGATTATTATTTATATTTTTATTAAAATGGTAAAGAATAATATACCAAACGCTTATCAATGTAATCATGTAAGCATTTTTAATAGACTTATTTTATCTTAGGAAGATTTTCTTTTCAGTTTTAAAAAGTGAAGGGTAGACATTTTAGTAAGAATGTAAGGTTAATACAGTTGACTTCAAATTTTTTATCTTTATTTAAAATAAAGTATCTAAAAATCTTTATTTGACTTGTTTTATTCCTTTCTGGAATTAGTCAACTTTATGGAATGAACTGGAAATACCATATCATCAATTATTTAGCATACATTGAATATTAAGCAAAAATATTTCTTTTGATTTTTTTCAAATGCTATTTGGAAACTTATGCCTTTAATCTTCAAAATAGTTGCTAATGTACTGGCCCATTCATTTAAAATAGCTTTCATATGTGAAAAGCATAAACAAGTTAAGTGATCAGTGCTTTTTTAAACAATTGGGTTTCTAAAGACTTGTAGATATTCTCAGACAAAAGTATGAAGTTCTTATTGTCATAGAAACAGAAAAAGAGTTCTGCACTCAGGAAAAGAAGGAAGGGAGAGCATGAGGTTCACATGGGCAGTTTCACTACTAACGAAGGCAAGTGAATAATGATGTAATCCGTAGGTAAAAATGAAACTTAGTCATTGTAAGTGTTTTGGTTTCAAGAAACACTTCAGTGATTCATTCGCTCCCCCTGCCCACCCGACTGATTTTACAGTCATTTATTGAATAACCAAACTAAGTCACCAACTTCAAGCCGAGACTATTTAAAAGCACATTTTCAGAAGCTGGAAGTGAATTTTCCTTTGGAGATCCCGTTATAACCATCCAGACACAGGAGGGTGCTCAGGAGACTCCCCTGAGACGGCCCTGCCACAGGTCAGAGAGCGGTTTCACCTTGGTCTCCCACCAGGCCCGTCTCAGTGAAGCAGAGCTGCTAGAGCTGTGCTCATAGGTTGACCAGTTATCTCTAAAATAGTGTTTCTCTAAAACCATACACGTTTACTCCTTTTTTATTCAGTTCTGTGTCGCACTCGGGTAGAGATGCTTTGGTGGCCTGGTGGGTTAAACAGTGAGCTGCTGACCATCAGATCAGTGGTTCCAGCTCACAAGGTCTCCACGGGGCAGGTTGATTCTCTCACAGTGAGGCGGAATTGGCTGGGTAGCAGTGAGTTCGAGTTTGACACAAGGAGGCCCAGCAACAGCAGGTGATGGAGGATTTGTGGTACACGGCAACCTTGATGACGCAAAAGAACTTGTTACCAAGTGCACTCCGACCCATAGCGACCCGTGGGACAGTGTTGAACTGCCCCTGTGAGTTTCCAAGACTGCAACTCTTTTCCCTCTCTCCAAGATTCAGTTGTATTTATCAACTTACTTTTTGTGTGTGTGTAAATTTTAAATCATTTTATTGGGGACTCTTACAACTCTTATCACAATCCATACATCCATCCATTGTGTCAAGCACATTTATACATTTGTTGCCCTTATCATTCTCAAAATATTTGCTTTCTATTTGAGCCCTTGGTATTAGTTCATTTGTTTTCCTCCCTCCCAGTTCCCCCCTCCCTCATGAACCCTTGATAATTTATAAATTATTATTATTTTGTCATATCTTACACTGTCTGACGTCTCCCTTCCCACTTTTCTGTTGTCCATCCCCCAGGGAGGAGGTTATATGTAGATCCTTGTAATTGGTTCCACCTTTCTACCCAACCTTCCCTCCACCCTCCCGGTAACGCCACTTTCACCACTGGTCTTGAAGGGATCATCTGTCCTGGATTCCATGTGTTTCCATTTCCTATCTGTACCAGTGTACATCCTCCGGTCTAGCCAGATTTGTAAGGTAGAATTGGATCATGATAGTGTGGGGGGCGGGAGTGGGTGGGAGGAGGAAGCCTTTAAGAACTAGAGGAAAGTTATGTGTTTCATCATTGCTACACTGCACCCTGACTGGCTTGATTCCTTCCCATCACCCCTCTGCAAAGGGATGTCCAGTTGCCTACAGATGAGCCTCGGGTCCCTAATCTGCATTCCCCCTCATTTACAATGATATGATTTTTTGTTCTTTGATGTCTGATACCTGATCACTTCAACACCTCGTGATCACACAGGCTGGTGTGCTTCTTCCATGTGGGCTTTGTTGCTTCTGAGCTAGATGGCCGCTTGTTTACCTTCAAGTCTTTAAGACCCCAGACACTATATCCTTTGATATCCAGGCACCATCGGCTTTCTTCACCACATTTGCTTATGCACACATTTGTCTTCAGCAATCGTGTCGGGAAGGTGAGCATCATGGAATGCCAGTTTAATAGAACAAAGCGTTCTTGCATTGAGGGAGCACTTGAGTGAAGTCCCAGTGTCCATCTGCTACCTTAATACTAAACCTATAAATATATGCACATAGATCTAGTTCCCCATCATCATATATAAATATATTTACATATGTACATGACTGTATTTAGACCTCTATAAATGACCCTTGCTTCCTAATTCTTACCTCTATTTCCTTTGACTTTCCTTTTGTCCCACTATCATGTTCAAGGCCTCATTTGGGTTTCAGTAATTCCTCTCAGTTACATTGCCCTTGATCAATCCCTACTAGGCCTCTTACACCCTCCTTGCCACTCATTTTGGATCACTAGTTGTTCCCTTGTCCCTGGGTTGGTTAATACCACTTCCTTTCCCCCACCTCCCCCTCTTTCATATCTCTCCGGAACCATCAGTCCGTTGTTTTCTACTCCAGATTGTTTATCCAGGCAATCTTATCTAGAAAGACCTGCAGAGATAATAATATGCTCATAATAACAGGACAGTGCAAAACAAAGCGACACAGGAAAA
The DNA here is from genome assembly GCF_000313985.2 of Echinops telfairi. Taxonomy (NCBI): domain Eukaryota; kingdom Metazoa; phylum Chordata; class Mammalia; order Afrosoricida; family Tenrecidae; genus Echinops; species Echinops telfairi. Next base: position 41,909,054 of record NW_022103920.1, read on the forward strand.
CAAGACAACAACAGCAACAACAAAAGCCCCAAACAAAACCAAAACAACAAAAAAGAAAACCATGTAAATAGTTCAAGGTCTGTTTGTTGACCTGTAGGAGTGTTTTCTGGTCGGGTATAATGGGGTGCCATGCCCTGGCCCCAAAGTCTATTTTTGGTACTCCATCAGGACTTCCTTGCTCTGCTCCCTTTGCTGTTCTGTTTCACGCCCTTAGTGTTTGCCTCCGTGTGGTGGAGTCAGATAAGGGCACAAGTCCCACACTGTGTCTCCAGTGTTGTACCCTGTAGGGCTATGGGTCAGTGAGGGGGGGCCCTGAGGCTGTCGTTCTCAGGGCTTGGTGGACCAGGATGTGCTCCACTCCCTTCCTCCTCCTCCATTTCTTCCGCTTCCATCTGGGTATGGTAGGTTGGTTCCTTTCCCCCACCAGAAGGTCTAGTGTCGGTCTCTGTGGTACACACTTCCTGGGTGGGGGGGCAAGACTAACTATGGACGTAGAAAGTCCTATCTTTCTCACATGGAGCAGCTGGTGGTTTTGAATTGCTGATCTTGCAATTAGCAGCCCTGATGTGTAACCATGACGCCACCAAGGACTAGTTAGCCACCATTTGAATTGACAAAGATATAGTCTTAGGTATTCTGAGATTCAGAAGTGAACACTTAAAACCCAGGTTGCTTTCCTCTTCAATACTGAATCCAACATTCAGTTTTCCTTAGAAAAATCTAATTTTATTTTGAAAATAAAATGCACTGTCTTATTGATTGAAGGACTCCTTTAAACTGTAGGAGAACTTGCAAATGTTTTACAGCTAGGTTTTTATATTACTCCTTTTTAAAAAAGTTGCATGTGAGGTGCCATTCCATTAAAAAAAAATTCTAGGTTAGTTATTTTAGTAGAAACATGGCTTCCTCTTCTTCTAATATAAAGTCCCTCAGAAGGGTGGACATTAGTCCACACACACTAGGTGGCCCGAGCAGGCATGGCAATGGTTCCTAGTAAGTGCTCCGTTCACCTCCGAACTGCAGGAGCAAGAACACGTCACAAGTAGTACTGCGTTCACCTGCGAACCATCTCTCTCCTCCATGCTTGCTCTACTTCTTTCTCCTTCCGTTCTTTTCTTCTTCTTCCCGAATGTTCTCTTTGTCTTTCATCATTTGCTCTTTTCTTCCTTTCTCACCATAGCTTTCTCTTCTACTTGTATCTTTGTGTCTTTTCTTTTTCTGCTTTTTGCTCTTCCCTTTTGGTTTCCTCATCCTCCCACCTCGGCTCATTTTCTCTCCTCTGACTAATCCACTGCCTTTGCGTGGACTCCCATTCAAAGCGGCCTTCTCGCACAGGGCAGAACTGCCCCGCAGGGCCTGTTTCCAAGGCTGTCCGTCTTTACGGAAGCAGATGGCCACTACTTCCTCCTGCAGAATGTCTGGTGGGTTCAAACTATTGATCTGTAGGCGAGCAACTGAGTGCTTCACCATGGCTCTATCAGCCCCTCTTCTCTGACTGTAACATGAAACATATAGGTACATTTCAGTGAAGGGATGGAAGAGTAGGCTTTTATCTTGCTTAAAAAAAACAACCCTAGTTTTGAGGGTGGGGTGGAAAGGGGGAACTGATTACAGGGACCTGCATATAACCTCCTCACTGGGGGACGGACAGCAGAAAAGCGGTGAAGAGAGATGTCGGACAGTGTAAGATATGACAACATAATAACAATTTATAAATTATCAAGGGTTCATGAGGGAGGGGGCAGTGGGGAAAAATAAGGAGCTGATGCCAGGGGCTTACGTGGAGAGCAAATGTTTTGAGAATGATGAGGGTAACAAATGTACAAATGTGCTTTATGCAATTGATGTATGTATGGGTTGTGAAAAAAGTTGTATGAGCCCCCAATAAAATGATTTAAAAAAAATTTTAAAAACCCTAGTTTTATCTTAAAATGAGATTACCCCCTAAAAAAAAATCAATAGGTTACTTATTCCTAGTAGAAAAGTACCCCCACCATCACGGTAAAATCTGTCACGATAATTTTCATGTCCGCAGCTGCTCACTTCTGAGTTTGCTATTTTCCCCCACTCGGGTCAAAACGCAAAATTTAAAGTGGGTGCAAATTAGAAAACTGTCCACTGTGTTAATTGAATCCCAAAGGCAACTCAGTTTGGAGCTGTCCAGAACGCTTG
>NW_022103920.1:41912071-41947359 GCF_000313985.2 Echinops telfairi
AACCCTTGATAATTTATAAATTATTATTATTTTTTCATGTCTTACACTGACCGATGTCTCCCTTCTCCCACTTTCCTGTTGTCCATCCCCCTGGGAGGGGGTTATATGTAGATTATTGTGATCAGTTCTCCCTACCTCCTCCACCTTCACCTCACCCTCCTAATATAGCTACTCTCAATATTGGTCCTGAGGGGTTTATCTGTCCTGCATTCTCCGTGTTTCCAGCTCTTATCTGTACCTGTGTACATGCTGTGGTCTAGCTGGTTTTGTAAGGTAGACTGGGGTCATGATAGTGGGGGGAAGGATGCATTGAAGAACTAGAGTAGCAGTGCTCAACCTATGGGTTGCGACCCCTTTTGGGGTCGAATGACCCTTTTACGGGGTCGCCCAATTAATAACAGTAGCAAAATTACAGTTAGGAAGTAGCAACAGAAATAATTTTATGGTTGGGGGATCCACAACATGAGGCACTGTATTAAAGGGTTGTGGCTTTAGGAAGGTTGAGAACCACTGATCTAGAAGAAAGTTGTATGAGTTTCCTCTTTTCTAACAGGGCAGTGATACTAATATTTTAGGATCCTAATTATCAAATAAGGTCATGTGCATTCGGCATCTCTTGCCCCAAGCTCACTGCCATCGAGGCGATTCTGACTTACAGCAACTCTATAGGACAGAGTAGAACTGCCCCTTTGGGTTTCGAAGACTTTAAATCTTTAACAGGCGTAGACAGCCTCATGTTTCTCCAAGGAGCAGCTGGTGGGTTTGAGCCCCTGACCTTGTGCGTAGTTACTCAATACCTAATCTCTGATACTGCAACAAATCCTATCTTATGCACAAGAACTTATTAAAAAGGTATCATCATCTAGTACCTTCTCCCAACTTCAGGTTGGATGATATTTGAAGAATTTTATATACAATAGAAAAAAATAAAATACCAAATGGTCACCAGATATGCATGATCAGAGAGTGCTCCCCAGCCAAAAGAAATACATAGCTTCTCTAGAATCATGATAGAGTTCACTAGGCCTCAGGGGCTGGCTGAGGAAACATCGATCTAAAAGTGAATGGTGGACAGGAAGGCTAGTTCCTTTATAGTAAACAGTCGACTGATCAGAATTGCTAAGTGTAGTTAAGTGACTCTCAGGAGATTTTTGTGTGTGTGGGTGAGGGGGGCGGCGAACAGGGTTAATGATCTTCAGGTAGTTTTCAGAATCTCTGAAAGCTTCTCTATCTAGCTCATATCAGCTATCTGATGGGTATCTTCTCTAGCAGGACCAAAGGAGGTTTGTTCTGCTTCTATATTGCGTAACGACTCGTTTTGTGTCATACGTTGCTTGTTGCCCACTCAGTCAGCCTTAAAGCCACTGCCATCTAGTTGATTCCAACTGGGTGACCCGGTAGGATAGAGTAGAACTGCTCCATGGGGTTCCGAGACTATGAAGCTTTATAGGAGCAGACTGACTCATCCTTTTTCCCCCTGGAGTGACTAGTGGGTGTGAACCCCAGACCTTGTAGTTAGCAACCCATTCCTTATCCCACTTATCCCAACAAGCTAGCTGACTTGTTCATAGAAACTATGCATTCAGTTAAAAATGGCTTTCTTGCGGCTAGGAATGGCCATGTAATCAGTGAGAATAACTCTAAGTCTATTGGGGGGGGGTCATTGGGAAAGTTATTGATAAATTGATAATAACTGGTTTTTAAAAAGACTGCATATGCTTATGGATTGCTCTGGCCATGTATATTCCAGACAAGAGACGGTACAGCAATATTGTGACCTTGAAAATACTGGTTACATGTTAAGGACCTACGGTAGGGCAGGAGTTTAGATATTTATGTCCTTGAGTAACTGTACCAGCTCTGGAACACCCTCTTCTGGATTTAGGAAAATTACTCCTCATAAATCACGTTTTCCTTACTTGCAGCCAAATGCAATCCTAATTAATAGGCTCGGCTTTGCTCCAGAATGCATGCTCTTTTGGTCAGTCATAATTCTTACCAATTCTTAACATTCTCTTTTGACCAATCACAATTCTTGATTCTTGTATCAAGCTCTGAATCCTTCAAAGAGGCAACTGTGACAATAAGTACTCAAAACATCCATCAAGCAGTCCTGTTTATGCAGGTGATAACGTGTTTTGTGTTCTTTTCTAGCTTCTCAGATGCCGGCAGGCGATACTAGTTCGTTTTCTTCACTGAACTTTATTTCCTGACAATCCTAGTTCTCTAAAGTGCAGTGTCGCCATGTGTAAATCCTGTTGACTTTAAAAATATTAGATGTATTACACGGGTGTGAGTGGGAACTCTGCCCCAACCTTAACCTTGTTTGTTATGCCTGGCTCAGGCATCAGAACCAAATCCAGGATTGCCAGTTCTCCTGCTCGGTACACACTGACAGAGGAAACCAGTGCTACCTTCTGGCACATGTTCTCTGTGCTTTAGGCCGCTTTTGTAACGAATGTTGGAATATCCAGGGTCATCGTTCCAGTGCTTTTCACACTTCCTCTCCCTGCATAAACACTTCCTGCTTTCTCATCCTGCAAACACTTGGTGGAGGAATATAAAGGAAATTAGCTGGTTTAGAGCAAGTGGGCTCACATTCCTACTCCAAGCACTGAGATGATAGGAAACAAAGTCCACTCAAGGACTTAAAGACTAAAATAAACACAACAGCAATAACAATAACAAACTCTTATGTGGCTCTAAAAGGCTTTATATATACAAACTCAAGTCATTCTCTGACAGTATTGTCATGCTTACTACCTATGCAGAAACCTAATCACAGAAAGTGCTTACCCAAGATCACAAACCTACCGTGGGGGAATACTCAATATTGCTTTGGGATCGATCCTCTTAACCGCTATATATTTACAGTATCCATGATAACAGCAGTCAAGAAATCAAATAGCATAAGACATTGGGCAAATCTGCTGCAAAAGACCTCTGGAGAGTGTTGAACTACAAAGATGTCACTTTGAAAACTAAGGTGCAACTGACCCAGATCATGGTATTTTCCATGTCTCATCGCTTTGCACGAAGGAAGAACTGATGCCTTTGAATTATGATGCTGGTGAAGGATATTGAATATGCAAGGGATTGCCAGAACAATGGACAATTAGGTCTTGGAAGAAGTACTCACAGAAGTACAATGTCTAGTGAGAATGTTCTGTAGAAGAGAGAATGACAAGACTTCCTCCCATGTGCCTTGGACACATTCGAAGGAACCTGACCTTGGAGAAGAGCATCCTGCTTAGTGGAGGGCCAGTGAAGAAAAGAGGAAGACCCTCAAAGAGATTGGTGGATACGGTTGCTGTAGCAAACGGGTTCAGACAGGAATGATTCTGGGGATGACACAGAAGGGGGCAGTATTTGTTCTGTTATCCATAGGCCCGTAGGGCGGCTATGAGTTGGCACTTAGCAATATTTGTTTTTATAAATGAAGCTTATGTTAGGAAAGAAAAAGGAATAAGAGTTATGAAGGTAATGAAGAGGTACTGAAGAGAAAGGAAATGAGGAAAAGCAAGAACTCATCTTGCCATTTAAAATAAAGATTGAAAAATCAAACCAAACCAGATGTGTCAAACAATGCCAGGATTCCGTAGTCCTAAAGGTGCTTTGGTGACCCACTGCCTTCCTGATAAAGCCGAGAGCAAAGATACACATTTGGTCTACATGTATGTAGTGTACATTTGGTCTACATGTATGTAGTACACGTTTGATCTACATGTATGTAGTGTATGTTTGATCTACATGTATGCAGTGTATGTTTGGTCTACATGTATGTAGTGTACGTTTGGTCTACTTGCATGTAGTGTATGTTTGGTCTATATGTATGTAGTGCACGTTTGGTCTACATGCATGTAGTGCACGTTTGGTCTGTAGGACCTGACTATAAGAAGCCAGCTTTCAAAAATTTTGAACTTTCTGAAGCCTCTCTCCTATAGGCTGAGAGAAATACTTTAAAAGATTTTCATCGAGGTACATCTGTTTGTAATATATTTCTTTCTTTACAAAGTTCCTTGCAGGGTGATCAGTCTGTGGGGACAGCTTGTAGACCGGAATAGTGTGGTACACAAAGAAAGCTCTTGGGTGAGAAAGGAGAGCTTCTTGCTGTGTCTCACCTGCTCACCACGCAGGATGGCTGCCACACGTGACACTCAGCCAGTGACACAGCAACCACATTGTACGTGCCTTTGCGGAGTTATTTTTCCCACATGGATCAGATCTTCAAAATTCACATCCTATTGAGCCCATTCAAATGAGAAGGGGGTGGAAAGAGCAACGGCTGGGCATCCCCTCCAGCCTTTGCTCCCCTAGATTCAGCTGCTGTGGGGGACAGAGCTCAGCTCGGGCTTCCTGGAAGCCAGATGAAGAGTGACACACAGTTGTCGTCACTGGGACTCCAGAGCAGGGTGCCCCCGCCTTATCCTGTTCCCTTAGATTAAGGCATGTGATTCCTGAATTTTGACAGTGTAGTGCATCCCAAAGTTGTTAACTGATGTTCATGGTACCTACTGACCCCTGTTGCCGGGGGTGCCCTTGAGCTGGTTCTGACTCATAGTGACCCTCTGAACAGCAGAAGGACACTGCCCAGCCCCGTGCCAGCCTCACAGTCGTTGTGACGTTGGCGCACTGCGGTAGCTGCTCTGTCCTTCTGTCTTGTGACCCCTCACTGACTGCCATCCTGCTGATTCTGATTCATAGTGACCCTGTGACAGCGTAGAGCTCTCCCGGCCCGTTTCTGAGGCTGTAAGTCCTTACGGGAGTACAAGGCCCCTTCTTTCTCCTGTTGTGACCCATGGTAGAAGGCGGGGGACAGATTCAGAAGGCGAGCTTCCTGGGCTGAGGGCACTGAAGTTCTCAGAGGGCCTGAAAGCAGATCCATGTCCTCAACAATTTTTTTGTGGAACTTTGAGCAACTCAAAAGACAATGACCTTTATAAAAATTTTTCAAACATAGTAATCTGTGCATATTTTCTCAGGCCTGACGATGCAAATGCTTTTGATTGTTTTCTCTCTTTAGCAGTGCAAAGCTGTGACTCTAATGGGCAAATCTGTGTGCTTCAGGAGTGGGGTAAGACGTACCTGGTGGTCTGAACTGAAACAAACAAACAAACAAGCCTCTCCCTGCCATTGGGTCGATGCTGATTCATAGCAGCGCTGCAGCACAGGGTAGAACTGCCCTGTGAATTTCTAAGACTATAACTCTTTATGGGAGTAGCAAGCCTGGTCTTTCCTCTGGGGAGTGCGTGATGGTTTTGAACTGTTGACCTAGCAGCCCCAACCCAGCTCAAAGCCACTATGCCACCAGAGACCCTTGATCTGAACTGAAGGAGCTATTAAGCCTCTTAGAGCATTTCTTTCAAATGTGAATGATCTATGCCAACATTTGAAAAGAAACCATGAAGCAGACATTTCTATTCCAAATAAATTGTAAGGTATTTTTAACTTACAGAAAACTACCATAAGTGAAAATTCAGAATTGGTCTCACTAATGAGTACCCAAGGGACAGATAGCTGTTTTCCCTGAGATAAGATGCACATGCTCTAGATATCAAGCTTCTCACAATTGTTAAAATAATACTCATTGATTTGACCTCCATTGCTGAATGGCTACCTTTTTTAACTTTTTAGTGTGATTTAGGTGGAAATTTACAGAGAAAACTGGTTTTCTATTCAACAATCCAAAGATATTTTGTTTTGTGATATTGATAAGAATCCCTACAATGCAACAACACCATTCCCACTCCCATTGTTTCCTGTTTCTGTGTGTTGTTCTTCCTTGTCCCTTCCTGACTTCTGAACTCTCTCCCTGGCAAATGCTGCCCCCTTGGTCTTATATGGCTGATTGTTCTAATGAATGCATACCTCCCCAGTGTTTGTTGTTGGTCACTTTATAGGTGTGTGTGTGTGTGTGTGTGTGTGTGTGAATGTATGTATGTGTGGCATGGGGGTGGGTGGGAGAAAGAGGGTGAAGAAGGGAGTGAGTTCAGTTTTTGGATTCAAGGGTGCCTAACAGCCATAGTCTCAGAGTTTCTATCAGATCAGTAGGCCTGGTTTCTTTTATGGCTTTGAGTTTTGTTTCACATTTTTCTCCCATTGTATTCATGGCTTTCTGTTGTGGATCCTTTCAGAGTGGTTGGTAGTGGTAGCTGGACATCATTCGTGTTCTCCTGTTCTCAGGCTGTGGTCTGCGTGGTACATTAGTCCTTCGGACTAATGGTTTTTATGTGACTTTCTTCACCCTTCTGGGCTTTGCATGGGCTGAACCTGCCTTCCCAGTGTCACATCCAGCTTAGCATTTATCCCAACAAAATCCCGTACATTGGGATGATGAATTCTATGGTTGTCCCTTCAGGGCCCTGGGGGACCTAGCTGCTCTGGTGCTTTTCTGACCACATACCTTATCACTGTCTTCTTACCCCTTCACTGATGGCCTCTGTTCTAGACTCCACCTCGGAGTCTTGGCACTGGCTGTTCCCTTGCATAGCACGCTCTTCCGCAGAGGGCATTGCTTACTCTCTCTGATTCAGGTCTCTCTTCACGAGTCGTCTTCTCAGTTAGCCTTCCCGTACCACACTGTTGAAAACCGATTCCCTGCCTCCCCTGCACTCAGCACCTCCTTTCAGAGTTGATGTTTAATAGTCAAGTATAACACCCACTCTATCAGTTGCCTTGTTTCCTCTATGTCTCCGTTAGTAGACTGCCTAAAATCGCCACGAAGGCAGGAATTTTCCTCTTTACTCTCAGCATATAGTGTGGGTCCTTCAATGTGTCTGTTTACTGATCCGATGGATGAACCAAGCCTGTGAGGTCTCCCTATCCACTCTATAATGACAAATGTTGTCAGAATGCGGTGAGTCCAAAACAGTAAGACGATCATTTACAATGATGGATTTGTAAGTACAATTCTTTTAAAAAAACTGGCCTTTTAAACCTGTGATAATTTTTAAAAATTTAAACTTAAGATCGTGTTCCTACTTTCCCACCCTCCAAATTTACAGAATTCCCATGACTTCTGTGAGGCTATTTATAGTAGTTGATGTTGGATTGGTTTTTACTTTAACTATATGTTAGTATATTCAAAAAATTCTCATAGCAATTAGTGACTGCAATTATTAATAGAAATTGTAATAGATTTTAAGTTCTTATTCCCAGAAGCCTTTTTATGCTGTACCATAAATAAATTTGAAGCTGTCTTGATGAATGGGTGGTTTGTATTTAACTTTTCAACTGAATGGGAATAAATAATGGGAAGAACAGGATACCAAAATAGCTTGGCTCTGTGCTCAACAGATAAGTGATAACCTTATAGAGAACAACGGAAATGGACTAATGTACCACGCAGACCACAGCCTGAGAACAGGAGAACACGAATGATGTCCAGCTACCACTACCAACCACTCTGAAAGGATTCACAACAGAAAGCCATGAATACAATGGGAGAAAAATGTGTAACAAAACTCAAAGTCATAAAAGAAACCAGGCCTACTGATCTGGTAGAGACTCTGAGACTATGGCTCTTAGGTACCCTTGAATCCAAAAACTGAACTCACTCCCTTCTTCACCCTCTTTCTCCCACCCAATTTCTCCAAAGATGTCATCTGCTAAGAGAATTCTAGTTGAGCAGTGAGAAATCGAAGGGGGGGGATAACCAAGCCAAACCAAAACAAAACCAAACTCACTGCCATCCGGTCAATGCTGACTTATAGTGGAACCCCTGTGTTTCCGAGACTGTTAGTGTTGACAGGAGTAGAAAGCCCAGTCCTTCCTCCCTGGAGCTGCTCGTGATTTTGAACTGCAAACCATGCCGATTGTAGCCCAACGTGTGACCACTACATCAGAGGGGAATAGCTGCTGAGAATCCTCTCTCTCTCACTGCCACTGAGTCGATTCCGATGAATAGTGAACTGCCCCAGTGAGTAACTCTTTATGGGAGTAGAAAGCCCCATTTTTCTCCCGTCGAGTGGCTGGTGGTTTTGAACAGCTAACCTTGCGGTTAGCAGCCCAACGCAAACCATTATGCCATCAAGGTTCCTGCTGAGAATCCTAGAATTTAAAGTTTACTTCCTGATATCTATAAGGTGAGATGGTCAGAGGTTCCAAACTTGTGAACACCAACATGAATGTTTAATTTGTGAGAATTGCTCAAATCTTATAGATAAGACGGTGAAATATGTTTCGCACTCCAATCCTAACATATCTGGATACTGTGTGAGCCTTTAAAATCAGAGGAAATTTAACTCTTAGGGACTTAGGGCTGTGGAAAGCATTCTCTCAGGAGCTAAGACCAACTGGGTTTGTGACCAAGTTTTGCGTTTATAAGCTGTGGCTTCAGGCACGTGACCTCAGCCCTCTGTGTTGCTTTAGTTTTCTATTCTGAAAGTAAGGATGACGCTAGTACCTGTCTCTTAGGGTTATGAAATGCTAAATATATTATCAGAATAATACCTACTACATGAAATAATGCTAAGTGTTATTATTATGAGATATTTTGATACCTTTTCCTTCTCTCTGAGTACTTGTAGGTCACACTTACAATCAGAGAATTGTATGTTTCACCGTAAGTGCTCACAACCTGGACTTAAAAACACCATGTTAGTGGCTGCTTACTATGTGATTAGATGACTTGATAGACTTAGAAGTGTCGGGCAGCTTAGACATTTTCATTTTGCTTCAGTGTTGTAGCAGATGCTAAGTCCCTTTGACTGCTTTTCAGATTTTGGCAAAATCATTTCCCCCAAATTATGGTTTTTAGCTCTTGTCTTCCATTTTGCTATATGGATTATGTTCCTACATTTACAAAAGCGGTGTGTCTTTGCTTGCTTCATTCTGTCATTGCTTCTGGGCTTTGAGCGTCTTTGCCTACTCAGAGACTGGTAAATAGTCAGGCCAAGAAAGACGAGGCTTTCTACTCCCGCACAGAGGTGCAGTCTCTGAAACTCCCTTGCCCTGTAGGGCTGCTATGAGTCAGAACTGACCCCATGATACTGAGTTTGGTATGTTTTTCCTTTTGGTTTTATCATATCTTAAAACTGTGTGTTATGGTAACCCATCTGCATTGGTACTGTAGCGATCTCATCTCTGTTTCTGTTTATTTTTTGCAGCAGGTGTGTGTGGGGGGGGTGGCGACGGCGGCAGTGGGCTTGAGGTTTTGGGCTCATTCCAAAGAGCTCTGGTGGTGCAGTGGTTAAAGTGCTTGGCTCCTTACCAGGTCTGCGATTCAAACCCACCAGCTACTCTGGGGGAGGAAGACGAGGCAGTCTGCTTCTGTAATGATCTCCAGCCTGGGGAACCCTACAGAGAGTTCCGCCATGTCCTATTGCAGTGGTTTTCAACCTGTGGGTCGCGACCCCTTTGGGGGTTGAACGACCCTTTCACAGGGGTCGCCCAATTCATAGCAGTAGCAAATGGCAGTTATGAAGGAGCCATGAAAATAATGTTATGGTTGGGGGGCTGACCACAACACGAGGCACTGTACTAAAGGGTCGCGGCCTTAGGAAGGTCGAGTGCTTCTATGAGTTGAATCAACTGGAGGTCAGCAGGGGTGGTTTGGTTTTGGGAATTCATGCTCCTGCCCGAGGGTTGTGAGGGTTCTCATCGTCCCCGTTGAAGCACCACTGGATCAGAGAAACTGCTGACATCCTGAAGGCCCTCCCACCAATGGTCTCGTGTGTGTGCGTGTGTGTGTGTGTGCGCGCGCGCACGCACATGCCAGTCATAAACATTCCCAATCTTCTCCGTGGCACACAGATAGCATCTTATATGCACACATGAGTAGCAGGTGCCTCTATATCAGAGAAGGCAGTTATTAGCCAGGGAGCAAACAAGGATGAAGTGCAAACTGGATTGCTTTCCCCCTCTTTTTGACTCAGATCTCAAGCCATTTCTGTGGCTCTCAACCCTCTCCTCTGGCTGATAGGAACACTGGGTCTCATCATGTTTTCTCCTGTCCTAAATTTGGTGTGGCAAACTTCAGGAATCCCAGTGGATGAATGCTCCATCTGTTCCAAACAGAAGCCAGGTCATCGGGACCAGTAATTGCGGCATGGCCTCTGTCCCCGGACTTCTCCTGTATCCCACCCTGGCAGTCTTCTCAGTGAGGCAGTGCCCTACCTCTTTGCCTGCAACCCTAAGAAGGAAGTACCAGTGAGAACATTTGGAGAGTTTAGTTACGAAAGCCGATAAAATCCTCTTTGACATGGTCTTCCCGACTCAGGCCTTGCAGTACGGGAGAGGAAATGGATCTCAGTCTAATCTTCCTTATAAACAATTCATGTCAACATCTGTGTGGGTCTCTGTAAACACAAATGGGATCCACAGTCGGTTTTCCTCAGTGATGTGTCTTTATTGTCATTTCATGCCAATGAATGCGGTTGTGTTATCGAGGCCACAGAGTATTACATTATGTAAATGAAACCATTGAAGGTCACCATGCATGACCTTCGAGTGTATCCTGCTCGTGGCAATCCTGTAGGATGGAGTCGAACGGCCTCATATGGTCCAAGGCTATGAGTTGTGATAGCAGCAGACTGCCACAGCTTTCTCCAGTGAAGTGGCTGGTGGTCTTGAACTGTTGACCTTTTGGTTAGCAGCTGAGTGCTTAACCACTGTGTCACCAAGGCTCATGATTATGTTATATGAGGGGCCTTCAAAACATGTTGAAAATCGAATTGAAAGATGATAGAATTTTTCTACAAATTTCAAATTTTTGAAACTCCCTTGTGTAGAGATAGCTACGTGTATTTCCTTTTTCTAGCGTCTACGTGCTTGATAATGGATAAGACGTTGTAAGGCATTTTCTTTTCCATTCATGTTCATTATTCGTTCTCTGTTGCCAAAATATTTTCACAGCAGAAATGCCTAAAACGGATATTTCTGAATCATAAGATATTAATATTAAGGATATAATATTCAAATAAGGGAGGAAGAGACTATTGGTGGAGGCCCAGAGTCTGAGAAACAGGCCCAGGGTCAATGCAAGAGACTTGAGTTTATTTGCACGAGCGGGCTCACAGCCTGGGAAAGCCGGACTACTCCCAGTGGTGGCTGCCGAGACAGAACAGGGTCTTCAGTGAGGGTATCTCTGGGGGCTCTTTTTAACCAGATGACGAACACCTTCGCGGGAGGTGAGTGACTGACACTGTCTGCACCATGATGTCAGGTGCCTCAAAGTATTTGTTAGGGGACTGAAACAACATGCAGCAGATTGTCCCTTGTGACAAAGAGGAAGCAGAGAGCATTCACACAGCATCTCTGGCTGCCGGTGGCCTGACTGAGAACTAGAGGACGTTCAAGGGTGAGCTGGCAGACCCCTGGGGGATAGGAATGCCTGCTTAGCTGAAGTGCAGCCCTTTTGGAGCAGTAACTGTCCTCCTTACTGGTTGGTTGCAGATTCACGGTGTTCCCCAGAAATGTGTTGTACACCCTACATCCAGTGCCTGTGGGCATAGGTTGTCTTTGTTAGGTCAGTGGGGCAGAGCTCGTATAGCTGGTTTCAACCTCTCTCTTCTGAGGCACACCAGCGCTTCGACAAGCAAGTGAGAAAGAAGGCAGTGACCGATCGGTGGGAAGGAAGGTGCCCAGACACATGAAGATCCCTTAGGAGCAAACACTGAGCGACACACGGGCCTTCCTCTAGAGCTGTCACTCTGAATCCAGAACCCCGACTGGCGAGAAAGTGAGCGTCCGTCTGTAAAGCCATTCGTGATATTTCTGTTACAGCAGCACTAGGAACTAGGACACTTGGCTCACGCTAAACCCATGAATGTTAGCGCTGTTGTTGGTATTGTTTCTGTTGTTGGTATTATGCATACAAAGGTTTCCAAAACTTTAAGAGTACAAAAACATACTTGTAACCTTTCTCTTAAATTCTTTTAAAATGCTTGATGTTCTATACATAACTCTCATGTTCATTTGGAATTCATTCATGTCTGACAAGTGAGTTAGTGACGTAGTATCTTTTCCCTGTTTTGCCAATTTTTCTCATACCATTTGTTAAAAAGATCATTTTTTCCCCACTAATGCCCAAGTATTCTATTCGATTGTGAAAGTGATCTTTCTAAAAGTACATTTTCTACTTGATCAAATTCAATGAATTCTCCATGATTCTGAAATCCTAATTGAATTTGGTACAGCTGACTTTCTAGGTTTCAGTAAAATAATGGAAATTCATATTAAAAACCTTTTAAATGTTATGAGGGCTCGATGTAAACCTGATGACGTTCAGCATGTCCAAATGGGCGATTCGCTTTGGAAGAGTCTTTAAGAAGAGGCCCAGTGAATGATGGGGGGAGTGCGGAGTAGAGACCCAAAGCCCATTAGTAGGCCACTGGAGATCCCCTTGCAGAGGGGTCTCAGGGAGGAGACGAGCCAGTCAGGGTGCGATGTAACAACGATGAGAAATACAACTTTCCTCTAGTTCCTAAATGTTTCCTCCCCGCTCCCACTACCATGACTCGAATTCGACCTTGCAAGTCTGGCTAGACCTGAGGAGGTACACTGGTACAGATAGGAACTGGAAATACAGGGAAACCAGGGCGGATGAGCCCTACAGGACCAGTGGTGTGAGTGGCGAAACAGGGAGGGTAGAGGGAGAACGGATAGGAAAGAGGGAACCGATTACAAGGAACTATATGTGACCTCCTCCCTGGGGGAGAGACAACCGAAAAGTGGGTGAAGGGAGAAGTCGGACAGGGCAAGATATGACAAAATACCCATTTATAAACTATCAAGGGCTCATGAGGGAGTGGGGAGCGGGGAGGGAGGGGAAAAATGAGGACCTAATGCCTGAGGTTTAAGTGGAGAGAAAATGTTTTGAGAATGATGTACAAATGCGCTTTACACAATTGATGTATGTATGGATTGCGATAACAGTTGTATGAGCCCCTAATAAAATGTTTAAAAAATTGGAAAAAAAAAAAAAAAAAAAAAGAAGAGGCCCTTTTCTTCTGTCTTTCCTAGCTGGCTCTTAATAGCTTAGGGCCTCTTTCTCTGTTTTCAAGGAATTGGAAGAAATATCATAGTGAAAATAATTTATAGGTGGTGAAGATTAGATTTGCACAAGGAAGTAGTGGTGTCCATTGTCTATTAGATTCTTCCTTGTGGAGATTTTATTTTTTGTCCTTTATTTTTCTCCCCACCGGGGAACATTTTTATAAAAGGATTCATAAATTTCCCATTAGGTTGTAGAATTAGTCCGCACATTTCCCGTTAGTGGAAAGATGTTTGAGTTATAATAGGGTCAGAGAATGTTCTAACAAAGAGTAGCTTGTTTGGCTTGTTCTTTCAATACTTACAGTAGAAAATAAAGAAACATAAAAGAAATTCTGTAGCCATAGCTAGGCTTCTAGTATATTAGTCTCAGAACCAGTTAGCTATTCGCTGTAAAGTAGAATTGCATGGATATATTTTATGTTTTATATTCTTATTGTCATATGCTATATGCAGAAATTAAAACTGATTTTTCAGTAATTTATAAATATAAAATTTAGACTTAGTAAATGTACTTAGCGTGTACACACATATTTATATGCATACATAAATGATTATACATGGGGTAACCCCCCCCAAAATGGAATTTTTTTCCCAAAGCTATGTATTTGAATTTTTTTTTTACAAAACAACCTTATCACCTTCAAAGTACTCTCCCTTACACTTAATACATTTGTCATAGCTGCGGTTCCATTCTTGGAAGCATTTTTCAAACTCACCTGTTTGGATGTTGACAGCACCTTTTGTTTTTTCCTTCACCTCTTCTATGTCATTAAATTGCTGTCTTTTCATGTCCCTCTGCATCTGCAGAAACAAAAAGAAGTCATACGAAGCAAGGTCAGGTGAGTAAGATTTGTGGGGCAAAAGAGGCATGCTGCTTTTAGCCAAAAACTGGTCCACTGAGATGGCTGTGTGAGCAGGCGCACTGTTGTGGTGCCAAAACCAGTCCCCCGTCTTCCACAAATCAGGCCTTTTTAGTTGCACACTTTTAGGCAATCTTTTCAGAGCCTCTAAATAGAACGCTTGATTAACAGTCTGACCTGGTAGAACAAACTTCAAATGTACTATCCCCGTCACATCACAAATACAAATGAACTTTATCTTGATCTTTGATTTCACTTGAGGAGCTTTTGGGGGGCAAGATGATAATGGCATCTTCCAGTGACTTGATTGATATTTGTTTTTGGGGTCATAAGAATAGCACTGTGTCTCGCCACCTTGGGAAAATAAAGTCAGGGTCGCTTTTGAGCTGTTCTTTCAAAGCATGGCATGTTTCCACTCACACTCTTTTTCCTGGTCAGTCAACCGAAGGCACACATTTTGCAGTGACTCTTCTTATTCCCTAATTTTCTGTTATAATTCACTGAACTGAGCTCTAAGATAACTTCCCCATCTCTTCAGTGGTCCATCATTAGTCTTTGAGCACAAGTGCACGGATTTTGTCAGCATTTTCGTCCATTCAAGAAGTTAATGGATGTCCAGAACAAAGTTTGCCATATATGGATATTTCACCCTTTCTGAAACGAGAAAACCACTCATAACGCTTGAGTTTTTACCCGTAACGCTGTCCTTGTAAGCTGTGTTCACCATCACAACAATTACTGTGGCGTTTTTACCAAGCAGGAAACAAAATTTCACAGCCACATACTGTTCTTTTAAATCGGCCATCACAAAAAAATGAGGCTCAAGCGAAACTGCTTTTGTGAAAACTTTCATTGTGAACAGAGAGAATCTTCCTAGGCAATGTCACTGGGTGCACTAACTCAGAGTGAGTTGCTAGCTGCTTGCCTAGCAAAAAAAAAGGTATGCCATGAAAGCTTCGCCCAGGGGAGCTTTTTTCCGATTTTGGGGGGGTGCCCCTCGCATATAAATGCATGAACTATACAAATGTTAGTCAGAAAAGGCAACAAATAATGATTTAGATCAGTTAAGGTTTGTTTTCATTCATGAAATAATTATTTAAATATTTGTAATTTTTGCTGTAGAAATATTTCTCAAATATTGATAATTATTGATGCAAGCGTTCTAGATTCTCTAGATTTATACGCAAGAAGGACCTTTGCTGTGCTGACAAAAATAAATAAAACAGCAAAGCATTCATTGGATTGCTCCACTTATGTGATCAGAGATAAATGTCAGACAATGAGTTATCGTTGCTACTAATGTCAAGGTTGATTTTAGATGCCCAAATGGATTACTTGGGTATATTAGTTGGGACTAGAGTCTGAACTACTGAGATACCAGAACCAAAGAATCCAAAAGTAGAACAAAGTCCTTGGGGCTATTCTATTTTAAAGTTACTATCTCACGATATTACTGTTCAAATCTAAATGATAGGGATTTAAAAATAGGCTTATAGATATTCATATACAAATGAATACACAGTACATCAAATAAATAAATACATCACAATAAATGCTGAAAAGAACTCAGAATTCAAAATAAATGAGGAGCTTTTGTGCACCCAATGAACATTTAAGCAAACATTATAGAATACTATATAAAAAAAACTACAAAAAAGAAAAAGAAAGGAATTTTAAAATAGTGAGCTTACATGAAAATGTTTCAAACATGTCTATGTATGATGCTTTATTGTTTTGCAGTGCTTTGCAGGTTTCAGTATGGTATTTGAACCTGACGTATTTTCAGATTAGAAGTTTTATCTTCTTTTAGAGATAATAAAACAGAAAATAGAGGGAAAGGATGAATGACTTGTCCAAAATGTCATTACCTATAGCTGGTAGAGCTGGCACGGGCACTCACGTTTTGGCTTCAGGTTTCTGGTTATATCATCAATCAGAGTGATGTCAGTCAACATTACTTTTACACTCACCCCATTCTACAGATAACCAATGAACTGAAGGCATTTGAGAAAACTTTGGGGACTCTAAAATGGAACAGTCCTATGTGCAATTGAGTAATTTATGATTCTCAGTGACTCCACGTGAGTCCGGGAGCCCTGTATGGCATCAGGTTTCCAGTGGCTGATCAAGCGCAGATAAATAGCCAGGTCTTTCTTCTGAGGTGCTTCTGCGTGCACCTGGACCTCTAGTCTTTCAGTCAGCTGTCACGTGTGTTAGCCGGGACTACCAGCCAAAACCAAGCAGCCAAACTCGCTGCCGTGAGTCAGTGCTGACTCATTGTGAGCCTGTGGGTTTCTGAGGCTGTCACGTTGAAAGGAGGGGAGACCCCACCCGAGAACGCCTTAAATTAGTACTCGTGCATAAAGATGAACAAAGCAGCAGACATTTCATTTCTCACTTAAAATTTTTGGATCATAAAAAGGGGAGAACAAATAGTTTCTCATGACTTTATGGGTCCACATTAATGAAGATTGTGGTAATTGTCGGTTAGGCCCTGGATGAGCCCTCCAGGAAGGGTCGATATTTTTGCTGAAAGTCATCTCATCAAACTGATTGTGGTAGCATTGTACAGTCTACTTGTTGTGATTGAAGTATGGAATACGATATATGTATTGAATCCCAACTAATAAAAATAAATAAACAGAACAAAACAAAAAAAGGGGTAGTTGGGGCTAAATGGGAGAAGCCAATATGCACCTCCTCCTGCATGCTGTAGTCAAGAAGTGAGACACAGCTTAACCCGCAAATCTGGGTGCAACTCATCTTGTCGTTTTCAGAACACTATGTTCTTTTTAAAAAATGGATATTTATCAGAGAAGGAAATACTATTTTCATGGTTTCTTTCTTGCGTAGCACAATAAAGAAATCTACCACAACATCCTGACAGACATGTGTATCTTTGTCTGTCTTGGTTACTAGCAGTCGGAGTTTGAGACCTGTACCTACCTCTTAGGGCGTTTGTGTGACTGTATGACACAGCACTTACACAGCCTTTCTGTGCTTGAGTTTCCTCATCCGAAGAAAGGACAGGGGGACTACCATTTGCTAAAACGAATTTTCTTTCCTTTGTACTTGTTATGAAATAATCAGAACACAGAACAATCTGACACCTGTGCCCTGTCACCTTGACATAACATATATTAATATTTCGCATATTGGCTCCGATTTAAAAAGGAAAGGAAACAATGAGGCTGTAGTTAAACCTTCCTTGTTCTCCCACCCTGTGCATCTGTCTCCCACCCACACAGCTCGCCCAGGCTCCCGGGACAGCCAATGTTCTGAAGCAGGCCTGTGTCCATGAGGGGGGGGGGCGGGGGGTTGATGAACAGAAACAAAGCATGTCTATGAAAGCTCTTATAGAACCTGAAGTGAACATTATGAAGCCTTGGTTGATCTGTTCATGTGATGGGGATTAAAATATTTTGTTTCACAGGGTGATGTGGGAAGACTTAGTGAAAGTGCTTCATAATTTGAAAAGCAATACAGAAGTGTAGAGCAGTGGTCTTGTTGAGGTTTCAGGGAAGGGGAGAGGGGCGTCCGAGGTTCTCCAGTTTCTCCCACTCACGCGTGGTCTTCTGGTTTCTGCTCTTGGTGTTTGTCTCCACCCATCTAGCGAGGCTGGACTCTTTTCAGGCGTAAGCTCCCTCTCCCCCTCCCCGCCTCCACTGATTTCCCTGGTGTAAGGCACTATACCCTTAGATGAATGGCACTGTATAGGATTGCAGGCGATTCCACATAGGATCGCTATCTGTCAGAATTGACTTGATACTGGGTTTTGATTTTTCTACACTATAACATATAGTTCTACACTATAACATATATAACATATAGTTCTACACTATAACATATAGCACTATACATTATTTATACCTTTACTGATAATTTGCTTTTTAAAAACATTTCTGGTTTACATTATTACTTCAAAAAAGATTCTGTAACATTCATTCTTTATTACGAGTCTTACTACATTTTGGTAGTAGCTCATACAAATTTATTAGAGGATCCCCCGCCCCCCCCCACCACACACACACACAATCTCACTCTCTTCCTCTCTGAAATGCCTTTGGGGGTTTGCCCCTTCTATCCTTTGTGTTTCTGTGGAAACTTTACATTCTTGGGAGCTGAGCTGAAGGCTCCCGCTGGTCCGGAGCCTCCGGCAGACTCTGTGGCAGTCACCTGTTTGCCCAGGTTCCTCACTCATTCATCTTGGTGGCAGTTGGGCAGGCAAGCAAGAAGGATAAAGGACAAAGAAGAAACAAGCCCACCAAACTTTATGCTGCCATTGAATTGGTTCTGACTCACAGTGACCCTCTAGGCCAGGGCCGAACTGCCCCCCGTGGGTTTCCGAGGCTGTAACTCTTGGAGGGAGTAGAAGGCCTCCTTTTTCTTCCTTGGAGTGGCCGGTGGTTTGGAGAGACTGACCTTGCAGTTAGCAACCCAACACATAATGACTTTGCCACCAGGACTCCTCCTGGTGAGGGAAGGTAGCAGGAAAAGGTGGGGTTGCTACTGTGACCAAAGATAGAAACAGAGTGTCCACAAAGCTGTGTGTGTGGTGGGGGAAGGAGTTGAGGGGCTAAGGGAGAGATCATGTGTTAAGCTGGGTTCTCTAGAGAAGTACAGTCAGGGATTCGGTTATGTGTATGTATATGGAAAGAGAAAAAATGGTTTGCCTCTTTGGAGATGTGGGTGAATACAGTCCGGTCCCAGTCTGTAGGTTAGATGGAAGCGGAAGGCTTCTCCTGACTCCTGTAGCTGCAGGAGCTGATGAGCAGGAAGCTGGAGGACCACAGGCTGGTGGATGCAAAGCTAAATGAGTGAATCCCAGGTCAGCCGAATAAATCCAAGGGCAGCGGTCTGCTGATGGCTCCAGGGATTGGCAGGAGATACAGTGGAGTCAACGAACCAGATGCAGGATCCAGATCCAGCGGAAGTGAGTGGGCTTCTGTGCACTGTCAGTCTACACTAAGAGCAGGGCACACCCTGGATTAAACCTCCCTCGTGGCAAGATTAGCTGCATGGCTACTTCACAGAAGAGGGCATCCTGGAACTGACCACACTATGTTAGATCGTATCCTGGTTGCATCCGGGCCCAGCCAAGTTGACGTAAGACGTAGCTATCACAGATGGTAGATGTTTTAGGTGAAGGATAGGGATAGGTAAGGAGGCTGAGAGTGGTATACAGAGTAGGGAAATACGTGTTGTTCGAGGAATTGGCTATCGCTTTGTGTGACCAGCTATAGGTATTGAGTGTATTCGAGATGAAATCAAATAACCCAGAAAGGAAGAAAGAAGACAAAAATGAGCAGGCTGCAAAGAATTTGTGGAATTAAGAGTGGAATTAAAAGTAATGCAAATTTTCCACAAACTTTTTGAAGTTCCGTTGTGTGTGGCTCTGTGTGTATCTCCCCATTGCGATTAAGTGAATTCTGGCCCATAGTGACCCTACTGGGTAGAGTAGAACTGCCCTCCATGGTGCCCAGGGCTGTAAATTCTCACGGAAGCAGATTGTCACAGCCTTCTCCCGTGGACAGGTCATGGATTCAAACCCCACGGGTCTTTTGGTTTCAAGAATCAGTGCCTCTTTTCATTCTGTGGTGAGGAGAGGGATGGAAAGACCCCCATCAAAAGATGTTTGGGGGTGGTCGGGAGGGGGCTCAGAATTTATATATGATCACTACTAAAATATAGACCCTTCTAGATCCCTGACTAATTCTTTATATACATCATCTCATCGAAAATCTCATAATAGCTCTGTGGAATGATGCTATTAATAGGAACACTTTACACAGTGAGAGAGTAAGTGGCTTTCCTACTGTCATAGAGCAAGTAAGTGGCGGAGCCTAAGTCAGGCCCGTGGGTTGGGTCTAGAGTGTGGACTTGGACTTGCCATCCTGCATGACCTGTGATGCATCTTTCTTAAACCACACCCACAGCGACTCACGCACAGCAAGGGCACATTCGGCTGCCATTTGCTTAGCTCTTCAGTTTAACAGACTACACGATTGCGCCATTATACACAAGGGAACTTCTTAGTCAGCTAGCTTCTGTTCTTTTTTGGTGTTATCTAGCTTATTTTAGTGCTTATTAACTGCCACGGATTATAAATTTGTTGAAAATGGGCTGGGGGTAGGTGAGGGGGTGCAATTAGAGGGGGGGCCCCATTCAGTGAGCTGTTGATTTCAGAGCTGCAGTTTCGGGGTTCTAAAGGTAAAAGCACGAGTTGATGCAAACATCTCTTGAATGGTTAGTGCCAATGAGAGGTAATAAAGATGAATTTTGAATCCCTTAACATTTGAAGCGGATTAAAAGAGACACAGCTTGGGGGGAAGGGTCGGTTTCTCATCAGACCCCAGGAGAAGGCTGTGAGAGTGTGCTCACTCCTCTCTCACAGACGAGAACGCAGGAGCCTGTAACAGACACGTCTCATCTTCTTGGATTTCTGGCACCAACAGCATTTACACTTTCCCGTTCATTAGCGCTTTGCTGACCAAACACACAGTCCACATTCATGCTTAAAGAAATTCATCTGCTCTGACAATTTACATATTTCCCTGTGCACATATACCTCCCAAAGCACCAGCTATCCATAAAAGCTTGCCCGCGCTTGTTAGTGATTCCTGAAGAGTCAAATGAGCTCAATGTGAGGAAAGCACCTTAAAGCAGTGTTCTTTATTAGTTACAATGACTTTTCCACTTTTAATGGCTGACATGCAATATTAGAGCACTTTCACCCCCCCTTCCCCAACATATGAAGAGTTGGGAGTTAGTATTGACCCTTAATTGCACTTCTGCAGCACAGGGATCTTCAGCACGCACACAGACATGCACATACACATGTACACACATGAACATACTTTGCATGCTTCATGTAGACTTCAGCTCTTTTTCTTAGTGGTCACTCTACTCTTGTTTTAGAACTAGTTTTATTTATAGAGAACTTTACTATTCCTTCCTTCCTTCCCGCCTTCCTTTCTTCATCCATCCATCCATCCATCCATCCATCCATCCATCCATCCATCCATCTATTCCATTCATCCATCAGTCCATACATACAGCCTGCTAGGTGCATTCTGTTATGGAAATGATAGCCAGGTGTAGGGGTACATTATAAACTGTGACAAACACATGGGGTGTGTAAAACGTTAGATAACAACTTTAAGGTAGAGGGGGCGATGGCTGGGTAGGTGAGCACAAGAACAAGGAACGATAGACAACTATCTTTGAAGTGCTGTCATTCACATCAGATCAGAAGCATCTGGGGGCACACACAGATTTTTGGTCACAAATTCTAACTCCTATTTCAGGAATCTTAATCTTCAAGCTGAATTCAGAAGAGGACATGAGATGAGGGTTATCATTGCTGTTATCAGATGGACCTTGGCTGAAAGCTGAGAATACCAGAAAGAAGTTTACCGTGTTTCATTGACTATGCAAAGGCATTCATTCCACTGTGCAAGTCATAACAAAGGATGGATAACATTGTGAAGAATGGAAATTCCAGAACACTTCATTTTGCTCATGTGGAACTTGTCCCTAGACCAAGAGGCAGCTGTTTATAAACAGAACAAGTGGATACTGTGTGGTTTAAAATCAGGAAAGGTATATGTTAGGGTTGTGTCCTTTGACTGTATTTATTCAAATAATCCAGTAAACTACTATATGGAGAATGCAGGGGAAGACTCATCGACTATCTGTGATCTGCAGCTTATTCAACCTTGCTGAAAGCCAAGAGTTTTCAGTACTGACTGTGAAGATCGAAGAATAAAGTCCCCAGTATGGATTGAGAATGAAACAATTGCAACAAAAGAAACCCACACCTGGCCCCAAAGACTTCATGATAAACAGAATGGATTGTAGTTTTCAGACATTTAATTTTACTTGGATCTGTCCCTGGAAGCAATCGAGAAATCAAGTGACATTTTGCACGGGGCACATCTGCTATATATCCTTTTAAAATGTTAAAAAGCAGAGAGGTCACTTTGAAGACTAAGGTACTCTTAACCCAAGCCATGTGTTTTCAGTCACCTTATATGCTGCAAAACCTGGGCAATGAATACGGAAGGCTGAAGAGCAATCGATGTCTCAGGAATACGGTGCTTGAGAAGAATCTCAAATATAACATGGCTTGCTCAAAGAACGAACAACTGCCTTGTCAGAAGTGCAGCTGGAAGGCTTCTTAGAAAGGAGGATGGGAAGACTTCCCTTCACGTACTGTGGACGTGTAATCAGCAGAGAGCAGTCTCAGGAGAAGGATTCCCTGCTTGGTGGAGGGGCAGTGAAAAAGAGGAAGACCCCAATGAGATGGGTTGATGCAGTGGTTACAACAGTGGACCCCAACATCAGGGATAGTGAGGCTGGCACAGGATGGGGCAACGTGTTTACTTTTGTTATATCCAGGGTTACTCTGAGTTGGTCATCGCTCGATGGATTCTACCAACACCCATTGAAGCCCTGGTGAGTGCTTTGAGAATGCAATCCCCTGCTTTACATAATTCATCCTCTTAGTAACACCGTGAGTTAGATCTCATTCTGCCTATTATGTAGCTGAAGACCTGAGGCTCAAAGAGCTGAAATTCATAGCTTTAGGTTGCCTCCATAGGGCTGCTAGAGTTGGAATTAGAAGTCCAATCAGAGTACTGGGGCTTTGGAGGCTGTTAGTTTCAGGACATGCATTGTATTTTTATCTAGGTGGTACAAATGATTGTTCAAGTCAGGAGACCCTAAGTTAGGAGACAAGGGTTTTCTTGGGGGATCCTGGGTATTAAAGGGTATAATTGACATCTTACTGAGCTCTACACTGTTCCAGTATTCCTAATAGTCTGAGAAAACTGGGCTATATGAGATTCTCCTTTAGTCTAATACTCTTTTCAAATGTGCTTCTCACAGACACATGTGAGCATTACGTAGCTAACAATCCAGGTGTGACTCTGACATCTTTTAGATCCCATCTGAAAATGTTCAAATATGTAAAACAAATTCAGATGCATTCAAGGACAGAGGGACTGCTTTGAGGGCCAGGGCTAATAGTGGGTGGCAGGCATCACACTAAGATTTTGCTTTTGACTTGGGACAGGGAGGAGGGGGTGGTGTTTGGGTGTGTGTGTGTGGAGTGGTGGTGGTGGTGGGGCACCAGGGCAAATAATTTCCCTTGACTTTGGTTTGCAAAAGAGGTTCTGTAATCTGTGCTGGTAGTTCCCAGTCAGTGTGATTGACGGATTGCTGGCTGAAAGGTTGGAAGTCTGAGCCCACCTAGTAGAAAGGTCTGGCAGTCTACTTCCCAAAACATCAGCCACTGAAAACTCTGGCGCACAGTTCTGCTGCCCTGACTCACACGGGATCCCCATGACTTGGAGTCGACTCACAGCTGTTGTTTAACTCCTGTCTTCTCCGTGTTCTAAGATTGCTGGTAAGGAAAAGGTTAAAGATGACATCTGGTAATGTTTTAGAAAATGTTATACATATTTGCAAAGGGCTGCTATTAAGATTGAACCAAAAACCTGTTTTAGAATTAGACAGCTATTGTAGTAAACATCCAATGTGTATATTTTTCTAGTTTCAATTCCTGTGGTAATTATTGGGATTCTACTCATTTTTGTTCAGCAAACTCTATAAACAAGAAATTGTCTCATGAAATTGGGAAGAGAGAGTCTCTTCAACAAATGGTGCTGGCAAAATAGAATTTCTGTTGCAATATTGAATTTCCATTTATAAGATCTATGCCTCATACAAAAATGACTTCAAGATGGATTAAAGACCTATATGTAAACCCTAGAACTATAACAGTCATCAATGAGGAAATAGCAACAAACTTAAGAGCCCTAATACATAGCATAACACATTAATATGTGTAATGAGAAACACACACAGAGCCTAAGGCAAAATATACGGCTGAGGCCTTCTTAAAGTAAGACCTTGATGGACATTGAGAGACTTCATCCAAAGAGTAAAAGGAGCCACAGACTGCAAAATCAGTTTTGACGGTGATCGCTGGCCATGTGACTGATCTCCAAGTTCTACAGGAAACTGCAGTATCTCAACAAGAAGATTAATAATCCAATTAAAAAATAGGCAGACACTACTTCCTAAATGTTTCCTCCCCACTGCCACTATCATGATCCGAATTCTGCCTTGCAAGTCTGGCTAGACCAGAGGATGTACACTGGTACAGATAGGAACTGTAAACACAGGGAATCCAGGGCGGATGATCCATTCAGGACCAGTGGTGTGAGTGGCGATACTGGGAGGGTAAAGGGAGAGTGGGTTGGAAAGAGGGAACCGATTACAAGGAACTATATGTGACCTCCTCACTGGGGGACGGAGAACAGAAAAGTGGGTGAAGGGAGACGTCGGTCAGGGCAAGACATGACAGAATAACAATTTATAAATTATCAAGGGCTCAAGGGAGGGTGGAGAGGCGCGAGGGAGGGGAAAAATGAGGACCTAATGCCGGGGGCTTAAGTGGAGAGGAAATGTTTTGAGAATGATGAAGGCAATGAATGTACAGATGCACTTTACACAATTGATGTATGTATGGATTGTGATAAGACTTGTATGAGCCCCTAATAAAATGGTTAAAACAAACAAACAAACAAAACACCAGCCACACTTGACTATCCCAAAATACCACTTATACATCAGATTACTATTAAACATTGCTTAATAGTAAAAAAAAAGGCAGACAGTTCACCAAGGAAAACATCTAGGCAACTAACCAACAAGTGAAGAAATGCTTTAAGATCCTTAGCCATCTGAGAAATGCAAATCAAGACAAGGATGAGCTAACTCCTCAAATCAGCACCGATAGCAAAGTTCAAAGAAATAGAAAATAGCAAATGCTGGAGAGGGTGTGGGACACTGGAGCCCTCACACACTGCTGGTGGGACTTTAAAATTGTAGCCACTGTGCAAATTGGCAAATAATGGCATAGAAATTCCATATGCCCCAGCAATCCCTTTACTTGGTATATACCCTAAAGAAGATCTATCACTGGAACAGATGTCTGCACACCCATGTTCACTGCAGCCCTTTTCACAGCAGCAAGAAGTTGGAAACAATCTAACTACCCATCAGCGGAAGAATGGATAACCTCACTTTGGGACCAAGACAGAAGGAGTACTCTGCATGGCTCAAGAGTAGTGATGAAACGGAAGGAACCTCGTGACCTGGATGGATTCGGAAAACATTATGCTGAGGGAAATTACTCATCCACTGAAGGGCACATAGTGTGTAGGACCTCTGTTAAAAAAGAAAAATGTAACACGAAGGTTCTCCTACCAAAAGTAGAGACTTTGAGGGTTGCCAGGGAGGGAGGGAAGGGAGGCCTGGGGAGTGGTGAAGATAGTGCATCTTTAGATGGTATCTATTGGAGAAGAGAAAAACAGGGAGCAGGCAAGCTATTGGAGGTTTGATAAGTTCATTGAGTTGAATACACAATTGGTGATCTGAAATGTAAAACTACACCTACTTCACAATAAAATGTTAAAAAATCCCCCGCCCCCTTTTTTTTCTTCTGTACTTCTGAAAATAGTTTGAAAAAGTCTTTTTTTCCTTTTTTCCCCCCCCATGCAAGACAGATTTCCGTGTAGTTCTCTGGCTTTTACCTTAAGGGAACAGAGTTCCAGATAGAACGTGTGATGATGGCAATGCAAACACCTCTTAGGATCCTCCTCCAGTAGGTGCCTGCCCGGATACTGCCGGTTTTCCTTCCCGCTTTATGGCAGCATTCTGAGTCTTTGGTTATGGGTTTTTATGCTTCCAGTACTAATATGAAGTGTTAATCTTCTCTTTGGTTTAGAGAATCCCAAGACACCAGAAAATATGTATTCTCCCCTCACTGCCCCTCCCCTCCACCTTTTCCGTTCTTTTCTTCAATGGTCACTTCTAAGCACAACTTGTAAGGTTGCCAGGACAGCCCTCTTTAACACTGCACTGGTTGCAGCCTTCATCCTTTCCTTCCCAAACATCCCAAACGGTAGTGCTTGCTCCCACACCTTCAGCCTTAGGAATCCCAAACCTTCCTGCTTTTCAAGTTTGCATTGAAATTTCAGCTCACCTAAGCCTGCTCAAAGCCTTGCTAATAACCCCTTTGGGGAGTGGATGTAAACAAGGTTTTTCAGTGACCTACACTTTCCTATCTTTCCCTTGTTAACCAAGAGCCTATCCAAAGATTAGAGTCCATCAGTATGATTCCTAATTTAGAAGTTTGAAAACTATCCCAAAGGGCAGATTTTTCTCTGACAATTTAAAAAATCAAACCCAGAAATCATTGTGTACGGCAGTGGTTCTCAACCTGTGAGTCGCGACCGCCTTGTGGGGTGTTCAAATGGCCCTTTGACAGGGGTCGCCTGATTCATCACAGTAGCAAAATTACAGTGATGAAGTAGCAATGATGGTTGTGGGTCACCACAACATGAGGAACTGTATTAAAGGGTCACAGAATTAGGAAGGTTGAGAAACATTGGTACATATATGTTCATGTCTCGCCGATTAAAACTCTCATTTTTTGTCATTTTTCATAAATTCTTTCTGGTTTTAACCTGGCCTTTCCTATCCTTCAACCTTTCCTTTCCTATATCCTATAATTCAACAACATTGTTACTTATTTTCCTTATTAAACACTTTGAGCATTGAGATAAGCTTTACTTTGGTCTTAAAAATTCCAGGCCCCTATTCATTTCACTTAGTGACTTTCCTAAAGAAACTCTTATGACTAACAGCAGCCCTGGATGTGGAGCTGACAATGTGACTGAAGCATTGAATGTGCCCAGAGCAACCAAGCAACCACCGGGCTGTAGCACTCTGCTGTTCATGCAGAATGTAGACAGTGGGCTAACTCATAAGAGGGATTCTTGGTCCCACTTCAAACATAGCATGCTGGATAAAATAGGATAGAACTGTCCTAAAAACTACATACATAAAAAACATACTGCCATTGAGTTGATTCGACTCATAGTGACCCTACAGGACAGGGTAGAGCTGCCCCTGTGGGTTTCTGAGACTTTAACTGTTTATGGGAGGAGGAAGCCTCATCTTTTTCCAGCAGAGCCGCCGCTGGTTTAGAACTACTGGCCTTGCGGTTAGCAATCCAACAGATAAGCTCAAAACAAATTAAGGAAATAATTAGGTACGAAAATCATAGAACATGAAGATGTAATCGTTGAGGAAATGGAAGCAACAGTGGTCTATGGGGGTGTCTATACCTAAAGTGTGTGTGCCTTAGTAGCTGAGCCTCTTTCTTGTGTGGGTAAGACCCTAAATCTGCACCGTTCACTGTGTAGAGTTCTGGGCCAAGAAAGATAGCAAGTCTATATCCTCTTATCCAATCGCAGTCCAGAAGGAGAGGTGTGAAAAAGAAATGGAGGTGATGTGTGACGTCTCTTAACTTGACAAGCGGGGGAGAATCACCAGCCTCAGTGTCAGCTGGCCAAGGCTGATTCCTATTGGGCCGCAGACAGACATGCCTCCACTCTCCACCCATCCCTCCCATGACACTTTCTGTTCTCAATTGGGTTTGAGAATTCTTTGCGATGGCTATGTGAACAATACTCATGGTTACTGTAAGGGGTTTTGAAGGAAGTTGACAAGGAACCTTAGTGATACAATGATTATGCATTGAGTTGCAAATCACAAAGTCAGCAGTTTGAAACCACCACTGCTCTACTGGAGGAAGAGGGGAATTTCTATTGCTGTAAAGGATAGTCCTACCCAGTCCTATAGGGTCTCTGTCCGTTGGTGTTGACTCCATGGCAGTAAGAAGTTAACAGGTTATAAACATCCAGGGTACAATTATTCTGATAGGACAACTTAGTGTGTCCTAAGTGCAGGAAGGCCCCTATGTGTTAGAAGCCTCTCAGCCATGCAGCCCATGGCTCTGCCCTGCTTGTGAAGCGTTACGCAGCTCTTTTATAGCTGCCATTAAATGCTCAAAGAACACGGGACTCAGCCATGAGCTTCAGCCTAAAGGTGCTTAGCTTGAGCTCCGTGGGTCAGTAGACCTCGCCTCCCCAATTAAGTGCCCGGTGTCACCCTACTCCACAAGCCAGCCTCCTGCCCAGAGACCCTTCAGCTTTATTTGCTCTGCAGGCCGGGAAGTCCACTCTGTCTCTTGGTTTGAGTTCTGCTGTTGCTTCTCTGCCACTCCTCTGGTGTCAAAGCTGTTTACTGGATCAAGGAGGTTCAATGGGAAGGAATCTCAGGGTCCAAAGGATACAAGCTACTGCTAGCTCTTGTCTCTTGCTGGTACTGAGCTATCCCTGTTCTACTTCTATGATGGTTTATTTTATAAGTTTATAAGTTGACATTCACAATGAATCCTGTTAACAATCACAGCCGAATCCTCTCAATATCTTGCTTCACCTTCTCTTATCTAGATTCATTAGAAAAGAGTTGTTTGTTGGAAGCAACAGAGATTATGACTAGAGAAGCCATATTAAATAATTCACTGTATTGCAAGAGGGTACAGTCAATGCAGCAGATGCAGGAGTCAAAGGTGTCATGGCAAAATAATTCTCTAGCATACAGGCAACTTTTGAGTCCTCGGTTTGAAAACACACACACTGAACATCACTCACCAACCCACTGCTGTAAAGCAGCACCATGTAGGATTAGTGGAGGGGGTATAGAATGACTAAAAGAATTTCCAAGTTGTATTATTACCTCTTCTACTCCCCGTCCCCCCCCCCAATCGCAAATTAAGGTTCAGTAGGAAGGCATTTATTTTATTTTAATTTCTACAGAATTAATTCACTCACTGTTCATAGTAATAACAGACATTGTCACATAAGTATACCATTGGGTAATGAGTTTTTTTGAGCTGGAAAATATTTATATATCATCAAATCCAATTCTGTCTTATGGCATATTAAATTTGGAGCCCAGAAAAATTGGTTATGTTACCCAAGGTCTCAGGGCTAGACAAAGATAGGAAGGGGAAATCAAGCTCCCTGCCATATAGTTACTTGGTAGAACTGAATGAAATTTGAAGATATTGAAATAATATAGGTTGTGGATTCCTGGTGTGCTTATCATTGTTGACATTTGAACACCAGATCTGACCTGGTTTTCCGTTCCATTTTTGATGCACAAAATAGTGTACATTAGCCAAAATCTGTTTTAAAAGATATAGTTATTGACTCTTCAACTAAAAAAGCTTTATTGTTTTAATTGTCTTCTCAATGTTGCTAAATAGGTTTTAGAACTAATCTCCCTTTGAAGTCAACAGGAGCCTTGAAACTCTGATCCACACATAGGATAAGACGGAAAAAGGGAGGAACAGGGCCTTGATGATCAATCCTTGCCCCCGGGCCTATTGGGAGATGGCTGTAATGAGCTGTGACATCACAGAGAAGCAGGAAGAGATTAGCAGGGGGAACTTCTACCTTTTAATAAGGCTAGAGCACAGGTCCATGTTAAATACAACATTTTTCCAATTAACGTAAGACAGAATTTGTTTTTAAATCAAAAGGCATTTTATTGGAATCTCTCATCCTATGTTAGTCAGAGGATGGCATATATAATACAATATGATATAGAATACTATATATAGACCTTTCATCTTTTTCTGAATTAAAAAAATTCTAAAGTACTTCAAAAGGGCAGTTCAAAATTTTGTGGGGAAATGCCTTTCTTTTTTAATTCCACTTTTTAATTAAAACTATGAAACCCTGGATACATGCGTTTTTAGTGCACATCTCCCTAATGTTTTAAAGGCAAAGATAATGTTCTTTATGTCTCTGCTCACCTCAGATGGATTTCTGCCTTGTGAGTCCTTTCCAGATGCTGTCCTCTGCACTAACAAGCTTTTACACATCAGTTTTCTACTTTGTGGACAGCTTGTGGGATAATATAAAGTATCAGACTCAGGGTTCCCACTGATTCTTGAACTCAGCTCTTGACTGCTTAAGAAATTCATCAAAGAATTAAGAAACAAAATAGAGCACTGGGGAGCTCAAGACCGTACTGTCAGTGGACACCCAAGTCAACTAGCATAACAGCACACCAAGACAGTGCTCTATACCCTACTTTGATGAGAAGCTACCGGGGTCTTAAAAGCTCACAGGCAGCTATCTCATGTATAACGAATGAATGGTCTCTCACTATGTGGAGAAAAGAAGGGTGAAGAAAATGAAAGATGCAGGTGAACAATTAGTCCAATGGACCATGTGCCTGGTTGCACTGTCAACTCCTCTGAAAGGGGTCACATTAGAAGGTCGTGGCTAGAGTGTTAGAAAAAAGTGCATCAGCTCAAACTCATACCGAAAGACCAGGCTTACTGGTTGGATGGAGATGAGTGGGACCCTGCAGAGTATGGTTCTTAGTCACCCTTCAGGTCTGGGACTGAACTGAACCCAGTGGCTCAATTTTCAGCCAAACAATAGGCTTTTAAGTGGAACAATATCACTAGGGATGTCTGAACTCATTAGAATAATCAGCCATTTGAGATCACAAGGGCACTATGTTCCCAACAACAAGCCAGGCTTCCGAAGGGTTAGGAAAGAAGGGGGCGTGGAAATAGGAAGCACAGGGAAGAAGTCGGATAAATGATGCTGCACTCTGGGGATTGCAATCAGTGACACGCAGCAAACTGTGTATGAATGTTTGCATGGAAAACTGATGTGCTCTGTAAACCATCACCCAATTTACAATGAAAACAACAACAAAAACCAAAATAGAACAGCAAGCAATAGCAAAACAACTGTTCTTAAACAAGTTCTCCAAAGCAATAAATGTCAATAGTACTAAGTCTAGATTAATTTCTTGAGGATGAATGTGACAATAAGCAAATATCTGATTACCTAAATAAGAACTAGTGTCTAAGTATGCAAATATAAGCTCGTGGTTGCTTGGTCTTCTGCATCTCTTCTGGTCTAAGGTGTCCCCATGGGCACAGAGGATTTTCAAGGCTGTGCCCTTTCAGAAGCAGGTCTCCAGGCCCATCTTCTGGCTTCTTCTGGATGGGTCCAACTGCCAGCTTTTTACACAGTGGTCCAGTGCTTAGCGCGTATGAGACTCAGAACCTCTGAAGGCTATTGGACTTGTAAGTTTAAGGACTCAAAAGACAAAGAAGGTATAGAGCATAGATGATTATGAGGGCAAAATTACATTATATGTACACACACTCCCACAAAAGATACAATGAGCTTGTTTTTCAGAAAATATTTGATAAGAAAATTCAGTTTACTTCATCTATACTGAGTGGAGGATGAAGGAGATTTCTTGTTAAAACAGGTTTCTGTAGAATGCATTGAGATGATCAGCCAGTGTGTTTTATCAAGACTGTGATTTGGTGGTTTGCCCCATATCCAAAGGCGTAATGTAGTGATAAAGCAATTACAATGCTTAAAGAACATACAGTTGTATTTCTTCTAAAAAAAATTCATGCTGTACTCTTCAGAATATTTTCGTCTCCCAATTTAATTTGGATATTATTCAGAGAATAATTTGAAATAGATGTTATTTTGCTTTCTGTTAAAGGGATTTGTGTTAGTCTGTGTTGACTAGAGAAACAAATTCATAGACATTTGTGTATAAGAAAGAGCTTTATATAAAAGAACAATTGTATATTGAGAAAACATTCCCGCCCAGTCCAGATCAAGTCCATAAGTCTGATAATAGCCCTTATGTCCCATACTAGTCCATAAACTACTCTTTAGGCTCACACAGCACATACAATGATGCTGAATGCAAGAAGATCACAGGCCAGTGGGTAGAAGGTCTTGTGGATCCAGGGGCAGTGGAAGCATCTTGATGCTCACATGGGTCTCCATGTCTCCTCCAGCTCCAGGGCTCTGTCTAGAATCAGCGTGGCTCCATGTGTCTTGTCAGCAGGAGGATGAAGCAGAAAGAGTGTGTGTCCTGCCTCCAGGGAGGAAGACAGGAGTTCCCAGAATCCTCAGGAGAAGGCCATGCCCACACAGAGGCCTCATTGACTATGACCTGATTGACAGGCTAGACTCCACCCCTTCACTCAAGTTGACAGTAGATTATGTAACTGTCACAGTATTTGACTTTTTAGTAGTTGGTAAGCTGATAAATCAGTTGGTTTAAGTAGCATCAGATTTCTAGTAGATATGATTTTGAGAGAGAAACAAACGTTATAGCAGTAACATTGGGAAACACTATTTTGGTGGAACTGGCTAGTGACAAATTTGGCCTTTCAACTCGATATGATCTTGATGACTACTTTTCTCTCATTGGCAATTTCTTATTTACTTATTTTTAATTAGTGTTTATCTTTTGATTGCAAAAAGTGGCGTGCATCATCACTGTGGAAAGGAAATATCTTATAAAAAGGGCCAAAATATTTTGTACAACCATCTTATTTAAGAACAAATCAGCTATTTTCTGGGAGTCACAGACACTCCCAGTCTCACTGCCATCTAACTGATTCTGGCTCATAGAGCTGTCATAGGACAGCGCAGAACTGCCCCTGTGGGTTTCTGAGACTGGAACTTGACAAGAGCAGGTAGCCTCATCTTTCTCCCAAGCAGTGGCTGGTGGTTTCGAACTGCTGATCTTGCAATTAGCAAACTAATGTATAATCTACCACATCACCAGGGTTATGGAATATTTTTCAGTAGCTCGAGAAAATGAATGCTAAAATCATTTAGTAATACTTGACTGATTCCTAAAATGATTGGGGATCATTTTTTAAAACTGAAGTTTCCATAAGTTTGGGAGAAAGTCGTAGGAGCCACATTAGCAGTTAATTAGAATGGTTATTTTATGTGGGGCTCTTTTTGACAACTAAATTCATATTGCTGATTTTTTGTAGTCTTAGTTGATCATAATTCTTTATCATTAGTAGATTTATTAATGAGTTGGTTTATTATTATTAATCACCTACTAGTAGGTTTGCTTTTCTATAAAGTTTTAAAATTTTTATTTTAGAAAATGGCATAGAATCTCATTAAGTTATACAGTTAATTGTTATAAGTTTGGCTGTCTTGAAAACAAGATTTTTTAAAACGATAGAACCTAAAAGTTTGGTATCATTTTTTGTTAGTATTTTGATGCAGAAATATAAATGCTTCCTACTTAACTGGACATTCACCGTTTATCTTGTGGTTAAATGCCCAACGATAAGATTGTGAGAGGTACCGAGTATGGAAAAACAATTTTTTATTTGATTGTATGTTCCAATTCTCAAATTTATATTCTTGTGATATAATACTGATTAAATTTTTCAGTAAGTATGAAATGTTGGGTTTTGGTTTGAATGATTTAAATGTAAGTCATGTAATTCTCTCTTTTCCTTATACGTGAATGGTTAGTGCCAGATTTAACCTTTCAACTTGATATAATCTTGAGAAAATTACTTTTCCCTCATTGACAGTTTTTTTAAAATTTAAATTATTTTATTGGGGGCTCGTACAATTCTTATCACAGTCCATACATACATACATTGTGTCAAGCACATATGTACATTTGTTGCCCTCATCATTCTCAAAACATTTGCCTTCCACTTTAGCCCTAAATATCAATTGCTCATTTTCCCCCTCCCTTCCCACTCCCCTCTCCCTCATGAACCCTTCATAATTCATAACTTATTATATAGTTTTGTCATAAGTTACACTGTCTGACGTCCTCCCTCCCCCCCGCCCTCTTCTCTGCTGTCCCTCCCCCAGGGAGGAGGCAATACTGTACTTAGATTCTTGTAATCGGTTCCCCCTTTCAACCCCACATTCCCTTCACCCTCCAGGCCTTGCCCCTCTCACCACTGGTCCTGAAGGAGTCATCTGTCCTGGATTCCCTGTGTTTCCAGTTGCTATCTGTACCAATGTACATCCTCAGGTCCAGCCATATTTGTAAGGTAGAATTGGAATCATGATAGTGGAGGGGAGGAAGCATTTAAGAACTAGAGGAAAGTTACATGTTTCATCATTGCTGTCCTGCACCCTGATTGGCTCATCTCCTCCCCACACCCCTTCAGCAAGGGGGTGTCCAGTTGCCTACCGATGGGCTTTGAGTCTCCACTCTGCACTCACCCACCTTTACAGTGATATATTTTGTTCTTTGATGCCTGATACCTGATCCCTTCGACAGCTCGTGGTCACACATTCTGTTGTGCTTCTTCCATGTGGGCTTTGTTGCTTCTGAGCTAGTTGGCCGCTTGTTTATCTTCAAGCCTTTAAGACCCCAGATGCTATATCTTTTGATAGCCTGGCACCATCAGCTTTCTTCACCACCTTTGCTTATGCACACGTTTGTCTTCAGTGATCGTATCAGGAAGGTGGGCACCCACTGATCTGATTTTTAGTTCTTTGATGTCTGATAACTGATCCCTTCTACACCTCCTGGTTAGACAGGCTGGTGTGCTTCTTCCATGTGGACTTTGATGCTTCTCAGCTAGATGGCCGCTTGTTTGTCTTCAAGCCTTTTGGTAGCCGGACACCATCAGCTTTCTTCACCACATTTGCTTATGTTCACATTTTTCTTCAGACAGTTTTTTTTATAAAGAATACTGTCTAAGTTTTTCACACATAAACAATAAAAACTTTAGAATTCAATTTAATTGTGAGAATTAAAATTGTGAATTAATAAAATGTACACTAATTTATTAATGAATGTACATTCCAACTTATGCAACCATAAAATAAAACCTTTGAATTTAAAAATAAACATATCAATTGCAGTATTTTGAAAGATAGTTAATGCTAGCAAGCTAGCTGGATTCATAATTAACCAGAGTACTAGAATGTGATTTTAGTCACAAACATGAGGTTCTAGCATACACTATCCAGACAAGATACATGTATGTATTAAATGCACAAATAAGTTTCACACTTTTTCTTTTTAATATTCCTAATGAATTAATGATTTTAGTTCATCAACAATGCTAGATGTTAATATGGATGTAGATTTTAAAAGTTTATGGAAAAACGGAATTAAAAGATAATGGATTTTTCCACAAACTTTTTGAAGTCTCGGTGTACTTATAGATAAGCTTATTTACACTTTTGAGTTTATGTCTCAATTTGATTTACTAAAGTGAAAAAAACAGTGTTGTTCATATGATGAAAATAGACATCTTTTTCTTTTTAAAAATCATTTTATTAATGATTAAATCATTTAAATCATTTTATTAATGATTTATCAATAAAATATTAATGGCTCATACAACTCTTATCACAATCCATACATACATCAATTGTGTAAAGCGCATTTGTACATTCATTGCCCTCATCATTCTCAAAACTTTTCCTCTCCACTTAAACCCCCGGCATTAGGTCCTCATTTTTCCTCTCCCGCCCTACTCCCCCCTCCCCCATGAGCCCTTGATAATTTATAAATAGTTATGTTGTCATATCTTGCCCTGTCTGACATCTCCTTTCACCCACTTTTCTGTTGTCCATCCCCCAGGGAGGAAGTCACATATAGTTCCTTGTAATCAGTTCCCTCTTTCCAACCCACTCTCCCTCAACCCTCCCA
>NW_022103920.1:41948317-41986356 GCF_000313985.2 Echinops telfairi
TCCCACTATCATGCTCAGTCCCCACCAGGATTTCAGCACTTCCTGTTTGTTACATTCCCCTTGATCATGCCCACCAGGAATAGACATCTTTTATAATTTATTCTTTAGTATTGTTAGTTTTTCTGTATAGCTAGACAGAAAAAAATAATTTATTTGGATAAAGTCAAAAGATGTTATCATGTTAAACTCCATGTCAATGGGGGAAAATGTTGGAAATTTCAGAGAACAAGCTATCAATGATCATTGGCATTTTATTAAGTAGCATTTCATAACATCCCCCAATCAAACCAACCTGACTGGTACTGAGTCGATTCTGGCTCAGATTGGCATGGTGGGTTATGAGTCTCTTTGCTACCACCAGGCCAGCATTTTGAAGCCAGCAGTGGCTCTATGGCAGAAAGATGAGACTTCCTGTTCCCATAGGGAATTCCAGCCTCAGAAACGCCCAAGGGCAGTTCTGTTCTGTCCTATGGAATCATAATGAGATTTCATAATATGCAATGTAATGTCTCATGTAACATATTGTATTCACTGGAGTCAGATGGTTAAACTGGGAAAGAAAATGTTCTTTTTCTGGCTTAATCCTTAATATTGCATGGATGTCACCATCATTTTGTATTTAGTGCACAAAGGTGCACTCCTGGGAGGGTTAAAGGAGCTGAATGTCTTGTAAGAAATAATGAGTCACCATCAGTTTGGGATTTCTGAATTCTACGTAAGAACCTGACTCAATGGCAACAAGGTAGAACTGCCCTGTGAGTTTCCAAGACTCTAACTCTTTATGGGAGTAGAAAACCTCAAAGTGTTTCTCTGGTGGCTTTGACTGCTGACCTTGAAGTTAGCAGCTCAAAGTGTATGATGATTGCTGTTATTGAATTTTTAAGTGACAGCACTAGTTTTAGGATGACTGAGAGGACTTGGAATGAAGATCTTCATTTGGGGGATATGATTTTATTTTTACAGCTAGTGTTCAGAAGATTTACTGGACTAACATGCAGGCACTAACACTTGGTTTATCCACAATGCCTTCAGCACCCCACCTTCCTTGGTCCAGAGTTCCTGAAAGCCAGAATCTTACTAAACCTCCACAAATAATTCATCGTGAATGAAAAGCAATCACATCCCACATAAACTTACTTTTGCTTACCATGAATGCTTTTGTTGTTATTTTTACCTCTGTGCAGCTGGGGTAATTATGTGAGGAATTTCATCCAACACTTCATGCACCACTGTCATGCTTCCTTCTGACTTGGGGAGGGAGCACTGTGGATCCCATGGCCAGCATTTTCAGACATAGTAACTCCATTGTTCATTCCATTGTAAGCAGCAGAATAGAGCATAATAATTTCAGAGACTGTAGAAGCACTGAGCATTAAATATTAAACATTTAAATGAGCAGTCCCTGATTAATTTATAATATTCTGAGCAGCTCGTGAATATTTAATACCTATTTTCGCCTTGATTGGATGTTATTTAACTGGATCCATGGTCACTGCAGGACTAGTTAGTTGCCATTTCTATTTCCAGGCCCCGTGAACACATGATTCATTTTTATGTTGTGTCAATATTGCTTTGAACATCTCACCAGTTTTGTTCCCTGTCACAAGCTGCAAAGCAGAAAGAACAATGAAAGGTTAATGACATTCATTAAACATCTTAAACCATGATTATCTTTAAGCGCAGTAGTTGAGGTTGTTTGCAGACTTTTAATCCAGTGAAAGTCATCTTGCTGATAACTTTAATCAGACTCATCGCCGTCCCGTCACCTCCAACTCCTGGCAGACATCATGCAACGTCAGCACTTTGCCCCATAAGAGTTGTTCATTGGCTGAGCTTTTGAAAGTCGATCACCAGGGCATTTTTTTGGGGGGGGTTGACTTGAACTGCAACCTTTGGGTTAGCAGCTGAATGTGTTAACCATTTGTTCCACCCGGGGACCCCACCTTTACCTTGGTTTTGATTTTTTGGTCCCTGATGATTCCTTCAGCAGCTATTATTCAGCATCTGTTATGTGTTAGGCACCAGGGAAAAGCAGTCAGCTTTGAAGAAGGCAGACAATGTCGCCGCTTCTGTAAAGTTTATAGTCTGTGTGGGAATTAGAAATTGAACAAATAATTACTCACGCCATTATTTAATTACAATTATGGAAAGTGCTAAACAAGAAGAGTGTGATATTTGTGGGAATATTTAATGGAGTTTGTAAATTGGTCCCAATGAGTCAGAATCAACTGGCTGCCGAGGGAGGTTTAGGGGAAGCTTCCATGAGAGGAAGCAATTATGCCCCGTTTTAAATGATTGTTCTGGGGAAGATCTAAAAAGAAGAGTACAATAATCTGGGTGAATGCTGTCCACAGTACCCACGAAGGTCCTGAGTCCCTGAGTCCATCCTTCTTTGTGGGGAGGGGAGGTGGTGTCAACGGATTTAGGTTTGAAAAATCCAAATAGTATTTAAGATGAGAACTGAATTTCTCTCTAGATTAGGATCAGCTGATTCGTTTGTAATAATGGAATGTGCATATTTGTGAGCAAGACCAATCCTAAACAAAGGAATCAAATGATAGGATTTGAGGAGGTGGGCAGGGTGGAGGAATCAATTTGTCCTGTTGTATTTCCCCCTGGTCAGTCTTTTCAGAACTTGACCACCCTGAGCGCTTCTCATAATTAATGGTGTTATTTAGAAATTCTTGCCCTTCCCAACGCATACCCTTTTCTTAGTCTGCTCCTGTGAGGATGCGTAACCCTTACCATAGTTCCTGTAATTATTTTAGGGTAGGAGGGGGTTTCACCAGAGGCATTGCCAAGTGGAGTTACATGGGAATCTAATAAGGTCCTTTTCCCCAAATCTGAGGGCTGCAACTTTTGACTTTTCAGGGAATTGACTCTCTTTCCACTGACATTGGTTAAAGGCCAACAAAGCTGGGCAGCTGCTGGTCAACCCTCCTACCCCAAACTGAAACAACCCTGGGAGTACTTCTGATCCCTACAGCATGTTGCTGCTATTAGTTTCCTTTGAGTTGATTACGACCCACAGGGACTTAGAGCGTGGCCAGTTCTTTTGCCCATATTAGAGTCTTCAGAATGCCAGGGGAGAGTGACTTACCTTGCCACGTTGGAAGCCGACCCAGCACATAGCCTGGGAACCTGTTCTTCTATACCTGCAAGAGCTTTATCAGCCAAGGAGTCATCTTTAGGAAATGGAGGCTTAGCAATATCATATCTGGTTTCTTACGTTTTCATTTCCAGGTATTCCTTTTTTACCGTGTTAGGCTGAGTTTTCTAGAGAAACAAACCCAGTGACACTCATAAATGTATAAGAAAGGACTTTTTATCAAGAAAAAAATTTCTATCCAGAAATTAACCCAGCCCAGTCCAACTCAAGTCCAGAGATCAGATGTTAGCTGGAAACTCTCAGATTCACACAGCTGCCGACGGATGAAGCAGCAGGAAGCTGGGACCTCTCAGGTTAGGTGCAGAGTCACGTGGAAGCAGAGTCGGCAGGTGCATGGCAGGGTGCTGACAGCTCCCAGGTTGGGCAGGACTCGCGGGCCACTGACCTTAAGACATGAGACATGGGACTCAGTCAAGCCAGAAGACAAAAAAGAGCTCACTGTCCCTCTCATAGAAAGGCCACATCACCCAGCAGGCACCACCAGGCTGTGACTTGAGTGTCGGCCAGACTCTGCTCCTACCTGCACACAGGAGCCATCAATTTGGCACAAAATCAATCCATCACAGGCACCAGCTGCTGTTAATCTTTCCTGACTCCTGGGGACTCCACAGGTGTCAGAGTAGAACTGTGGTCTGCACGGTTTTTGATGCTGGTTTTTGTTTGTTTGTTTGACATCAAATAGAGTAGAACTGTTCTGTAGAGTTTAGGAGACTGAATACCCGAGCAGAGAGCTTTATCTGTTTCTTACAGAGTAGCTGGTGCAGATATGATATGTACCTAAAGAAATATTCTTATCTAACAAGTTCTCCACCCCCACCCCCCATGACCTAGCTTGGTGTTAGATGAATCCCTGAAATAATCTAGTAGCCATCAACAGCGAGCTCTTAACCTCACCTATAGTTTTTTGGCTTTAAATAAAAGGCCATGAATTCTTTTATTGCCAGAGAAATAAAAAAATATCATATCTGGAAATCATTGGGCTAATGTCTTATGGTGAAATCTTACAGCTTTGTGTATAGACCTGCAGTAAAGTGTTGAGAATAGTGAAGTGAGTGGGATTTCAAGTGATTTGCCTTTTTAAGATCTTAAATGCCTTTAAAAAGTGTGGAATGAGTAGGCATTTTGCGTATAACTAGAGAAATGGGATTTACTCTGGGGAAACAAGACCACTGTTCATCTGGCTACGTATAAGATGTCAGGAATAAGCATTTGAGAAATAGAAAGGTATATTCTAGGTGAAAGAGGACTCACCTAGCTCTGAGATGGGGGTTTTCGTTTGAATTTGAGGGTGGAAAAAGCCAGCTCCCTTTAAAAGACAAAAACAACCTGAATTCTTTTACGTTCTTTGGACAATCTCAACAACATGTATTTGTCTTCATAAGTTCGTTTGTCTAAAAATGCTTTCGGCACCACTCAGGAAAGGGTCAGGATTTACGGTCAGAGCAGGGCTTTCTGTGAGTCTCTCTCGTTTTTAGCTGTATGAAAACTCTCCCTTGGCTGCAGTAATGGAAGTCTTTTGAAGGGGCACCATGTCTTAATGAAATCGGATGGTTTCGACTTGATGGTGAGAGGCCAGGAAGGGAAGGAGAGGAGGCAAAGAGGAGAGTGCCATCCAGGGAGGAAAATTGGGCTCTGAGTATTTATGGAGTGGAAGCTAACTTCAGTTCATTACTGACCTTTGGAAGGAGAGGTTATTTTAATTTAGCAATGAAGTTTCCTGGCTAGGATTGAATCCAAAGTGTCCTTCAGAGTGTTAGATAATAGGGAAAAGCTTAACAAGGAAGGAAATGGTACCCATAGGGGATATCCTATAACATTTACTTTGCCAATAAAGTCAACTGTGGAAAATTTTGGTTTCGGCTCTTTCTTCTCAGAGTCCATTAATCTCCTCAGTGAGGCAGCTACTCACCAGCCACATTAAGTGATTTCATCAAATCTGGAAGCAAATAAAAGTAATTTGGTTATTTTTAACATTTAATATTTGGTTAGCTTCTGCGCTTCCTACAAATAGAAAATAGCTAGGAATTCTGAGCCTTTTGGAGAATTAGCTTATACACCAGGTCTCCCCCTTAGGGTGGGGCGAGGAGGGGTGGGACTGGGTGGGGGCTTGTCTAAAAGGAACACCTGAATCAATCCCCGGCCCCATTGGCTTCAGTTCTCTAGAATCTACAAATGCACAGACCTTTCTTGTCCAGTTTCTCTGTTGTTATTGTTAATTGCCAAGAATCATTTCTGACTCCGAGCACCCCCCAGTCTACAGAGTAAAACTGCCCCACTGGGTTTGGGGGCTGTGACTTTCAGGAGTCTTGGTTTGGCTCCTAAGGTGTCTCTGGGTGGGTGTGAACCACCAACTTTTCTGCTATTGGCTTAGTCCTAACCATTTTTACCACTCAGCCATTCCTCCATTTCTCTAATCCTTTGGAAAAGTGGGGCCTGAATAACAGTGATCTGAGATGGCGCAGAGCAAGGAACCCTGGTGTCTTAGTGGTTATGCATTGGACTGCTAACGACAAGGGTGGTCCTTTGAAACCACTGGCTGTTCCATGAAGAAAGACAAGAGGTGTTGTTGTTGTTGTTAGGTGCCCTTGAGTTGCTTCCCACCCATAGTGACCCTGTGCACAATAGAATAAAGCGCTGCTGGGCCCTGCCCCATCCTCACAGTTGTTCCTGTACTAGAGCCCGTCGCCGCAGCCACGGTGACCGTCATTCTCCTTGAGGGCCTTCCACTTCCCTGCCTCTCTGCTTTACCGAGCATGATGCCCTTCCCAGGGACTGGGCTCTTCTGACAACATGTCCCAAGTATGTAAGATGAAGTCGCTAGACCGGAGCATGTTCACAGGTACAGATAAGTGACAGGAGCTCACGACACATGGAATCCAGGAGCTGGAGTGGGAATAGCGATACCAGAAGGGTAAAGGGAAGGTGGGGAGAGGAGGGGAGGAAGGGAACCGATCATAATGATCGACATGTAGCCATACACGCCCCTCCAAGGGGAAGAACAACAGAAAACATGGGAGCAGGGAGACAGCGGTTGGTGTGAGATATGAAAATAATAATAATTTATAGTCTATTAAAGGGTCCTGAGGGTAGAGGGGGGAGGGAAGGGAAAAAAAGAGGAGCGGATACCAAGGACTCAATAGAAAGTAAATGTCTAGAAAAGAATGATGGCAACATATGTACAAACCTGTCTGATACAATCAATGTATGGAATGTAATAAGAGTTGTAAGAACCCCCAATAAAATGTTCTTTTATTAAGAAAAACAAAGATGAAGTCTCACTCTCTTTGCCTCTCGGGAGCACTGGCTGTACTTCTTCCCAGACAGCTTGGTTTGTTCTTTTAGTAGTCTATTGTACTTTCAGCATTCTTTCCAGCAGCACGATTCAAATGCTCCGAGAGGTACAGTCTGGGAAGCTGTTTTTAGGCCGGGTTGTCTAGAGAAACAAATCCAGTGGCATTTATATATGTTAAAGAGAGCTTTATATCAAGAAGTAATTGTATATCAAGAAAACATCACAGCCCAGTCCAGATCAAGTCTGTAAGTCTGATACTAGTCCATAAGTCTGATACCAGTCCATAAGTCTGATACCAGACCATAAGTCCCTCTCGACACTCACACAATCACAAGCAATGATGCAACATGCAGGAAGATCCCAGGCTGGTGGGTGAAAAGTCTTGTGAATACAGTGGCAGTGGACACATCTCCAGGGGTCTGGCAGGTCTCCGAGTGGCTCGCCAGCAGGAAGGTAAAGCAGAGAGAGAGGTTCCCAGGACCCTCCTTATAAGGAGGCCACGCCCACAAGGAGGCACCATCAGGTTGTGACCTGATTGACAGACTAGACTCCACCCATACACTTCTAGTTGTCACAAAATTATGTAACTACCACAGAAGCCCACACGGGCAGTTCTCCCTTGTTCTATAAGTTCATTACGAGTCACATTCGACTCGCAGGCAGTGATTTTTTTTCTTTTGGTTTTTTTTAACGGCCTTAGACGCTCTGGTGCTGTGGTAGGCTATGCGTTGGACTACTAGCTGAGATTAGCAGTTTAAAACCACCAGCTCCTTGGTGGGGGAAACTATGAGGCTTTTTACTCCCGTGAAGAGTTACAGCTTCAGAAACCCTCAGGGGCAGTTCTACTGTCCTATAGGTTGCTGTTTATCAGAATGGACTCTTGAGGCAGTGAGGCTGGTTTTGGTTTTTGCCTCCATTTGGAGAGGAA
This sequence comes from Echinops telfairi, assembly GCF_000313985.2. Taxonomy (NCBI): domain Eukaryota; kingdom Metazoa; phylum Chordata; class Mammalia; order Afrosoricida; family Tenrecidae; genus Echinops; species Echinops telfairi. Next base: position 41,955,707 of record NW_022103920.1, read on the forward strand.
CAGCTTTGCATAATAGGAGGGTAAGGAGACAGACCAAACTGCCAGCTTGCCATACCTCTAGAAACCTGTGGGAAAAAGTAGATCTATTTGTTTACCTTATTCTAAGGGATCAGGGGACTTCCAGGCTAGCCAGGAACTCTGTGAGGGTGCTGTAAGAAACATGTGGGCGCCCACACCCCAGAGAATGACGTGGCATGCTAACAGCTGTTGGCGGCAGTGAGGCAGGGGCTTGATGCCATACCACGGTGACCTTGCCAAGTTGGTGTTTTTCAGTGATGACTTCCAATTACCCCATTTTCAGTAAAACTCAAGATCTGTTCAATGATAATTTCAAGGTTTTGCTAAGAACCCAACATGTTTCTATCACCAAACACATACCTGAGTTTTCTAAAAAGTTTGAATTACTTCCTTTCAAAATCACCTTAATTCTGGTTTATAGATAAGAATCCTCACAGGTCAGGTAGCCTCAGGCAGGGCAGTCAATGAGGATCAAAGGTGAGCTTTGAAGCACTCTTGCTTTCTAGGTAAGTAGCCCCCCCCCACCCTAATAAATGACCAAAGCAAATTCTGGGGAAGACTAAAATAATATTTTTCCTTCCATTTATTAGGTTCGTAGATGATCTTACTTGGATCAGAGGCAAAAGCAAGAAATTCAAATGAAAAAAATAGTCTAATTACAAAATTACTCCTTATATGCTTTGGCTTTGGGAGATACAGGTGTATAAAACTGAAGGGGATTTTTTCCCCCCCCAAAGTCTTAAGATTTGGGGAATGTGATGAGCCAAGAGGGCCCTTCAGATCCCCTTGTGACATATCTGCACAGCCGTTTTGGAGAAAACGCTGGGTGCTCTGGAAAACTGTTCCAGGAGTCATGTGAGTGACATTTGAGTCCTTATTGACATGCTTCTTTGTAGGAACAAGCCCCCGCACTGTGCTCTCAGGCGCCGGCCGCCTTCAGGAGTCTCGGCACTTGGGTGGTGCAGTGCTGGGCTGCTGACTGAACAGTCACCAGGCAGAACCACCAGCAGCTCTGGGGGAACAGCCGTGGAACTTCCATGGGCAGCTCTGCTCTTCCTCATCACTGGATTCCATCGACAGCTCTGCTGTGAGTCGCATTGACTTGATGGCAGTGGGGATCAAGCAGTTAGTTAGCAGACAATATTTGAATAAGTGGACTATGACATAGTTAGGCAATTCCATTATTAGACACTTGCACGATCCTGTTTATTAAAGTTCCTGTCTGTAGAACAGGATTTAGACTAGGACTTGGCTATAGTTTTGCCTTAAATATAGATGTAAAATTTAAAGAAGCTCAACACTAAAACTAGAATTAAGATGGTTTGTTTCAAAAGTGGGGGAAAGTTGGGGCTAGAGTTGGAGACTCAGAAACCCATACACAGACTAGAGGCTGTAGTCTATCAAAACCCACAGGGGCAGGTCTACCTTGTCCTTTAGGGTGGCCAGGGGTCCGGGCTTTGGTTTCCATTCCAGAGGCTTTACCGTTGCTTGCACCTGGAAAGGCTATGACTCTAAGGGGGTTTTTCAGGGTTTAACCGCCCCTTCGACATTTTCAAAAGATATCTTTGAGGCATAAAGTGGCAGCTTTTGAATCCTTTCAGAGATTGGGTTCTTTCATGGCGTTAGTATGAAGACAGGGGAACTTAGAACAGAAGAGACTTCCTTGGCAGGCGTGAGTCGGTGAGGGTGAGCTGGGAGAGTTATTTCTCTCCATGTTGCCAAACGTAATTCCGTTGACCACGGATTCTATCCCGGGCCTGTTTCTGAGCATCAGAGGCTGCCAGAACTGGCAGATTGTGCTGGGTTTATGTAATGGGAACAAATAACCAGTAGTTGTGAGCCTATTAAGGCGAAACCATTTCTACGTGTGCGGCTCCATCTCTGTGTTGGAATGCTCATCTGCAGATGTTACAAACTTTACAGCCATCATGCCCTCTTTTGGAAATACATTTTTCAGAACAGTCTCTGTATCTCAATATACCTGGATGTTAAGTTGGAACTTCATCTGTTGTTTGTTTTTGCTTGACATTTTGCTGTCCATGCGATCCAAATTTCCTCAGTTATCTTATAAATCTTGATTTTCCATGCAATACGAGCATCGAAGCTCTTTATAATTAGAAGGGACTTCAGATCTCACGAGAGCTGTGGCTTAGTTGGGCTATAACCTATTAGACTGTGATCCTCAAGGTTGGCAGTTCCAAACCACCAGCGGCTCCAAGGGAGAAAGACAGGACTTTCTACTCCCATAAACAGTTACAGTCTTGGAATCTCAAAGGGCAATTCTGCCCTGTCCTGTGAGGATGCTATAAGGATGTCCTATCGAGTCAGCATCGACTTGATAGCAGGGAGTGAGTTTAGATCTCATAAAGCCCTACAGATCTGGAGACCCAGACTCCTTCCAGAGCAGGAGTGCCACTGAAGCTCCCAAAGCTACCACGCAGACAAAAGAGAGTAAAGTCCATTTATAGGCAGCAAGTTCAAAAGTTTATTCTATCACTGAGGTGTGCTAACAAGACGTGTCTGTGGGCACCTTTGGACAGCAAGCCAGCTATTTGCAATCTCTGGTATAGTTGAATCCTCTTGTTTTAAAAAGAAATCGCTGTTTTTTTGAAATTTAATTTATGTGAAAATAAATAAACCCTGTCTAATTCACAATTTAAAAGTTTTTTTTACAAAAGAAAAAAATAACAAAGAAACAGCTCCTTCTAGTAATGTTATATTTGCTGGAGTTATCGACCAAGTTCTCTAGCTTTGAGTTAATTGATTAATTAAGTGTCCATTGAGAAAGATTTGGATCCATTGACACCTAGAAGATAAGATTAAGAGGTTGCCTAAGGTAGAGGAAATAAAAGGAGAGAGGGCTTAGGATAGGCCCTTAAAGAATACTAGCCCTTAAAGCAGGGTGGAGAGCCTTTTGTTCTGCCCAGGGCTCTTTGGTTATTCTTGGGTCATACTGTTCAAACATTTAACTAACTCACCCCTAATGTGATGGTTTGAACTGCTGTTTTGGGGTGAGGCCTTTGAAGTTAGCTGGCATTGTTGATGTTGCTGGTCTTATATGGCCCTCTGGTCAGACATACCCCTAGAGCAGTGGTTCTCCACCTTCCTAACAGCTGCGACCTGTTAATACAGTTCCTCATGTTGTAGTGACCCTCCAACCATAAAATTATTTTTGTTGCTACTTCATAACTGAAATTTTGCGACTGTTATGAATCGGGCGACCCTTGTATGACAAGTTGAAAACTGCTGCCCTAGATTTGCAAACCCCAAAATAATGGAGGGCCATTTTCTGTCAGGTAGGAGGAAAATAAGAAACACAAAAAAACGAGGCTAAGGGAAGAGAGTATAGAATAGCACAGAAGGACTAAGTAAGATGATGACTAAAAATTCCAGTAAATTCATGAATGAAAGAGCAATTAAGAGTCATTAGTGCTTCTAATGAGAGCTGTTTTAGTGGAGTATTTGAGGTGGAAGCTGGATCGGAGCTGACTGAAGAGTGAATAGAGGAAGGGAGGGAACAAGGTGTGGGTTTGGCGCAGACAGGGAGGCTCCTATCATTGATACTGAGAGCTGCATATGAAGATGGGCCATCTGGCTTGAGGGTGTTGAGGACTGTGGCTGCCCATGGTGGATGTGACTGGTGTCATTGAATTGGAGATGTGATAAGTCTTGAATTGGCAAGTGTGTTACCAGTATTTTTCCAAAAATTTAAAAAATATGTTATATCTTTTAGAACATTTTATGAGTGAAAATAGTATGATTTTAGAGCACAAAAAAAACCCCTCAGAAAATTCAGGAGACTAAATGTACTTTAAAATAAATATTTGATAGGCAGACAAATTTTACTCTGTACCACACATTTACTGAGCACCTTTCTGAGCTAGTGATTATGCTGGGGAAAGAAATGAATCCTGTTGATGGTTTTTCTCTTCTTGTATAGTCACTATGGTTGGAGATATCAGCCATTAGTTTTTAGATACTAAAATGCTAGCTAAGTATATCGGTTAAATTACTGTTCTGGGTAGACCCTCTACCCCCACAAAGATGGATGGATGGATCCTTGGCCAAAGATTGAGATCCTGTCCAGGCAGCAGGTGAGGTGAACACACTTCTGTTTGCCGTCCTGAAATTCTTTTTGCTCTTGAAGAATGGGCGTCCCATGTCAGCGAAGTGCCAGCTGTTCTGACTTTAGAGCCAGGGATAAGGTGCTGCCTCCACCACCAGGGAGCACACACACGCTGCCAGTCAGCACAGTTGCCTAGCAACAGGAGGAGATGCTGATGGCCATCCTTGTGTGGGAACAGTAGTCTCACTCTAAGTGCTTAGTGGACGCAGGATGGTAGGGGCCTCTCACCTCACCTTTGGAAGCTGTGGTCTGAGACTGGGCAGCTGTACTCTTTGGAAGCTGAATTTGGAAAAGAAAAGGGATATAGGATATGATTGTCTGGCTACATAGATAAGAACTGAAAAACAGGATTTGGGTTTCTGGCTACGGCTTAAGCACCCAGAATAATGGAATGGGCTCCTGGCAAAAGGATAAAGTATTTCTCATGAAGGCAAGAAATAATGTGTTTGGCAGGTGTGTGATTTGCACTGAATTTGTAGAAGCGGGAGACAAATGACTAGATAACTAGGAAAAACATAAAGCTGATTCTACAGAGGACACCAGCCACAGAGCAGAAAGAACCACCGTGGAAACTGTACAGACACACGGAAGCTCTAACGCAAGATAGTAATTGATCTTCTAGCTATCACGGACACTTGGAAGTGTCACGCAAGATGGGTCCATTTATGATCACTAACAGTATGGATTAGTCAATGGTCTTTATTGGGAAAACCTGAAGAATAAGGAGCAATAAAAACAGCAGGGTTGTTGTGGGTTTCTTACATTCCCTGGAGGAATGGTAGGGCCGCAGAGCAAGGTGCTGCAGGTCTTTCCTGTGGATACCCCTCGGCCCCCACCTCATGATACTTTTTTCTAAACACTCGTCTAGTTGGTTCTAACTCATGGTGACTCATATGTGTCAGAGTAGAAATGTGTGCCATAGAAGTTCCAATGCCTGCTCTTCTGGACATAGATCACTGTGTCTGTCTTCACAGGCACCTTGAGTGGACTTGATCCTCCAGCCTTTGTGTAAGCAGCCAAGTGTCTTTGGCACGTGCACGAACCAGGTAGAGTAGGTGAATGTGTGTGTGTGTGTGTGTGTGTGTGTGTGTGTGTGTCTGGTTCAGAAACCAAAGTTGTCTGGAAAGTCATTGGCTTCTGGGAATCTTGTGGCGTGTGGTGCGTGGCAGTCCTCGCTGCACTTGGAGAAAGCCTTTGGTCTTTGGGACGCTGAGTGTACCCCTTCTTCTAGAGTAAGAGGACCCACCTCCAGCTTGCTCAGCTACGGCACCTTGATATTCAGACAGTACTGCGCATTGGTTGGAATAGAGCAAAGCAAAGGTATGTGTTGTTCAAAAGGGGAGAGACACCATTACTCCAATTGGTGTACAAAAGCCCATTGTTAAATTTTCAGGAATTTTGCAAGGCACTTGTTAAACAGTCATTAAAAATGAAATGATATCAACTTTCAATTAAACTGATTTTATTACTGTATTCTACACTGTTTCTTTCTGTAGCAGCTGCAGGATGAGCGTGCTGAGTAAGATGGTAGTCGGTAGCTGGGAAGTGGCCGTGGTGTGAGCTTGTAGCATTTCTTTAGTTACGGTTGTGAGGTGTCATCAGGTTGCTCAGACACACAGGGACCCCATACACAGCAGAATGACATGTTGTCTCGTCCTGCACCATCCTTGCCCTCCTTGCTGGGTTTGAACCATTGTTGCAGCCACTGTATCTTTCCATCTCAGGAAGGGGAGTCCTCTTGCTGGGAACCCTGTGCTGTACCAAGCACGATGTCATTCTGCAAACACTGGTTTCTCCTGAGAATCCGTCCATAGTGTGTGAGACAAAGTCTTGCCACCTTCCCTTCTGAGGAGCATCCTGGCTGTACTTCTTCCAGCATCAATGTGTTCATTCTTCTGCTGTGGTTTATTCAATATTCCTCACCATCACCACAACCATGCCACGGGCTGTGCACACCTAAATTATCAAGGGTGCATGGGGGAGGGGGGCAGAAGAAGGGAGGGAGAGGGGGAAAAAAAGGAAAATTAGCTGATTCCGGGAACCCAAGAGGCAAGCGAATTTTGGGAATGATGAGGGCAACAAATGTGTAGATGTGCTCTACACAATTGATCTATGTATTGTGATGAATTTTATGAGCCCCAATAAATTGATTTTAAAAAAAATCAACAGCTTTCACTTTAAACGCTTTAAAGAGGTCTTTTGCCAGAGATTTGCCTAATGAAATATGTCCTTTGATTTTTTTGACGGTTGCTTCCACAGGTATTAGCTGTGGATCCAAGTAAAATGAAGTATTTGACAATTGCAACATTTAAGGCATACTGCAGATCTCTCTGGAAGAACTAGTTGTTGCATATTGACCAGCATATCACTGCCCATATCACTTAGTCCTTGCCATTTCCTTGTGCCCCAGCCTGCTTCTAACTGTCAGCATCTCTATCTAGGACCTTTTGGAAGGTCACTTTGCTCCTTCCTATGCACACTGCAGGCAAGAAATGCTGGGGAATGGACTCCTCCCTCCTGTTCCCCCAGCATCCCTCACCGAGAAATGGTGGGAACCGCATCTATATAAACGCTTCCACAGGGCCAAGCTTCAGTTCTAGGAACTCTCGTGGCATAGTGGTTAAGCGTCCAACCAATAAAGAACCAAAAGGCCAGCACTCTGATCCCGCCTGCAGGGGTTCTCAACCTTCCTGATGCCGCGGCCCTTTACTACAGTTCCTCATGGCGTGGTAACCCCACAACCATAAAATTATTTTTGTTGCTACTTCATCACTGTAATTTTGCTACTGTTGTGAATTAGGCCACCCCTGTGAAAGGGTCGTTCGACCCCCAGAGGGGTTGCGACCCACAGGTTGAGAACTGCTGCGCTCTGTACTCACTGAGAGACAGATGTGGCAGTCTGCTTCTGTAAAGGTTCACAGCCTGAGAGATCCCATGGGGCAGTTGGACTCTGCCCTGCAGGGTCACCACCAGTCGGGATTGACTTGATGGCAGTAGGTTCGGTTTATAGATGTGACCACTAAGGTAGCAGGTTTTATATTTCCCCCTTCATTTGTCTCCTTCCCTCCTCTCTATCACTTCTTTCACTTTTAAAAAGTAGCCAGTAGACTTGTGAGAAATCTTTTCAAGAAGGGAAAGCCCATAATTAACTGAATCCTGGAGAAAGGTTATGAGTGATAGGATGACCTTGTTTGGCCTGAGATAAGCGATGGAGGAAATCTTCTGCTTGGCACGGTTGCTATGATTGATGTTGGAGGCTGGTGGGAAAAATCCAACAATTCAAATTCCAGTTTCATCTTCTTCATCAGGAAGGCTCTTTTCCCAGTAGAAAAGGCAGAACACAAATACCTTTGGAAAGGATTTGAAGCTCCAGGCAGCTAAAGAGATCATGAGATTACCTAGACACTGAAAGAGCCTCAGTTCTCAGTTTTCCAGCCTTGGGCAAGCTTTACCCACAATTAGGCAGTAATTTACCCTCATGGTCTCTGACGCCCTGGTTCTCTATTTACAGGTAACAGAAGCACTACAAGTACTTCTTTTTTAAAAATCATTTTATGGGGACCTCATACAACTTATCACAATCTATACATCCATCCATTGTGTCAAGCACATTTGTACATTTGTTGCCATCATCCTTCTCAAAACATTTTCTTTCTACTTGAGCCTTGGTATCAGCTCCTCATTTTTTCCCTCCCTCCCTTACAAACCCTTGATAATTTAGAAATTATTATTATTATTTCATGTCTTACACTGTCTGATATCTCCCTTCACCCACTTTTCTGTTGTCTATCCCCCAAGGAGGAGGTCATATGTAGATCCTTGTAATCGGTTCCCCCTTTCCACCCCAGCCTCCGTCCACCCTCCCGGTATCACCACTCTCACCACTGGTCCTGAAGGGATCATCCGCCCTGGAGTCCTTGTGTTTCCACTTCCTATATGTACCAATGTACATCCTCTGGTCTAGCTGGATTTGTAAGGTAGAATTGGGATCATGCTAATGGGCGGGGAGGAAGCATTAAAGAACTAGAGAAAAGTTGTATGTTTTAAAGGCGCTATACTGCACCCTGACTGGCTCATCTCCTCCCCGTGACCCTTCTATAAGGGGATGTCCAGTTGCCTACAGATGGGCACAGGAGCAAATAGAGAGGAAGAGAGAGTGGAACACATCCTGGCCCACCAAGCCCTGAGGACGATATTCCTGTTTAGAGCAGCCAAAGTACAAGTACTTCTTATGATACAGATTCCAGAAACCACAGGTCATTTAACTTGAGCATTAGTAAACCCAAACCAAACCCACTGCCATTGAGTCAACTCCTAGCAATCCTGTAGGACAGAGTAGAACTGCCCCTGTGAGTTTCTGAGATTATAAACCTTGACAGGACTAGAAAGCCCCATCTTTCTAACCTTACAATGACTGGTGGATTTGAACCACAGACCTCGTGGTAAGTAGCCCGATACATAACCAAGTGGGCCAACAGAGTAAATTCTGGAAGTTCGGATGGTCTGAAGCACTTACTGATGAAGCTGTAAGGCTCAGCCTTCAGTCTAAATTGAACTGCACATCAATCAGGTGGCCTTCATTTGCCAAGAACGTCACCACAGGGCTCTGACGTGGCTCTTTAGTGCCCACCCCAATCCACTGCAGCTTTGGCTACTCATCTGCATCCTGGGTTCGTTTGAGTTCTGATCAGGCCGGAGAAGACTCACTGGCACAGATGGGCTCTCCTAGAACAGGTGTCCTGTTAGGTCCTCATCGCATTTAACACCGTTTGTTTGCACTAAGAGGCAACTTCAGCACGAGGAAAGGCAGAGTGGGTTTTTACTGTACTGAAGTTCTCAGTCCCGTCTCAATCCAATGACCAGTTTAGCCTCATTGATGAGAGCCTTCAAATCTTCCTTGGAAATTCTCTTTCCCATGAGTTATAAATCTGGTGCTTCTTGTAATTGGGCTATTATCCCAGGAACCCCTATAAATAATTCGCTTGGGATCTGCAACCCAGCACCATCTAATCAAACCTGACTCATAGTGGCCCCGAGGACAGAGGAGGCTGTAAATCTTGGCAGAAGCAGACCATTACAGCTCTCCTCCTCAGAGAGGCTGGCGGGTTGGAGCCACCAACTTTTCAGTTAACAGCCGACTGCTTAACCATGGTGTCACAAAGGCTCTTCTGACCTGGACTTGGTGCTTGTTAAAAATGCTGATTCCCTGATTTCTATCCAATCAGGAGACCTGTAGGAGGCCTAGAGGGTGCTGGAGGTGGTGGCTAGGAATGAGAATTTTGACAAGCTTTCCAGATGCTGCAAAGTTTTAGTTGTAAAAGTAACATGATGCTTGGGATGATTTAGTTTGCTTAATGGTTCCACCAACTGTCCCTTCTTTGACTAAAAAGAATAATAATTCTATTAGTCATGTTGGCAGTTGTTGAATATGAATTAATCTCATATTGAATAGATATTTCAACTATTTTAAATTCTGTTTATAGCTACATCATAAATGAGCATTTTTGTATGTAAATACTTGGAAGCAAAATGTAAAAGTCTATTAAAAATGTATACGTCAATTTGCCTTTCGCCCAACTCTAGTTTTCTATCAAGCAAGCCTGCACCTTTTGAATTTACATCAATGTCCTTAAAAATCAAAAAACAAAATCAAACCCACAGCTAGGATGTGCTAAAGCCTAGCAACCCTGTACCAGAAAATGAAGACCGGCACAGCTGCAAAGCATATTTAGCCCTTTACAGAATCCTTTCATTTAAAACAGTCTTTCCAAGACAAATCAGCCAGCTTTCCCCTCTACCGTTTACTCCACTATGCGAATACAGAGCACTCCTATGAAACCTGTTGTAAGCCAACATAGCTAGTGGAAAGCGAAGAAGCAGTTAATTTCTTAAATTCTAGGAGAACCCTTCTTTGAGCCTTGCTAAACCCTAATGGTAACCTCCCAGCTCATACCACACAACCCCTTCATAAAACCAAAAGCACCACCAGCACAGGGTGATCACAGGCACAGTTCACAGCGACGGCAGCTGGAGGCTGGGCTGCTGAGTGGAGTTCTGGGGGAAGGAGCACGGTGTTTTGCCCCTCTTGCTGCAAAACGGAAGCAGCACCCCTTTCGCTTTTCTGCTTTTGTCCAACAGCAAGCACCCCAGCAGATTCCTTTCCTCTAGTGAAAACAGGTACTAGAGTAGCTCTTTTGTTAAAAAGTATAGTGGTATCAAGAGAATTTTCAAAAAAGTATTCCATTTCCTGCCAGTAGTTCACACCTGGAGTTTTTCATAATCCTGGCTCTTAGTAGAAATGTCCTCTGGTTGTATTGAAGAATGCAGGTGTATCCTAAACTGCAGGAGATGTAGTGTTAAAAACATCTTAGTTCATTTTACTATGTTCCACGTTGTCAAATATTGTGACATTTTCCACATAGGAAAATATTATAATTCTTACATATAATGATAGCTTAATGTTATATAACTTAGCTATGCATTACATCCTTCTTGTATAATTTAACTAATAATTATTACATGCCATCTATCAATATAAAGCCACTTAAATTACTTTGTGATTTTTAAAATCTATTTTTAAAGAAAAGCTTATTTTGAAGAGCAACTGTGCTAGACCGGACAATTCTTGCCACCGCATTCATGGAAGATGATTTTGTGAATTCCAATGGGCGCATTCGCAACTTTGGATTTTATTAATTGGGTGTTAAAACATGTACGGCAGAGTCTCCTGAAAGCGGACAGCAGCAGTTATCCAGTGGATTTCTATGAACATATACAGATGGTTAACCAGAGGGAACTCTGTAGATACTTGTGGGGTGGATGGATGAGTTGAGTGTGGAGACACACACACACACACACACACACACACACACACACACACAATTGGGTCTGATTGCTGAGTAAATGGGAGCTTTCTCATCATAGATAAATTACAGTGTTTTATAGTCAATTTAACCATGTGCATGCCACATGTGTAATAGATCCCATGTGTATTTAAACGAATTCTTTGATTTTTAGGAGAGTTACTTATAATTAAAGTGTACTGAAATAAACATATGGAAGCTCCAAGTGACAGCACTTCAGAGAAATCCTTTTAAAATTGTAATACTGTTATAGCTACAGTCAGTTGAACTCTTTTGGGGTCCCATCTTTGTTGAGGTGGTTTCAGTCATTTAAGAAACAGAGTTACTTTGTAACCCTAAAATACACACTTGTGCGACATACACATGCACACCAGTAACATTACGCTTGGCATGTTCATGGATGAGCACACAGCTGTTACAAATATGAAACTATTTTGAAAATTTGCAATGTTATATTACTGATATATTGAGTGAGAAACAAAAGCATGCATCCGTGTGAGCATCTGGAGCACTCTGAGGAGGTGCCCTGGTATTTGTTGCATGACATCAAAAATTTTTTTCAGTTCTCAGTCAAAAACATATTTTTGGGCCATCAGAGAATACTTCATGTTAAAAAATAAGAAGACAGCATAATAGAAGCAAAAACAATTGATAGGCCTTTTTGTTTGCATAAGAGCTTAAAACACTTATTTTTTGGCAAAAAATTCAAATATGTACTTATTTTGTAGTTACCTGTATAGCTTATTGTAATTATCTGTATTATGTGCTTGTGAGAACTACTAAGGGTATGTTTCTCAGCCTGAGAAAACTTAGTTAAGACCCATGCCTCAGGAGGGAAAAAAAAAATCTTAGAATGGCTTTTAGAAGGTTTTGGGGTAATAAATCTTACAAAATGCTTTCTTTTAAGGCTAATGTTTTTTTGAATTTTTAAAAGTTATGGTAAGTTATAGAGATGCTAGTCTTTCCTTCAAAAATGAAAGAACAAAAGGATAGAAACTGCTGAAAACCGAACATCCCATTCCTAGTCGCGTGACTCTAATAATTCATCAGGTGCAGGGCCAACAATATGAAAGTCTCGTGTCTGAGTGGCAGCCAAGCTCACCTAAAAGCAGCATATGAAAAACAAGGCCGACTCCAATCACACATGCCAGTAACTCTTGGTGAGAGTTCTCTTTATCACATAATAAAATGTCATTCATAAAGAAGATAAAGATTTTTGGTGTTAGAAGTTAAGTTTTATCTTTTTGTATGGAATTTTAAAAAACCCAGAGGTAAATTATAGTACTCAAAAGCAGATAAAAATTCATTCCTGTTCAAACTGCAATTGAGACTAGAAAGAGGCTAAAGTATTGTAAGATTGTATTTTTCTTTTTTATAGTCAAGGCACTAGAATGGAAAATGTTGAAGAGGCTTCCAAAAATATCAGTCAGAACCCCATTTCAGGTGCTTTATTCTGGCAAAGGTCTGTCTCTTAAGTTTGCGAGAAGGTGTTTCACCTGAATAAGGTATGTGAGATTTTACTCCAAGGCTTATTGCTTTAAGGAATTCTGTGTGTGCACGCATACCTGTGTGCGAACAACGTGAAAGGACAGAGAAACAGGAATCGTTAGTGTCACTGAACGCTCTCTTTTAAATATCCTTCCAAAGAGCTTAATCGTAAAATAATACATTCGCAGAAAGCCTAACGGCACCCATTTATCTCCTAAGATGATGGAAAGGAAGAGATGGCAGTGGATCTCTGTCTCTTTCTGGTGGTGCCAGAAGACACGATTTAGAGGCATGGGGGTGTGGTTCATCTGAATCTGTAATGTGTCAGAATAGGGTTTCACAGATGTTGCATCCACCCTTCCCGTCAGAGAAGAGCATTTTCTGGCCCCTGGTTCATGCTTTCATGCATCCTCACATTTATGTGTGATGGGGTCCCCAGCACTTGTCACAGTTGCTGGATCCTGCTCAGCTTTCCCTTCCTTCCTTCGGGAGGAGCTGCCTGTGAAGACAAAGGTAGGAGGGTGTGTGCCAGGCCGTTCTCCCCCTGCTCTCTGAAGTGGGCTGATAGGGGGCTCTGACCTTTTAACGGTGGATATTCATCTTAGTCCGACATCCACTACATTTCATCCTCCCTGGAGGCCAATGCTTCTGCACGAAAGCTTTGCCCTCCAAGGTCCAGTACACATCTGTGCAACATGGGGGTGGCACGGGGGTGTGGGGGAGAGTAATCATGGTCATAAAGGGCTGTGATGAGGGTTAGTACAGCAGACATCCATCTGAGTTCATTCTGAGGAGCAGCCCACCGAGCAGACTCCCAGGAGACGGCTGTTAAGTTTTGCTCAGCCAATATCTGACTCACAGGGATCCTACCTCACTGAGTAGAACAACCCAATAGAATTTTCTTCATTGCAATCTTTATGGGAACAAATCTCGATATAAGTATTATTCCCATTGAACCACTGGGGTGGGGGTGGGGGTTTAAAATATCAACCTTTTAAAAAAAATCATTTTATTGGGGGCTTGTACAACTCTTATCACAATCCATACATAACATTCATGGTGTCATACACTTTTGTACATTTGTTGCCATCATCATTCTCAGAGCATTTGCTTTCTGCTTGAGCCCTTGGTATCAGCTCCTCATTTTCTCCCCTCCCTCCCCGCCCCTTCCTCTCTCATGAACCTTTGATAATTTATAAATTATTATTGTCATATCTTACACTGTCCGATGTCTCCCTTCACCCACTTTTCTGTTGTCCGTCCCCCAGGGAGGAGGTCATAATGTAGTTCCTTGTAATCGGTTCCCCCTTTCCACCCCAGCCTCCGTCCACCCTTCTGGTATCACCACTCTCACCACTGGACCTGAAGGGATCATCCACCTTGCATTCCTTGTGTTTCCAGTTCCTAAATGTACCAATGTACATCCTCTGGTCTAGCCGGATTTGTAAGGTAGATTGGGATCATGATAGTGGGGGGGAAGGAAGCATTTAGGAACTAGAGGAAGGTTGTAGAAACATCAACCTTTCTGTTAGCATTTAGGAGCCTAACTATTAGACACCCATGGTTCCTTCCCAAGAGGCTGTGTTCCTCTATCTGGAGCATGGGTGTGATGGTCTGACTATACTGTTACCTTGCAAGAGAAGATTAAGTCGCACCACCCCCTCAGAACTTCTTGGAAAGGCACACTCCTGGACTTTAGTGAAGGTCGCTCATCCAGGCTGGGACCATGGCTTCCATTTCTCAGAGACTCCTTTCGCATGCCACTTAACTTGGCCTTACTTCATCTCCCTTTAGTCCGTCCTTCTTATGGTTACAAAGGATCTAATCGTCGTAGTGACCTCATAGGGAGGCTGAAAGGATTACATCAGTTCACAACTATGAAGACTTAGAAGAGTAGCTGGTACATAGTTCTCAAATACCGCTTTGTTCTTATAATTATTGTTGTTATTAAAGAGGTGTAGATAACTCTGAAGGGAACAGACTCTTGGCACTTGTATTGTAAAAAATGAGGGTTTCTATTTCTATAAAGATAAACAGTTTGGGAAAACCATAGGACACAGGGGCAGTTCTACCCTGCCCTGTGGGGTCACTGTAAATTAGAATAAATTCCGTGGCAGTTAGGTTTATTAATTTTTTAAACTTGATCTCCAATATCAATTGCAAAGGCAATATTGAACTTACAGATTCAATTCATAATTAAAGGGTTTGTAAGGAAGTTAACCAAATTGTAATGCCACAGAGAAATAATCAGGATAGTTGTTTATCAGGACACGTTATAGAGTTCTTCCAGGTCTGCTAATAAATGTCCTCAGGGCATTATTAGCTGTCTCTGGACCCAGGAGGTTCACTGTGCAGGTATCTGGGGTCCAGAGGTCATGCTCCACTCCTGGCTTTACTGGTTGTGAAATCCTACCACCTGCTTCTTCCAGGGCTCCTTTCATTAACAACAGGATGACATTCCAGGAAATTCTGTTCACAATAGTGCACCGGTGTATTTTCCCCGCACCTTCTTACCAGACCCTTTCAGGGATGATCATCTAGTGGGAATTAGACATTTTCGCTAGAAGAGCCACATAAATAATTCACTACCCCTGCAAAACTGATGTAAGCCAGCCACCTGGAAGCAGGCAAGGGGGGTGAGGAGGTGCAACTCTAGCGAGTGATAGGGGACTATGAGAAGCAGGCAGCATTTCCCTGATCATGCCCTTTTGTTGGTTGTTGATCTCTTTACCCCCAACAGAGGGTCGATTGTTCATAGTTTGCCATGGATTTGATTGTGTTGCCATAGATGTGTCCACTTGGTTAGGCCAGGGTTTTCAATATTGTATGGCTGCCCGCCTTGGTGTGATCTAATGTAATAGTCTTATGTGTTATAAATCATAATCTCTGCCTGTAATTCAGGAGGCAGGTTTAGGTTATATTCAAGAGGAGGAGGTTATGTTTATTATGGTCATGCGGCAGGAGTAGGGAGGGATGTAACACCGTTGCTCACAGCCTGATCTGATGTGAGGGAGTTTCCCTGGGGTCCAGCCTACATCATTTTCTAATTCTTACAAGAGAGAAGAGAGCTCATTACCAATAAGAAAGTAGAGCCCCGAGTGGAAGGTTCTTTGGATCTGGGGTCCCTGAGCTAAGGACCTCCTAGACTCAGGCAAAGATGCCAGGAACCCATGTAGATTTCCAAGGATGGCCGGAGCCATGGATACAGATGTTTCAAGACCACCAGGATTATTCCCTTAGAATCAACACAACAGAGAGAGAGACCCTGCCTCTTGACTTGGCAACCTAATGAGTTAGAATGGACTTGATGCAGTAAATGTTTTGGAGAGTCTCCTAAACTGAGAGAGAATGCATTTGCTTGTGAAAGCCTCCCACTTGTGTTATTTTGGTTATTTACAGTCCCTGGGTTCCGTTTACTATTGTGGATTCATGTCCTCCCTCAGTGATTCTTGACCTCCAGGTCTTTCTTGTCCATGTTGATGGGGATTTTATTTCCTTTGCCCTTACTGGTTTAGGATTGTTATTAAAATACTCAACTTCATATTTGAAAACCATATAAAGCCACATCTTAATGGAATTAATGGATGTAATGAGAAGTAGTTCCGGAGTCCTGCTCTGATAGGAGCTTTTTGATGTAAATTATAATGGGTTTTTAGTTGTTCTCTATTTAGCGGTACCCAGAGCTAGTGGCACTTTAAAGAAGAATCGCTGGTGGAACACACTAGTGATGAAATTTCGCAGCAAATATACTGTTTATTTCATTTTCAGAGTAATATGTTTGTTCCTCGGGCTATTTAATCTGTTTAGTATTCAAAAGGCAAACAAGGTTTGTTCATGAGGCAAGACGTGGCATCTTTTTAATATTGAAAAATATTAGATTCTGCTGGTGTTTGTCATCTTCAAAACATAGAAAATTATGAAATAGGAATGCCGTAACCAGTGTACCACTACTAACACTTAAACACTAATTTCACCATTTTTACAATTTACTGCCTTCTTATGCTTTTTGAATAAAAACACATACAGAAACATGATTTCAAATATTGTACGTTTTCTTCTCTACACACATTAAGAGTTTTCTTGTGTGAAGTAGTAATGGAATACATTTGAAGTGATAAAAATTTAATGGACCATAGAGCATTTGTAGGCCAGAAGCTTTAGGACGAAATGCAAACAGCAGTAAATGTCTAAATTTATTTTCTTGCAGACTTTCATCTTACAGTGATTTTCTGCAAGAACGGTCTTAGGGCTTTGTTGGGAACGGTTAATAGAAGCAATAATAGATGATAACTGACTCTATAATTAGTCATTTCAAGGCAGAGGTACTCTTTGAGCCACTGATAAGAATTGAATTGTGTCCTACATCATGTTTCCATTCTGCTGTCACAGCCCAGCAATCCCTATTCATGGACTCCTGGTGCTAAGCTCATTGCCAGTTTAACACAGATGTGGGCGAGATATTTACAACCTTCCAGCCTTTTGATCCTATTCTTTTATTTGAGGAAATGGCAGAGTAACTTCATAGGAAGGATAATGGTGTAAGGTGTCTCAGTGACAAAATTATCAGAAGATTAATTTTGTGTGTACCTAAAATATGTCCGTGTATGCATTCATACTGAGACGTCCGTATTTGTGAAAGAAGCTCGGTTAGCGTTCAGTGTGAAAACCCAGCCAAAATTTTCTCTGACATTTTAGATTTGTGAGTGTGTCATCTTCAAAACATAAAATGAAGAAAATTTAGTTAAAAGGCTGCATTCTTTCTCACTTTCTGCTTTCCTTTCAAGAGAGACTTTTATTAATATCCATATCCATTATGGAGATTATTCATCTCCATATATATTTATGAAGAACACTTGTCCTTCTCTAGCAACCCGGTGTTCTTAGTTATTTTATGTTTGATGAATGCTAGAGGGGTGACGAATGCTCCATGGGAGCAAGTCATTCAAGGTGTGCAAACCCTGGAAACACAGTCAAGGATCTGGGTAGTAGAGAATGTTCTCTGGTTTGACTGGAACAAAAGGTGTGTTCAGCTGAAATGGGGAAGTGTGACTGGGAGATCGACTGTGATCATAACCTGAGAGTGAAGATGATTGTGTTGACAATTCAGGACTTCAGTCTATGGATAAAACTTCTGAAACAGAATTCAAACGATGCTTGGTGAATGAGAAACTAGTGTGATTGGATGAGACATTTGCTTTTTGTTTACATGGAACCGTATACATGTTATATTTTCCCTACGAAAATATTCTGTTGTGTTCAGAATTCATCAGCGATCCATAGTATTGATACTGTTTTCTCTTTTATTGTAATTAACACAGCTAGTTCTGTTTGTAATTTTTTAATGCAAAACTATGAAAAGTAAAAACTTTTACACTAAGACAAAAGGAGTCTAAATTTTACCTTGAAAAAATTGAAACCATGAATAGAAGTAGTTCCATGGCAGACTACATTGTGTAAATGGATATCAAGTAATTGTATATCTAGCCATCAAATTGTTTGATGATTGCTCATAAGACTTTGGTCTCTGTGTTAGGCAGGGTTCTTGAGAGAAACAAAACCAGGACACTTAGGGTTTTATATGTATACATAACATAAGAAATACACAGCCAATTAGTCAACAAACCAGTACAAATGGCTCTCACAAATGCAACTCACTTCCATGAGACAGTTAATACACTGGAAGTCCTTCAACTCACGAGGGCTGCTGGGTGCAAGTCAAGGAAGCAGACAGCTGAGTCTTCTGTAGAGCAATTCAGGCAGTCCGGCCACAGGCATCAGACAGCAGGGCAGGTCACCAACAGTCAGCCAGATGATGGTTTGACAGTCCCCCAGATCAAGTGATGTATATATACACTAGCAGTGTGGCAAAGCAAGTCTTGAAGGAACCTTAAACTATAGTGACACAGTCCATGGGTTAGGTGTCCCATAGGTAGTGTAGCTTGCAAGTTGAGGTAGAGAACTAGCTAAGGCAGCCGCACACTGGGTCGATCATCAAAGAGCAAGAGATAAGACAGGCAGGGCTCGCCGAGCCATTTATCTCCCTGCCCTTCAATTAAATGGCAACCTTATTAATCCCACGTGCGTTTATTGGCCAAGTTGGCACAATAAACCTACCTATCACAGTCTCTGAAGCAGATGAAGGGTAGGTTTTACTCATAGTGATGCCACATTTCAACTTACGTACAACTGCTAAAATGGGTAGAAACTCAGATAAATACAGAATATAATAAATAAATATATTTTCGTAGGGAAAATATAACAAGACTTCAATTTTCCAAAAGAGAATTGGTTCTAGGTTTTTTTTGTTTTTGCCTTTCTGTAATAGCAATAACACTTACATAGGTTCTGTTCTATAGTAAGTACTCAATAGGTACTTAAAACTTAAACCAAACTCCCTGCCAGGGGTCGATGCCAACTCATAGTGACCCTCTAGGACAGGGTTGAGCTGCCCCATGGGTTTCTGAGAGGGTGACTTTGATGGGATTGGGACTCTTGTCTTTCTCCCGAAGAGCCGCTGGTGGTTTTGAATTGCTGACCTTGCAGTTAGCAGCCCAGCGCATCACCACTGTCCTACAGGGC
The DNA here is from genome assembly GCF_000313985.2 of Echinops telfairi. Taxonomy (NCBI): domain Eukaryota; kingdom Metazoa; phylum Chordata; class Mammalia; order Afrosoricida; family Tenrecidae; genus Echinops; species Echinops telfairi. The sequence continues at coordinate 41,974,781 of NW_022103920.1, forward strand.
TCTTCTAGTCTGTCCTAGCTACATGTATTGGATAGATATGCACATGTAAGGATATGTTCTGTGTACGTAAGTTGTCCTTGGTGGTACAAATGATTGACAGGCTGCACTGCTAACTGGAAGATTGGAGGTTTGAGTTCACGCAAAGACATTTCAGAAGAAAGACCTGGAACTGAACTCCTGGGAAATCATCAAAAACTCTGTAGAGCAGAGCTTTCTTCTTCTTCTTCTTCTTCTTTTAAAAAATTTTTTTATTGGGGACTCATACAACTCTTATCACAATCCATACATACACCAATGTGTAAAGGACATTTGTACATTCGTTGCCCTCATCATTCTCAAAACATTTGCTCTCCACTTAAACCCTTAGCATCAGCTCCTCATTTCCCCCCTCCCTCCCCGCACCCCCTTCCCTCATGAATCCTTGGTAATTCATAAATTATTATTTTGTTATATCTTACACTGTCTGACATCTCTCTTCACCCACTTTTCTGTTGTCTGTCCCCTAGGGAAGAAGTTATATGTAGATCCCTGCTATCTGTTCCCCCTTTCCACTCCAGTCTCCCTCCACCCTCCTGGTATTGCCACTCTCACCACTGGTCCTGAACGGATCATCCGCCCTGGATTCCCTGTGTTTCCAGTTCCCACCTGTACCAGTGTACATCCTCTGGTCTAGCCAGATTTGCAAGGTAGAATTGGGATCATGATAGTGAGGGGGAGGAAGCATTTAAGAACTAGAGGAAGGTTGTATGTTTCATCGTTGCTACACTGCACTCTGATTGGCTCGTCTCCTCCTGGTGACCCTTCCAGAAGGGGCTGTCCAGTTGCCTCCAGATGGGTTTTGGGTCCCCACTCCGCACTCTTCCTCATTCACAATGATATGATGTTTTGTTCTTTGATGCCTGATAACCTGATCCCTTCAGCACATCATGATCACACAGGCTGGTGTGCTTCTTCCATGTGGGCTTTGTTGCTTCTCAGCCACTTGTTTACCTTCAAGCCTTTAAGACCCCAGACATTATATCTTTTGATAGCCGGGCACCATCAGCTTTCTTCACCACATTTGCTTATGCACCTGCTTTGTCTTCAGCCATTGTGTCAGGAAGGTGAGCATCGTGGAATGCCAGTTTCATAGAACAAAGGGTTCTTGCATCGAGGGAGTACTTGAGTGGAGGCCCAGAGTCCATCGGAGCAGCGTTTATTCTGACACGTACAAGGGTGCCGAGCTGGAGTTGAACCGGTGCTTCTATGTCAGTCACTTAGTGTTGTTGTTAGTGCCATTGGGTTGATTCTGACCCTAGTGACCCTTGTAGCAGTCTCTCCTGTCATCTAACTTCTCATGCATTTGTTGGTGCTTTAGTTTTGATCTCCTAACTGCATTTACAATACTGCTTCCCCTCTAGCTTTTTAACTTACGTGGAGAGCAAATGTTTTGAGAATGATGAGAGTAACGAATGTACAAATGTGCTTTACACAATTAATGTATGTATGGATTGTGATAAGAGTTGTATGAGCCCCCGATAAAATGATTTAAAAAAAAAGAAAAAGTAAAATGTATGAAAAGGAAAAAAAAAGAAGTATATAGACCAAAATGAAGGATATGTTGAGAAACAATAACTTCACATTTTGGTACGTTTCATAAACGCTTCTATGCTTTTGTGGCTGTACTTTTTGACTTACCTTCATATGTCCCTGTTATTATTTGAAGCTTATTTCTTATAAATAGCAGACAGGATCTTTCTTCTTTCCTTTTAGTTTATCAGGCTCATCATTGGACCAACTGTTACGGTAACGTCAAAAGATGTAAAATTTCTTCTGAGTTCACGCATTAAAATGATTTTACATTCCAAAATGTGAGCTTTATCGTGAGCCGCCTTAGTGCCGAGTGAACTTTCTCTTCATCTTAAACCGTTCTTTTGCTAGCAGAAAGATTACAACTGCCTGGATGATGGCCACTTGGCGGCTGCACACGATGAGCTGGGATGACATGTGTGTGCCACCAGCTCCGTTCAGACTCAGGGACTATGCAAGGCAGGCCAGGGCTGCCCTGGAGGGTTCCCAAGGCTGCGTGCATTCATGGGAGCAGATCTCCGGGTCTTTTTTCTCCCATGAGCAGCTGAGCATGTGTGAACCACAGACCTTTCAGCCAGCAGATGACTGCTCAGCCATTGTGCCATCAGGGCTACACGATTTCTTCCCCTCCAACTTTTTATCAGACTAAGACTCCCTCAAAACTCACTGTCAACAAGTCATTCTCAACTCACAGTGACACTATTGGACAGAGTAGAACTGCCCTTGTGAGTTTCTGAGACGATTGATCTTTACTGGGGCAGACAGTCTCATTTTACTCCTGTGAAGCAGCTGGTGGATTTGAACTGTTGACCTTGCATTTAGTAGGCCAATACATAACCCACTATGCTATCAGAGGAGCTAAAAGAGTGCTTGAAGAGCACATTTCAGTGGAGTAGTGGCGAATATGCCAGGCTAGGTCACACAGAGTAAGGCAGTGCAACTTGGGTCTAATGAAGCTTGGTGGAGAAAGTTCAGGAAGATAGTAAAGGAGAAGGTTAGAGACAGGCCTCAAGGGGAAAGCACTGTCTCCTGGGGCCAGGGGTAGGTGGGTGGGTGGGGGGTGATAACCCAGAGGCATACACGCATCAATCACTGCAGAGCACTGGCAGTCAGTGATCAAGTCACCAGAGGGCCCTCGATCCCTGGAACTGCCAAAGAAAACATTGACAGTCTTACGGAGACAGCAGAGATCAAGTAGGAGCTTTTGAGGGAAAAGGCAGAGAGTAGCATGTTCCTAAAGGACTCTCAGTGTCAAAGCTCCTGGTTGTAAAGGTTTCAGCATGCCAGCTCCTACTGCTCATTGTTCACTAGTGAAAACCGGTGTAGGCTGGAGGCCTTCTGAAACTCCCACAGACTAACAGGAAATCCAAACTGTGTCAGATGGTTTTTAAGTACAGAAATTAGACTCATTTTCTGCCTGAGGAAAGGGGACCTTGGGAATCAGAAGATGCCTTAAATCCCCTAAGAGTCTGGGTTACATTTCCTCTTTTTTAAAGAAAGAGGCCGGTTTGCAGTTCACATGGGTTGTACATTACATATGTTTGTTCGACAGCATTTCAGAAAGCAACATCTATTCCAGTGCAGATTCCAATCCCTCCCTCCTTCCCCCCAAATACTTTAAATTCCAAACTCTAGCAAGCAGAGAAGTATAGTCAATCAGTGTCTAACAAGGGGTCTTTTTCTTGAAGTAATTTGTGTAAACATACACCAGGTGAGAACTGAGGTGTCTCTGCATCTCTCTTTGGCTAGCCTTTCAGGTCTTTTGGTATTGATCTGCTCTGCCGTGTACTAAGGAAATCTGCTTTAAAGTAATTTTTTATTTATCTATTTTAACTTTTACAACATCCTATTTGTTGCTGTCTTACTCCCTTTCCTGTGCTATGCATTCCTCGTTTGCATGCTGGGAGTAGTAATAGTACTTGCTTTATAGAGATGGGTTGACAATTGAATGACATAATACCTGTAAACCACTTGCCTCGATGCCCAACTCTCATAACTGTAGCTATTATTTTCTATTAAGGGATGTGAAGGCGATTTATACCAACATCCAGTGCCATTTTTGGTGTCTTATGGTGCTATGCTAGTCTATGATAGATGTGCTGTAGTGGTACATCGTCATAGATACTGAGGACACCCAGTCTAGTCCCTAGATTTCCTGGAATGTAAGCCTTCTCACCAAACTTGATGTGCTTCCACGGTCATGCTCTTTATTCGTCACGCATTTTGGTGCACATCCTTCCATACACACAGTGAGAGCCCACGGTTGCACACAAGGACAATCAGGTTATGACTTCCTTCCGAATTCTTTCGTAAAAATCATCATCTTGCTCTCCGGAACAGAACGTCAATGCAAGCACAATGCCAACGAGGAACTGATGATCAGTTTTAGGTGGTGAAGAAAATGAACTGTTACAAAAACCTGGGGCTCATACAGACACGTTTAATTTGATCCCTCTCTTCCCAGGAATATCCTGATTCTCTGGTATAAAATCCCTTGGATGCCTTCTGTAGACGTTGCTCTGAAATCAAAATGTGTGATGGCTGGTCTTTCTGGTTCACAAGGAGAAAAGAGCCGCCTGTCTTCATGCATATTAGTCCACTTTTGTTGAGAGCTTCAGGGAACCCATCTATGAAATTCAAACTGACAAAAAGAAAACATAGTGCATCTCACTGTTCTTTCAGCCCATGTAAGTTTGTTTCCCACAGGATGGGACACATCAATTAAAAATACGTAACATACATATAAATAAATAGATAGATAAGATAGATCTCAACATAATGCCAAAACTCCAGCAATGCCTTACACCACTTTCAGGGGTTTGGAGGGAAGGAGGGAGAGCTATCTACTCAATACTGTGTTGTTTTCAGATTTTATTTATTTATTTATTTGTAATCATTTTATTGGGGCTCATACAATTCATCACAATACATATATTAATTGTGTAAAGCACACCTATACATTTGTTGCCCTCATCATTCCCAAAATTCGCTTTCCTCTTGGGTTCCCGGAATCAGCTCATTTTCCTTCCTCCCCAACCTCCTCCCCCTCCCCCATGAACCCTTAATAACTTATAGATTATTATTATATCTTATCTTACACTGCCCGGCGTCTCCCTTCACCCACTCCTCTGCTGCCCATCCCCCAGAGAGGAGGTTATATGTAGATCCCTGAGATCAATTCCCCCTTTCTACCCCCCCCCTTCCCTCCTGGTATCACCACTGTCACCCCTGGTCCTGAGGGGTTCATCTGTCCTAGATTCCCTGCGTTTCCAGTTCCCATCTGTACCGCTGTGCATCCTCTGGTCTAACCAGGTTTTCAAGGCAGAATTGGGGTCATGGTATTTGGGGGGAGGAAGCGTTTAAGAACTAGAGGAAGGTTGTGGGTTTCATTATTGCTATACTGAACCCTAAGTGACACATCTCCTTCCTACTACCCCTCTGCAGGGTATGTCCAGTTGTCTACAGATGGGTATTGGGTCCCCATCACACGCCACCCTCATTGATGATGATATGATCCTCCCCCCCCCCCATCTTTGGTATTTGAAGCCTGGTCCCTTTGGCCCTTCATGATCATACATGTTGGTGTGCTGCTTCCATGTGGGCTTTGTTGCTTCTGGGCTAGATGGCCACTTGTTTACTTTCAAGCCTTTAAGTCCCCAGACGCTATAGGTCTCGATAGCCGGGCACCATCAGCCTTCTTCACAACACTTACTTATGCACACATTCGTCTTCAGCGTTTATATGGGGATGGTGGTCACACAATGATGGTTTTTGTTCTTTGGTGTCTGCTACCTGATCCCGTCAACACCTCGTGTTCACACAGGTTTGTGTGCTTCTTCTTTGTGGGCTTTGTTGTTTCCGAGCTAGATGACCTCTTGTTTGCCTACAAGCTGGACAAAAAAAAATGTGAGAAGAAAATAAAGGGACCAATGGCCCCAGAGGGACATGGGTGTGTGGGAGGTAGGGAAAGGGAGGAGGGTTGGCCAACCTAGGGACAAGGGAACAACAAATGGTTCAAAACCAATGGTAGAGAGGGGATGAGAGGACTGGTAGGAAGTGACCAAGGGCAAGGTAACTGAGAGGAATTACTGAAACCAGAATGAAGGCTGAACATGGTAATGGGTCAGGAGGAAAATGTAAGGAAATAGAGGAAAGAAGTAGGAGGCAAAGGGCATACATAGAAGCCTAAATATAGACATGTACATATATAAATATATTTAAGATTATGGGGGAAATGGACCTATGTGCATATATTTAGTAGTAGGGTGGCAGGTGGACATTGGGCCTCCTCATGCGCATTCCCTTAATACAAGAGCACCTTGCTCAGCTAAACGGTCATTTCATGATACCCACCTTCCCGACATGATCGCTGAAGACAGACGTGTGCAGATTTTATTTTTACATAGATGAGCACTGTGTCAATGAATGTGGAGAGGTAGAACCGACGCCCTAAACTCAAGACCAGCAATTATAGATTCCACATCTCTGAGCTGCGTTTTGTCCCTCCATAGTTTCTAAAATAGAGAAAACACTAAATAAGGGGAAGATAGAAATAACTTGTTAATAATGAGTAAAGATTGTTTTGATAATGTCTGACACTGCAGACCTGTAACTCATTCTTCCGACTGAGGTTGCTTTTTCTGTCTCCCATTTTAGTGACAATTTCAACAAGCACCTTCTTTGATGGCCTGCTGGTGACAGGACTGTACACATCTACAAGTGTCCAGGCTTCCCAGAGCATTGCGGGATCCAGCGCTTTCGGATTTGGTAAGTTACCCTGACCTAATGAACCAGTAATTGTGGCTATTTTATACAGCTACCAATCATATTTTGGGGAAAAATTGCTTATAAAAGATGAACGCATTTAGCATTTCAGGGAAAATATCCTGAAAGATTGTTGCGTGTTGGACTTGGGGTGCGTTGAAATAAGTAGAGTAAATGTGCCATCAGCTGTGACCTCACAGTTTACCGCTGCTGCTCCCTTGGCTCTGTGGTGTTTGTGTATATTTTCATCCTCTGCTGTTTAGGTTTCTAGAATTCACTCTGATGCCCAGGTGGCAATTCAGTAACCCACCCCTTTAGACAGTTCTTAAAACCCTGTGGTGGGTGAAAGTCATCAAATTAAATGTGTCAAGTAAGCACTGCAGAACGTTAAAGACAGTGATATTTATTAAAAGGTCTAAATTCTATTAAGTGCTTAATACGTAAAACATCTACATGGGGCAATTGGTCTTCAGTCAGAGCCCTGGCAGGTCAGCTAGGCAGAGGTGAGGAGGCAGAAGGCTGCCTGATGGCCACTACTTCCAAAGGAATCTCAGCTTGGAAATCTCTACTTTCCCCATCATGCTGTAAACATGTCAAGCTGAGATTAAGGACCACCACCACAGCATCAAAAATATAAATTTAGAGTACTCATTTATGTAAGACATGAGATCATTGCTTGTACTTTAAAGCGGGAAAGTTTGCCCCTGGACGTCCTGCACCACTGTGTGATAGACTTGCATGATCAAAGGCAGGCATGTGTCGAAGTCTTATTTTTATGGTGGTAACTAAAGGGTTTTTACCTACACTGATCTGTGAAAGGGCATCTGTGTCAAGTTTAGGTAAATGCACATTTTTCTTTCGTGTAAGTCCTCTGTGTCCATATGGCTCCCTGATTGATGTGAAACACACGTGGATGCTGAGTCACCACTCTGCTTCCCTCAGGTGAGACCATCGCCTCAGAACTTAAAGGAAACCGGAAGTCTTTTAATCATCACGTTAAATTATTTGACCATTGAGAATTTGCCCCATGTTAAAGAGAGATCAGATAAGATATTACAATCTGTTGGTAGCATATTATAAGTCTTGATTATCATTGGAAAAAATTCCTCTGGCTTCCAGGCTACTTTTTCCCTGTAGAGAGCAAAAATCAGCTCACAATCACATATATAAGAAATAAATATATGATACAATAGCTGCTCTATTAGAACGAGACCCCTAAGTAGGGTTGACAGATTTTGCACCTGGAAAGACAAGACAGCTACATTTGAAGTTTAGGTAAATGCACATTTTTCTTTCGTGTAAGTCTGTATTGTTTGGAGTCTCAAGGTAGTTCAAATGGCTGACACATTTGGCTGCTAACCAAAAGGTTGAAGGTTTGAGTCCTCCCCCTGACCTCTTGGAAGGGAGACCTGCTAGTCTACATTGGAATATTCAGCCACTGAAAACCCCCGGGGAGCACCGAAAATACTCACTACCGGCTGTTTTCTGTGTAACTTTCTATCTGTCTCTGAAATGCCTGGATCCACCGTGAGCTGGAGCAGACCCACTGACAACTGGTCTAATGCAGTACTTTTGGACAAATTGCGCTGGGCTTCGCTCCAGCCCGATCACGTGAAAACCTCTGGAGGGTCAGGATTGGGCGCTGATCATTTGTAAAACTCTCCAGGTGAGGGCCATGTTAGCCAAGGGGAGGACCACTGCACTGGACCAGCTGCAAGTCCAGCAGCAGGAGTGTCACCAGAGAGCTTATTATTATAGAATTTGAGGCCTCGCTGCTTGGGACCCAGAGATCTTTTTTTTTTAAACAAATGCTCCAGGCCATTTCAATGCAAACTAAAGTTTGAGAGCCACGAGTCTAGTCGGAGAGAGGTGCTCATTAAATAACGATATGACTGTAGAAGTTAGCAAAGAAATGCACTGAGTGCTGAGGAAGGATATAGCAAAGACTGGATGTAGTCTGCGGTGAGTGGAGTACAGTCCTGAAGGAGTGACCTTGGAGCTGAGATCTGAAGGATGGCTAAGAGCTAATTAGCTCGGGGTCTGTGGATGGTGGGAATCAGCATCCTTGACAGAACAGCTTTCCCAAAGACACAGGCTGAGAGCTGAGGAACTCTCTGAGGAACTGAAAGAAAACCTTGGGATGCGGGGCTGGACCTGGAAACTAGAGGAGGCAGGTAAGGGCTAGCTAGTTGGGATCTTGTGTGTTTCTGTTTTTTCACTAAAGGAGGGTAAAACTATTGTGGTTTTTAGGCTGATGACTCTACCAGCCGTTCCTTTAAGAGGTGACTCTGGGGTCAGCACAGAAGCCAGGGGAGGATGCAGGAAGAGTCTTCTCTGATAGTGACCCCACTAAGGCAAAGCACAGAAGGAACCCGGGCGCCGGATGGCACAGGCTTCAGTAAGAGACCTTGTGTAGAAGGATAAGAGTTCCTGGCTGTGCAGTCACGCCTGCAGATCCTGTCTCCACCTCTTACTCGTTCTATGCCCCAGCCAAGTCACTTCCCTCTTTAGGGCTAAGGGTCTACCTCTGTGAAATAGTCATGATAATCGTGCTTGCCTCAAAAGATGTTGGGTAGCTGTGAACATTAGATGAGGTGATTTATGCAAAGCAATTAGCACCCAGGAAGCACACAATCAAATGAGCTAACCCAAAATTATAAAGCTTGATAACTGAAGCAGCTGGTGTCCTTTAGTCCAGGAGTTTTATGTAATTCCTTAGGGATTGGGGAGAGAGAAAAAAATAGTTCTCAAGTGGAATGAATCTTGAGCTTATAGATCTAGATCGTTTGAGAGGACTTGAGTGATGAAAGTATGTATCATTTGTCAATTTGGGGGCTTTAGTTGAAGATAACCATTGATGATCATTCATAATTATGTTGTAAACATATTTTGAAAACTCATTTAATGCACATCATATCACCTCAAGCTTTTTGCTAGAAAGCCTTAACGATAAGAGATAAGAGCTCACGGCACACGGAATCCAGGAACAGGAATGTGAATAGTGATACCAAAAGGGGAAAGGGGGTGGTGAGGAGGGGTGAAAGGGGGATCCGATCACAATGATGGACACATAACCACACACACCCCTCCAGGGGGAAGAACAACGGAAACCATGGGGGAAGGAGTCAGCGGTCGGTGTGAGATATGAAAATAATAATAATTTGTAATCTATCAAGGGATCATGAGGGTGGGGGAGGCATAAAAGCAGAGCTGATACCAAGGGCTCAATAGAAAATAAATGTCTAGAAAAGAATGATGGAAACATATGAACAAATATGCCTGACACAATTGATACGTGGATTGTAAGAGCCCCCAATAAAATGATCTTTTAATAATAAAAAAAACCAAAGAATGAAATTGTTAGAAATTATTTATGATACTCAAGCATCAGGACCTTTCTACAGTGGCTTTGAAACTCGATTTGATTGTGTAAGCAGCATTGGGTTTGCATATCTAGGCAGTTGTCACTGGGATGAGTATGTATTTTTATTAGCTTGAATTGGATTTAGCCTCCTATCAACCCCGTATTGCTGATTTGATGGGTTTAAGAGCTTTCTGAGTGTGGGCACAGCCCATCGTTGGTAGCTTGATTTCCATAATAAATGTTCCTTCTCCCACTAGGCTACTACCATTTTCATACCATGATTTTTGTCTGGATGTAGAGAGGCAAGAACTTTATGAAGTTCCAAATACCTTTGTGTTTATCTGTGATAGTGGTTGCTAGTAAGTCCCCAAACAAAACATGATAGATATACCTGACTATCGTTGAACAGATTTAATCTTAAAAAGTAAGCTTTTTGAATAGAATTCAGGAAATAAATTCCTTTGAGATAAAATGGTCACTTTGGGAAATGACTCCATTAATCTTTGGTATTAGGTTGAGCATATTCTTTAAATTTTAAAAAGGAAATGAAAGAGATCTAATTTGGTTAGATAGAAAGTAGGTAAGCTTTAAGAGTTACTGTGTTTTGGTAGTTCGGTAGTTTTAGTAAGATCAAACTGAAATAACGTGTCAACTCTTTGATACCGAACAAAAGAGTTACTGAATATGTAATATTCGGCTGCGACTTTTGATGGTATGTTAAGCAAACATGATTTGTTTGGCATTTCGCCAGCAAATTGGGAGAGACTAGCGTGTGATATGCTTAACAGGCTGTGACAAATACTGCAAAGTTTAAAGAAGTATTCCTACTTCTAAAAGTATTTTTTCTTCTGAAAGTTTTTATCTCCTTAATTTTAATTGTATGGATTACTCTACACTTACATCTACTGTCCTTTGAATATAGAATGTGTATATGACCAGCCAAAATAGGCTATAATTATTCTTAAGATGCTATTTATAATGTAATTCTACCAACATAGCTAGTCTTTTATGCAAAACCAGAATTGTTTAAAATATATGCCTCACTGACCAAAAATAGACAAATGCCTAATAGCCAGAAATACATTAAAACAATAGCTATGCTAAGGATGATTGTAAGCCAGAAATGCATGATTTGAAATACCTCATTTTGCTTGTCAATGTAAGAAAACATGCTGCCCTAGGGAAGTGTGATGTTTAATTATGGATATCTCATTGGGCATCCCAGAAAGAAAGAAAGAAATGCTCCCCTCTCGGTCCTTGGCTTTGAATTCCAGCTCAATCATGTAAATCTTGCAGGCTTATTGTGGTTGCTAAATGAAGAGCTATTTGAATATCCTTTTGTACAAAATTGTTCCATTTCCAGGGGCTGAAATGCATTTTACTCAATATTTAGTGTTCTGGCTTCCAAACCTAGAGATTTTACTCAATTTTTAGCATTCTGGCTCTGAAACCTGAGAATTGGGTTTGCAGTACTGAAAAATAGCAGCCACGCTTATAATGGCTAGATCTTATGCAAAGTAAACCTTTGTGTTACAGAATGCCTAGATAATTTGCTTAGCTAATGCATCAGCTATTTTAACAGTTCTTCCTCCTAATCTTTTGTAATTTTCTTTGTGTCACTTCTTTTTCTGTAATTCTCAGGCACCCTAGGTCCAATAATTTGCTACATTACAAAACTTTTAAAACGGCAAGATTTTTTGATGAAATCTACGCTTTGGGAAATGTAATGAATATTTTCTATCTAGACTCCCCCCTCCCCACTCCCCTTACATCCAGTTGTATCATGTCATATTTGTAATACATAAGTTTATTACACAAAATTCAATATTTTCAATGTTACATTTTAAATTGTGTTAAAATTATGGACCTTAATGATCTC
>NW_022103920.1:41986456-41988434 GCF_000313985.2 Echinops telfairi
CCAATATAATTTGACACACCAACTTTACATGAATAGGAGTATATTATGAACAAACTTCAAAGAGTTCATGGAAAAAAATCCCATTATCTTTTCATTCCATATTAAATGATATTTATAAAACAAATGATTTAAAGGTTTTAAAAAAAGACTTCAAATTTCAGTCAGTCTCACTACCCACTGTTGGGTTGATTCTAACTCAAAGTGACCCTGTATATTGCTACAAATTAGGAGAAATGTGTACTTTGATCCTTGGTATGTCGTTGTTGTTAAGTGCTATTGAGTCTGTTCTCACAGCGACCTTTCATGTCACAGCAGAACCAAACACTACTAGGCCCTGTGCCATCCGCACACTCATTGCTACGCTTTAGTGCCTCCTTGCCACCCACCTTAGTGAGAATCTTTCTATTTTGTTACTGTCTTCCTGCTTTACCCAGCATATGCCCTGTTCCAGGGATTGGACCCTCCTGATAACATGTCCTAAGTATGTGAGGCAAAGTCTCACTGTCTTCACGCTCCAGGAACATCTGGCTGTACTTCCTCTAGGACAGATGTGTGCATTTGTTTATTGTTTGGCAGGCTCAGCTGTCTTTAATAGTCTTCACCAACTCTAGAACGCAATATAGCGATAGATCGATTAGATTTCTTCTTCTTTGGTCTTCTTTATTCATTGTTCAGCTTTCAAATGAGGTGATTGAAAGTTTAATCATAAAAATGCAAGATTTATTTAAATGCTGTAAAAGTAAAAGGTTTTATTTAAGCTTTTGGTTTTCCTTCACATTAAGACTTTCACAACTTGCTAATTATTCTCTCCCCACTGCTTCTCTTAAATATTAGCTACAGTTTAGTCTATGTATCTTGGCTGTGTAACTGGGATATTATAAATGTTCTGAATACATGCATATATTTAGGCTTAGTATCTGTAAAGAAGGACAGTCCCTTTCAGCTTCATTAAATAAGACCCTGTATAATAGTTGTATTTATTAGCCTAAATTATGCTGCTGTTTTATTCAGGATGAGTTTTTTACATTTATTTTGTCTGTCTCATTATGAAAAAATGCAAAAATAAATGTAATTTAAACATACTTGAGGAAATCAATGCAGTGACCTTTTTGCATAGTAGGGTAAATGATCTGTAATTAACAAGGAGACTCCTGGTTAATTAAACAAATTGCTTTAGTCAGTGGTACAACGACTGGAACTGATAGGAAAAATTAGTAACAACTTTATATCTTATTTGTGGGGTATCAACCTAATCAGTTGGGTATGCTCACATTACCTTTAATAAGAGGCATTATCTAATATGTATTCAACATGTGATAAACAATTCAGAATATGTCTCCATCCCTAAATAGCTAGCTTTCAAATATCCACTACTATCAAGTTGATTTCAACTCAATGATCCTAAAGACTCAAGTCTTAAAATAGCCACTTATTAAAATAGTGCACATGAATATACAGTGTTTGAATAAGTTAATGAACAAATTGATAAATAAGACAAATGTTTAGAAGCAACAGAAGGTCATGGGATTCAGAACACAGTGGAAGAGTTAGTAGAAAAAGGCTACTCAGGGAAATGGCTCATTATATGCTCTCTGTGGTCAGGCAATTTTCGCTCCATTCCTGGCCCTGCTGCCTGCTAATTTGGGCCCCTTGCTACCTTTCCCTGAGCCTCAGTGCATGCATTCATAAAATGATACAGTAATAATACCTGGTTCACAAAGTTGTTGAGTACATTAAACGAGGTTAACATTCAAGTGTTTAGACTGTAGTATGTATTCAGAAATATTGTTGTTACTGTGCTGCAGAGTCAGTTCCAGCTCATAGCGATCCTACACACAACAGAATGCAATGCTGTTGCTGATCCTGCGCCATCCTCACATCGGTTCATTTGAGCCCATTACTGTAGCCACTGTCAATCAAGCGTGTTGAGGGACTTCCTCTTTTCCTTTCTTTAAAAAAAATCATTTTATTAGGGGCT
>NW_022103920.1:41989090-41990804 GCF_000313985.2 Echinops telfairi
ATCCCTTTGACACCTCGTGATCACACAGGCTGGTGTGCTTCTTCCATGTGGGCTTTGTTGAGGACTTCCTCTCTTTCAATGATGGTAAAATGTTTGAGAGGAAACAGACTGACCCTAATGGTGGGAAGGATGCATCCAATTTCTTACGCGTTGAATTTAGAGTTGGAACTGACCTTCAGTTGAGTCTGGCTTAGTCTCCACCCTGATGTACAATGAAGCAAACCAGGCTTAGGAAGGGCAGGTGGTGGTTGTTACATGGGATGATAGTAAATGAGAGGATTAAACCAGGTATTTTGACCTGCAATTCAGTTCTTGGCTCCCCTCACCCACCATTTTGAGAAGTAATTTGCATATCATAAAAGCCACCATTTAAAAATATGCAATTCCTTGTGTTTTACTATATATACTATGGTTTGAAATCCTCTTAATTCAAGAGAATTTCTATCACCCAAAAGGAAACGTCCTAACTCTTCAAATCAGTTCCAAACCCTCCTTCCTTCCATCCTTCAGCAATGGTTCATCCACATCTTGTTGTTGTAGAGGTGCTCATTCCAGAGATTTCCTTTGTGGGGAGCCGCACCAACAATTGCCTTTGGGTCTGGTTTCTTTCACTTAACACAAGCTCATCCTCGCAGTAGCCTGTATCAGTACTCCGTTACTTCTTATTACTTAATAATGATCCATTCTATCCATCTAATACATTTTTGTTTATTACATTTTGATATTATGACCTACTATCAGCTGATGGATATTTGGGAATTCTCAGATTCTTTAAAGAAGAAAGAACTACCGTTGTGTTGGTTCTGATTCATAGGACAGAGTAGAACCCGGTGCCTTCGGGTTTCTGAGGCTGCAAATCCTTACAGGAGAAGACAGCTTCGACTTTCGCCTGCAGAGTAACTGGTGGGTCTGAGCCACTTGCAGTGAGCACCCCAGCACACACTGCACCGTGCCACCAAGGGTCCTTTAAATGAATTAGGGCTGCATAATTGGGGAAAAAAAGTATTTAAGGACTAGGCAAAGCAATATGACCATCAGATTTCTTACATATGCACCAGTGGCTTCAAAAAATGCCTGAAGACACAAGTTACTTAATGTGTTCTGTGACTCCAGTCTGAAAAAGTTACCTTAGAAATCAAGCTGAATCACTCCGTTTGTCTGCCTGCTTCCCAGGCAAGAGGGACAGGCCATAGGAGCCATGTTTTTACTGTAGGGCCCTAACCCTTCAGCACCAGTTTTCACACTGTGTGACACAAAAGCTAAGTCTGGCCAATCACATTTACTCTGCTGGAATTTGGAGTGGACTCTCACCCATCCTTCTCTCCGTGAACTGCATCCAAGGTACATGCAAGCATTTGGGGAGTTCTGGGCAGCCATCTGCCACAATGGCCCTGGGAAATCTGAGCAGGGAGAGGCAGAGCTGCCCAAGTTTCTAGAGCCTTCCATGCGTGCCGTTTAGGGCATTGCCCTAACAGGCTCACCTATTTAGGGGTTCCAATAATAGAAATAGCTGACATCTATCAAACACTTAATATATGTGATAGGTGTGTTACAGGTATTTAAACTCTCATTATCCTACCCGAACAAAACAATTATCCTTATTTTGTAGATAAATGATCTGAGGCACAACGAGAGTAAGTAATTTGCCCAAAGTCATGCTTAGGAAGTCAGAAACCTATAATTCAAATGTCAACTCTATAACCTCTAATTACCC
>NW_022103920.1:41991370-41997211 GCF_000313985.2 Echinops telfairi
CCGGTTTGTTGTTGTGCACCATCTAGTGGGTTCAGACCCTGAGCAGCCCCGTAGGTCGAGTGGAACTTCCCCTATAGACTTGCTTTCTAATGCTAAACATCTTTATGAAAGCGAGTGGCCATTGCCTTTCACCCACTGAGGAACCACTTAGTAGGTTTGAGCTGCCAACCTTTCAATTAGCAACCTAGCTGCTGTTGACCACCGTGCCAGGCCCTGGTTTCTTTCTCATGCATGCACGCACGCAGCACGCACTGTCATTCGGGCTTCCATAGGGTCCACAGCGTGGAAGGGGCCCTGTTGGTTTCCGAGATTGTGCCTTTTTTTTTTCAAGTCGGAATGATTTTTGAACACTTATTGTGCTTTAGGCGAATGTGTACATTTAAAATTAGTTTTCCAATCAAGAATTCACGTACAAATTATTCCAGGACATCGGTGGCAGTCCTCACAATGTGTCAACACACTCCCAGCTTCTCGCCTGGATTCCCAATGTCAAATCATGGAGTTTTTACTTTCCTTCTCCTCTTTTGGTCTCATATAGTAATGAACATATTTTCACAGGTATAATATCTTATTTTATGGGATTATCTCTTCTTTAGCTGAGCGGTGGACTCCAGGGCTTATCTTGAATTTCATTTTAGAAAGTTGTTTTCAAGTCATCATCTCAAGGATTCCTCCAGTATCTTCAGACCAGTGAATCAGTTTTTTTCTTTTGCATTTGAATTTTGCCCCACATTCTTATTTAATAACTCTAAGGGGGACCTTCTATACAACAGTCAATATAGGCAGGAGTAGCCAGGCACCATCTAGTTCTGGCTCGGGCTGTGGTTCATGTCAACCATTAGTCCTTTGAACTAATTGCTTCCAGGGAGATTGTAGCTCTTTATAGGAGTAGAAAGCCTCATCTTTCTTGCATGGTGCAGCAGGCAGGTAGTTTCAAACTGCTGACCTTCCACTGAAACCAACTCCCCCAGGGCTCTTAGGGTCCTTGAATTCCCTTTGGCTCTATCTGCTGGGAACATTCCACCCTCTTTGAGGCCTTCTTTCTTTCCTCACCTCCTGCTGAGCCCTTTTGAGCCCTCCTCTCTGTCTACATATTTGTGGAACTCTCTCCTTTTTCCTCCATGCTCCACTCTGCTTTTTAAAATAGCCTCCATATGCCTCTTTAGCTCTATATTGAATTTACTTGTTCAAAAAGTCACTTTTACCACCATGAGGCTAAGAAGGTCTAGTCACCTTGACTCCCAATGGCACCTAACAAGTGCTCAGTAAATATTTATAGTTGAATAACCAATAGAGGCCACTGGATATTAATGGGATAGTTTACTATGGAATGGGCATTTGTTTTATAAATATGTACATGTGAATGCAAATGTATGTTTATGGATGAGACAGGAGAGAGGGAAGAGTCTGTCACAAGAAAATAGTTCTTTAAATTTATCTAAGTATTTATATGTATACACATGTATTTGCAATCTATACATGCTTTTAAAGCCAGACAAAGGTGTACATTTTGTCACTAAAGATCTTGGGAAAATTCATCATCCTGGCTACCACTCTGTCCCTTGCCCTCCTGCACACGGCATACAGACACCCTTGCCTTCAGAGGGGACAGTGACTGATTAAGTGTCTATTCTAGGGTCAGGGGGGAAAGATTTGCTCTCAGGAAGATTTAGAAAGCCCCAGAAACTGTCTAGAGTCATTTTGAGTCAGAATCAACTGGATATCAGTGGGTTTGGTTTTATAGAATCCAGAGGATAGAAAGTATCTCAAGAAATTTTTCAGTTCATGAATCTTCCATGGAAACCAAACTCATGCCATTAAGTTGATTTCAGCTCATAGGACTCCGTCATGGAGGAGAGCTGCTCGCCAGGGCCTTCAGGGCTGTAATCCTTATGGAGGTAGACCACCACGTCTTTCATCCACAAACAGATGGCAGGTTTGGAACTGCTGACCTCTGGGTTAGCAGCTGAGTGCTTTAACCACTGTGGCACCAGCGTTCTCTGATATCTTAGAATAGGTCAGGGTGTTGATCGAATATGATGGTGCCTTGGGCCTATGGAAGTGGATCCAGTAGGTCCTGGCTCCTGATTAATCATCTTATCCAGCCTCGCTTGTGTCCCGGGCCACTCCAGAAATAGCGTACTCCTTTCAGCTATAGCATATTTCTTACATTCCTTCCAGCAATTACAGGTAACAGTAACCAATTCATCATCTAAGAATCAAAAGTTTTGCTTCCCACGCCTCTGTGTTCTTACCAAACTCTTATTTCCCAAGTAATTTACATGTCAGTTTTCTCCAGACACATCACAGAATCTGGATAGAGTAATATAGTCCAGTAGGCAGAACTCACTGAAAAATAAGTTTGTTAACCAAACCCCATGCTTCCATGACGGAAGCTATTGGAAGCTATTGCAACGACTCCCACCCTGCTGATGGCAATGGCAGGAAGCAGAGTGGGGCCCCATCTAACCTCCTGCAGCTCCCAAGGGTAATTGTCACAAAGCAGAGGTCAGGTGTGCCTTCACCCACCACCCCTTTTTATTGTATTCATTCTACTGTGGTTGGCCTTGATAATTCACGGTAAAGGTCATACAGAATTTCAAGATCATGCTCACAATTGTGTGGTTTTATTAGGAAGTTAACAGGTTACAATTCGGGTCAGACAGTTTCTGCCATGCCTGCAGGAAAACCTGTCTCTGGCCCTCTGCCCTGGTCGTGCAATGTTACAAAGATTTTTCAGACTACCAATATCAGGTCCCTTCGCCCAAAGCCTCAGCCAGAACTAAGACACCCACCTCCAGCTCTGTGGGTCAGCAAGTCCAACTCTCCTAATTAAGTGACCACATGCACCCTGCTCTACAGTTTTACTTGCTCTGTGGACTCGGAAGTCCAATGTGCGATCTTATGCCCTGGCTCGTGGTTCCGCTGCTGCTGCCTCTGTACCAGACCTGGTGTCACAGCTGTTCTCGTGGGTCAAAGAGATTCAGAGTGTGGGGAATCCCAGGGTCCAAAGGATGGGCTCCATTCCTGGCTCTTCCCATGTGCCGCTAGTGAAATCCCCCCTTTCTGCTCCTAAAATGCCCGATTTTATACCCAGCAAGATGGCAACCACAGTGAATCTGGTCAACCAACCACTCAAAGCTGAATCATATAATTCCATCAAGATACTTTCCTCTACCTCCTACCAAGAGAGGAACCCTGGTGTATGGTTACAAGTTGGGTTGCTAACCTCAAGGTCAGCAGTTCAAAACCACCAGTCTTTCTGAGGGAGACAAACAGGACCTTCTGCTCCTGTAAGAGTTAGTCTCTGAAACTCATTGTTCTACAGGGTCAGGAGTTGGCATCCACGCAGTGGCAGTGAGTCCCTTCCCAGACCCAGCAGGAAAATCAAGCTTGCTTGGTGAGGGTAGCAACAGGTATACCTAGAAGAGCCATATTAAATAGTTCATGCATTGCAATAGTTAACTTTTAAAAAATCTCTTATCTTTCCAGAAATAATGACTCTACAACTTCTTGGGAACGTTCTATGATTATGTCAATGGAGAAGATTAAGAAAGAACTCCTTGTATAAGTGTGCTCTACTTTCAGCCGCTTTCTCATAGAATTTCACTTACGAGGGTTTGTTAAAAAGTAACCAAGTCACTTGTTTTCTTTAGGCAAAAATCACATTCCTCGTAGTACTCATCTAGTTCCTGTCTCCCAAGTCATTTACATGCCAGTTTTCTCTAGACACACCACAGGATCTAGATAGAGTAGCAAGGTCCAGTAGGCAGAAATCAATGAAAAATAAATTCATTAAAAAGTAAATCCCTGAATTAGAATTCTAGTTCTTATTTGCTCTTCCTTCTTGTTCTAAGCTGCCTTCCAGTTGGCCCCTGACTCCTGGCCACCCTGTGTTTTACAGAGTGAGGCTGCCCCAGTGAGTTTTCTTGGCCGTTACCTTTATGGAAGCAGGTTGCCAGGCCAGTCTTTCTTCTGTGTTCCTCCTCCTGGCTTCTGCTCACATCATCTAAATCAACCAAAAGAATACCATCAATGCACATGTTTAGCAGGTTCTGATGGAAGTTGCCGCCACACCATATAAATTTCTGGTTTTGAAATGACTTTGTTGTAATTTTTTCTGCTTCAGTGTTAAGAATCTATTTCTGAAGTGATTCTTCTGTCTTGGAAAAGTGTAACCTTATTTGTATGATTAGAGAAGACCTTTGTCCCTATGCCTGAGCCGGAAACAAACCAGGACAGAGCACTGGGACACGGTGTGCCTTGCTGCCGGCCAATCCAAAGTTTTTAAGAAGAAAATGCTAGAAAATCCAATTCTGCAGGTGAAGTCCTATCTCTCAGTAGATAAACAGAGAACGGGGAACACTTGTCTCTTTTCTTTTTGAAGCAATAATTTAAAACACCAATTAGGAATTTTGGGTCTTGGCTGATAAGCAGTGTGCTGCTGTGTACTAGGAGTGTGATACTTTTCAGAGTGTGCGAACTGACCGTTTTAACAAGAGACAGGACCCAAGGATGTGCTTCAGGGAGTAGACCTCACTGATTGACACTGACATGACAATCGTTTTACTTGTAATGTGGCTTATCCTTGAAGTTTCCCAGCCCTTTCCTTGGCTTCCAAATAAATGATAATTGAGTACACACACACACACACACACACCACACACACACACACACACACACATATTCCACATTCCCAGTCATTGATTTCTAAATAGCGGCTTCTCTTGCTGATAGTTAGATAGAACAACATAACATAATTTTACAATTATGTTATTTCCTAGAAATAATTCTGATAGCCATCTTTTAAATATTTTTTAAATAGTAAATTAAGTGAAAGTAAATTCTTGGTATCTTATGGAAAATAGTTCTAGATGTAGTGTATGAATTTGAAGATAGATGTAGGAGTCCACAAGAGGCACTTCACCAAATGCCAGCTATGTTTCCACTCTTGTCTACTGTTTTGTAGCGTGTATTCAACTCTCTGATGCTGAATTTTGCATTTAGCCTAATAGACGTGTGGGCTGCTTTCTGAGGCAAACACACAACTAAATTACTGTTTTCAGGGCTCTTGAGTGTCTGAATGGAAAAATACTTGTTAGTGTGGGAGTTGCCATTTTGGAAAACTGAATAGCAAAAATTGTTAATGTTTGGGTAAAAGTTCAGGCTGAGCTCCCCTCCTGATTATCTTCCTGCGATTTTTCGTACATCTCAACCCTGTTGTCATTATTGCTAATTACTTAGGTTATTTCTGGTTGTCTTTCAGAAACTTCTTCCCCACACGACTCTACTACATAGAAAAGAAGAGAAAATAGATGTCTCCATCAGAGATATTTGCCCGTCCTTATTTTCTTTTTAAAAGCAATTAACTATCAGCATCACGAGAAGGTTCTTTTCAACCTATCTGATGTGAACCAAGATGATATGGGAGCCTTTTAAATGAAATAATAGGGAAAATGAACATGTGTTAGCCATTCAAGGAAAACTCAGTTGGGGTTTTGGCTTCTGTTTCTAGACAATGAGACAAACGGCCAGTTCTAGAATAATTATGAGGATGATGAAGTCTTTTCTTTGAGCCCCCTAGCCACCACCCTTTCTCTCTCTCTTTCTTCTGGTCCCCGGTTCAAAAGGGACCGAGATCAGCTACATCTTAGAGTGAATTTAATTGTGTTGTATTCATAGCAGCGTTTCCCACTCTGTGGCTCTTGCAGATGTTAGTGTCTCTTGATCTATCCATAGGCCTTACACAGAACACGAGAATTGTGTGTGTTATTTTAAAAAGCGTGGGGTGTGCTGGGTAAACACAGGTAAACACTACTTGTTGTTAGGTGCCCTCGGGCG
>NW_022103920.1:41997311-41998837 GCF_000313985.2 Echinops telfairi
TTATTTTAAAAAGCGTGGGGTGTGCTGGGTAAACACAGG
This sequence comes from Echinops telfairi, assembly GCF_000313985.2. Lineage (NCBI taxonomy): Eukaryota > Metazoa > Chordata > Mammalia > Afrosoricida > Tenrecidae > Echinops > Echinops telfairi. The sequence goes on from NW_022103920.1 coordinate 41,997,351, forward strand.
TAAACACTACTTGTTGTTAGGTGCCCTCGGGCGGGCTCTGACTCATAGTGGGTTCTGTGTGTGACGGAGCGAAGTCCCACCTGGTCCTGTGCCACTCTCACAGCTGCCCTTGGGGTTGAGTTGCAGCCCCCGCCCATCCAGCTTGTCAAGGGTCTTTGGGGGTATTTACTATTGTATAACTCACATAACAAAATTGATCATTTTAAAGAATATGATTTGATCGTTTTTAAGTGTATTATCTGTTTTAGAGCCACCACCACTATCTAATTCTAGAACTTTCCATCACCACAAGAAGGCACCCTGTGTCTGTTAGCACACCCATCCTCACCCACCCTTTGTATCCCTGCAACCATTAAGTTACTTTTTGTCTCTATGAATTTGTTTATTTTGGACATTTCGCATAAGTGAAATCACACACTGTCTGGCGTCTTTCACATAGCATAATATCTCTAAGATTTATCCATGTAGTGACAGGTAAAAGTAATTTATTCCTGTTTATGGTCAAATGAAATTCAGCGGTATATTACTTACACTGTTTTACTTAGCTGTTCATTTGTTCATAGACAGGTTTGTCCTCAGTTTTTGGCTATTGTGAATGATGCTCCTATGTGCATTCATGTGCAAGTATTTTGTGGACATATGTTTTCAACTCTCTCAGGTACATACTTAGGAGTGGAATTGCGGGGTCATATGGCAATGATACATTGAGTGTTAGAGGAACTTCTAAACTGTTTTCCACTGCTGTGTTAGTTTCCGTCCTTACCAAGCTTGTGAGAGGGTTCCAGTTTCTTGTTAAGTCTTCCACACTTACTGTTCTTCACTTTCAACATCCCACTGGGGTTGAAGTGGTATCTTATTGTGATTTGATTTGTAGTTTTATAGTTTATTGTTTATCTTCTGATACATAATTAAGCAGCAGTTTGTAAGTGATGATCAGTCCTATGGGGAGAGTGAGGAAGTGGGAGTTCTTGAGTAGGTTTCGATGTTAAGTAGAGCGGCCAGATAATAACTTTGCCAGCTTTCAGATGTCAGTTGAAGACTGGCCTTTCAATAATAAACCACATTTCTAATTTTTTTGTCTGGTAGTTTGTTTTATAAAGTGGAACAAGAGCATAAACTATTAAAAGATTTGAGTGCAGAAATCATCTAGGTAGTTATAATTTTCCTTATGCTATCTTTTAAATGTACCTTTCCACCATAATTTGTAAATTGTCCCTTCTGACTTATTTTTGTCAAATATTCCCAAAGTATTTACATTTGTTTGCCTGTAAAATAACTTTTCTTTAGACGTATTCCTTTTTTCTTCTTTAGGTAGCATTTAATGAAATTCATATTAGGTTACAATGGTATAAACAGATTAAGGAACACACCAGTTAGTCACACATTTCTGATGATGAAAGCAAAAAAATCAGACATCGAAGCATCTGCTACCTAGACTTTGGAGATTTCTGAGGTGTAGGGCAAGACAGAAGACAAAGCAATGGGCC
>NW_022103920.1:41998937-42004192 GCF_000313985.2 Echinops telfairi
CAAAAAAATCAGACATCGAAGCATCTGCTACCTAGACTTTGGAGATTTCTGAGGTGTAGGGCAAGACAGAAGACAAAGCAATGGGCCAGATGGTTGATAGGTGCTGTGGGTGAACTGGAAGATAGCAGTCTGCAAGAGGGAGAGAATCAAAGAGCAGGCGAAGGGTCCACTATCGAGGGGGTTGATAAGTAATTTAACCTGTTTAATACAAAGTTGAGTATTTGAAATGTAAAGCCCCACCTAATTTGCAATAAAATATTGTTAAAAAAGAAAAAGAACCTGCTACCTACTGTTCTCCAGTCAAGGCTGGTTACAATTATATTTTCATGACTTTCTATTATGTATATCTCATCTGATGAGCTGATGTTACTTATTTATTTTAACTTTTTATTCTAACTTGGGTGAAGTTTTACAGAGCAGAAAAGCAATTTTACATGCAACAAACCAAACACATTTGTTTCATCTCATTGATTGCAATCCCCTCATTGTGGTGATGACCTCTATTCCACTTGCCTCTTCCTTGTGCCTCTTGTTTCCATACCTCTCTCCTGAGCCCTTCTGAACTTGGTCCTTGGCTACATGCTGCCTCTTTGATCTCAAATGACTCCATAGGTGTGCTTACCTCATTAGTGCTGTCTGTGGGTTAGCTGAAAATTGAGCCATGGGGCTGAGAGTTCAGTTCCAGACCGTAAGGGTGAATAAGAGGAAATAGTACAGTTAGAGAATTTCTCAATGGAGAGTAATTCCAGTAGATTTAACTTGGGTGAAGGGGAAGGAAATATACAATAAGAGAGATGTTAGCATTTAAAATATGATGGAGGCAGCGTGAAACACTGGACGTAGTGCCAGCGTTAAAGCAACAGAGGAAAATACTGTTTTAGACTCCATCCTGCAATCATGGTGATTTATGAGTAGATGCTTGAATAGACAGAGAGGCTGAATGGTGTGGGAAGAAGAAGGGGAACTATTCATGAGTATGGTAGAGGATATTTGTACATGGTATTTGTCTTTGCTGCATAAAGCCCACCAATGTGGTAGAGCACACAGAGACCAAATTTATGAAACTTCTCAGACATGAAGGAAGACCTTGAAAGAATGAGTTGTTGGCCGTGGGGGCTCAGGACCATAGTCTCAGAGGACACCCAGTTCAATGGGCAAAATATAGTCCACAGAGACAAGGGTCTGTGACCTCCTTTGGTGAGTAGCAACTGGGGTCCTAAAAGCTCATGAGCAACTCTGGGTCTCTCCCTGCTCAGAGGAAAGAAGAGTGTTGAAAATCAAATCACTCATGAAAACACTTAGTCCAGTGGACTGATGGGCCGCAGTAACACCAGTCTCTTCAATCGGACACTAGAAGAACTAGATGGTACCCGGCTGCTACTGTGCTCTGAAAGGGATCACTGTAGGAGGTTTGAATGTTGTTATTGTTAGGTGTCAGCACATCAGTTCTATCCCATAGCAACACTATACAAAACAGAACGAACCATTTCCCAGTCCCGGCCATCCTCACAACTGTTCCTAGGCATGAGCCCATCGTTGCAACCGTGAATCCATCTTGTGGAGGAACTTCTTTTTTGTTGCCTCTCTATTTTACTAAGCATGTTGTCCTTTCCCAGGGACTGGTCTCTCCTGATAACATGTCCAAAGTACGTCTGGTCATCCTTGCCTCTAAGGAGTACTTCTTTCAAGACAGATTTGTTTATTCTTTTGACCTTCTGCGCTACTTTCAGTATTCTTTGCCAGCACTATCATTCAAATGAATACATTCTTTTTCATTCTTCTCTATTCAATGTCTAACTTTCACATGCATATGAGGCGATTGAAAATACCATGGCTAGCGTCAGACACCTTAGTCCTCAAAGTAACTTCCCTGCTTTTCAACACTCTAAAGAGGCCTTGTGCAGCAACAGATGTACTCTGATATCCTGATTGCTGCTTCTAAGAACGTTGACTGGATCCAAGCGAGACAAAATCTTTGATGCCTTCAATATTTTCCCCATTTATCATGATGTTACCTGTTGATGGAGTTGTGAGGATTTTGATCTTCTTTGCAGTGAGTTGTAATCCATACTGAAGGCTGCAATCTTTGATCTTCATCCTTAAATGCGTCAAGTCTGCTTCACTTCAGCAAGCAAAGTTGTGTCATTTGCAGGTCTTGGATAGATTGGGAGAAAAATTTGGCACAAAATTCAAAATCATAAAAGGAGACCAGGCTTCCTGGTTAGATATTGGTGTTATTTTAAAAATGAACTTATTTATGGTTTTGATTAAAGTAATGTTGATCTGCCTTTTAATATCATATTATGAATAATTTTAATAATGCAACAAAATTGTTTTAGAACGCATGCACCACCTAAGGAAATTTTGCATGAAAATGAAATATGCTAATATCATTACATCAGCTAAGTTTGAAAAATGCACGTACTGCCTTTGAGTGGATAGCCACAGGGCTTTCAAGGCTGCAGTCTTGACAGGGGCAGACATCCTCCTGCCACATCTTCCTCCTGGGGAGTGTCTGGTGGGTTTTAAACTAGTAACCTTTTGGTTGGAAGCTGGGTACTTAACCACTGCTACCACCGGGCTTCTGAACAATGCATACACACCTGTGTCATCAGAACTCTTCTCCAAATATAGACTTACTACCTTAAACCCAGAGCATTCTCATACTTCTCCTCCATCCACCTCCCCTCCATCTCCCAGAGGCAGCTGTGGTTTTGCTTTTATTCCTCAGTAGTTGAACTTTACCTGTTGTAGAACTTCAAACAAGTACATCCAGTATGTACATTTTTGTGTAAGGTTTCTTTCATTCATGGTGGTGCTTGGGGGCCGGGGGGTGGGGATCATCCATGTTGTGTTTCAGTCGTTTTTCTTCGCTTGGTAGTAGTATAATTCTTTGTGTTTCCACCCTTCTAACATTGTATATAAGGATTGAGCCTTGCTTTTGGTTATTATGCATTTAGTAGCTGAGCATTCTTACACAAGTCTTTTTCTGAATGTAAGTTTTCATTTCTATTGGATGAATGTCTAGCTGTCTGGGTTTTGTTTATAAATAACTTCCAGATCCTTTTCCCCCAAATACTTCTACCATTTTTACCCACTCACCAACGTACTACTAGACTTACAGTTGGCTATGCCTTTACCTGCAATGGTTGTTATCTGTCTTTATGATTTTAACCCTTTTGGTGGGGCTGTGGGGTAGGTGTTAGCCTGTTAAGCACAAGGTCAGTGGTTCAAACCCACCAGCTACTCTTCTGGAGGGAAAATGATGAGATTGACTGTCTGCTGCTAGAAAGATTTACAGCCTCAGAATCTACACAATGGCGGTGGCATATGCGGTGGACCTCACTGTGGTGTTAATTTTTGTTTCCTAGATGGCTAATGATCTTGAGAACTATTTCATGTGTTTATCGGCCATATATTTTCTTTGGTTAAATGCCTATTAAAATCTTATGCCCATTTTAAAAACTGGAGTTTTTTTTTCTTTTTTGAGTTATCTTTTTATTATTGAGTCAGATGATTTAAATTTTGGTATGTTCTGGATACCAGTCCTTTATAATCTATGTGTTTTGTGGATTTTTCCTCCATTCTTAGGCTTACCTGTTCGTTTTCTTAATGGTGTCTGAGGATGAATAGAAGTTTTAAACTTCAATGATCTCCAATTTAATAGTTCTTTTCTTTTGTGGTTACTTCTGATTTGCATTGGTGCAGGTACTGTCTTCCGGACAGAACGTAGACGCAGTGATGATGGTATAATAAAACCACAAACCTTTCAGGGCTGCAGGTATGGATATCTTTTAATTACCTGGTGTTAGGGTAAGTGGACACAAATGTTGGTACACAGCAAATACTGGAGTTGGTATACAGTGTTCTTCAGTTTCTCTTAAAATACATATGCCTGTTTGAACATAAGCACTATATGTTCCCTTATGTGGTGCAGTTATTTACATTTAAAGCTTTTCATTCTACATGTGTGAGCTAATGTGCTACTTTATAAAGGACTCAAATTGCTTCAGAGACCCTGGTAAGACCAGATAAGCCAAATAGGCTTCAAGACACTTCTTTCAAACCAGAGGCACATGCCCCAAACCACACAGATGGTAAACTAGGCAGAACTGACCCTGGACATTCTCATTAGAGCAGTTGAAGGAAATTCAATTTCCCCATTTGCCTTTTGCTGTTATCTACTACCCTTTGAACTGCCTTCTGATTTTTTCCTTGTTACAAGTCAATAACCGCCATGTCTATTTTAATAGGGATTATCAACCACCATTTGCCCAGAAGATATACAGCCCTCCAAGGCCAATTAGCCAAGTTTAAATAATCACTGAGTTCTGGGATAATTGGAAAGAAACCCTGTTTTTCTTGCCAGTGCATAATTACGAATGAACAGAAAGATAAAATATCTGTGTAGAAGTCATATCTGGAAGAATCTGTTAAGAGTTAATTACTTTATGAGTTGGTGCCAAGTCGATGCTGGTCAAGGAAGTTTCCAGATAAAGTTCTTTTGTACAATCAGTATATGACCATGTCGAGATGACCTAACTGAGCCAGAGCAGAGCGCGGGTTGGGTGAAGGCTGGGCTGCTTTGGTTTAGCACGGTGGTGCGTAAGGCAGGCAGCCGTTACATTAAAGAATTAGTGAGGCTTTGGCGCTCTGTCTTGAAAACACCAGCGGCCGGTTGCTACGTGCTCTGCTGCTTACACGAAAGCTTGTGGCTTCGTTAATTTGCTTTTCTCTTGATCTGAGTAATTACACGGGCTTTCTCAGCCTTAACATTTCATCATGAAATCGGGCCATAGCCTCCTCTGTATTTTTCTGCTTATTAGCTGTAGCATGTGAGGGCATGACCTGGGTAGCTGACATTTCAGAAAGAAAGAAAAGAAAAATTGGACTGCTAATTTTGTTTTGTGTTGATTAATACAGGAGTTACTATGATGTTATTCTTGGAAAGATTTGGAAATATATACATTTAAAAAAGTTAACTTTATCATTTAAAAAAATTAACTTTATCATTAAAGAGAAATGCTTTCTAACTTTATTAATTTATTTAATTTAGACTAGTCAGTAAATGGGTGCTGCCAAGCAGTTAATATACACTGCTTGAAGATTCAAGTATTTAAAATTGCATTTGTTTGGGGAGTTTTAAAAATAGTTACCAGTGGGGGGAGGAGATGAGCCAGTCAGGGTGCGATGTAACAATGATGAGAAATACAACTTTCCTCTAGTTCCTAAATGTTTCCTCCCCACTCCCACTA
>NW_022103920.1:42006168-42012939 GCF_000313985.2 Echinops telfairi
GTGTAGGGAAGGTGAGCATCATGGAATGTCAGTTTAATAGAACAGCGTTCTTGCATTGAGGGAGTACTTCAGTAGAGGCCAATGTCCATCTGTTATCTTAATACTAAACCTATAAATATATGTACATAGATCTATTTCCCCATCGTCATATATAAATATATTTACATATGTTCATGCCTGTATTTAGACCTCTATAAATGCCCTTTGCCTCCTAGTTCTTTTCTCCATTTCCTTTTACTTTTCTCAGACTATCTTCTGACAGTCATTTTGGCCTTTTGTCTCTTTCCTGTCTTTGAAATAACCTTTTGCTTTCTTCACATAATAGTTTCCCTTATGTTATCTCACAGTTCTTTGATCATTAGTGTTCAATGGATTAAATTTGTTCCAGAGATGGTCTCTTGTTCTGGTGGGATATAAACTCAAACCCCACTGTAATTGAGTTGATTCATACTCAGAATGTAGGACAGAATAGAACTTCCCCTTTTGGTTTCTAAGACTTTCAGTCTTTACAAGATCAGACAACCTCATCTGTCTCTCAATGTGCGGTTGATTGGTTTGAACCACTGACCTTGTAGTTATCATGCCAATGCTTAGCCTACAATGTCCCCAGGTCTCCTACTAATGAGATATACCCAGCTCATATTTTTGCTCTTGTGAACTTTTGTTTTAGTTTTTTCAGCATCAATTTGAACTTGCATATGAGAAATTAATGGCTTGTTCCACAGTTGGTCCCAGACCCTATTATTTTATTTTGGTTGTTCTTTTTAGCTCTTTGCTTAGAGATGTATATTAGGCTATGTTTTGGCTAACATATATTAATGAGAATAACAATATGAGTCCTACTAGAGAGGTTCAGAGAGATGGTAGCCAGATCCTGTTTTGGCTAATGATGTTGAGCTTTTCTGTTGTTTCTTTCCAGATGTGGTTAATTTGATTTTTGTGAATCACATCCAGGGAAGCCCACCTGAACAGCCCCTATTTGTGTTGTTTTAAAAAATAAACTTGTGTTTTTAAATTGCAAAATCCTTCCATTAGCTCTCCATCATTGTTTCCTCCAGGCATTCCATGATCTTTTAATTCAAACTTTCCACAAACTTTTCAAGATCACTCTGGTAACCTGAGATATGTTATTTCTTAAGGAAATACAGGACTTAACTAAAGTCTATAATTAAAGTGTGTCCTTCAAAAGTATACTATCCTTGAAAAGAATACTTGAGTGAATGCTTGAAAGGAAATACTATGGTGAAAGTCTAGTGGTTTTAGTCTTGAGCTCACTGCCATCCAGCCAATTCTGCCTCGTGGTGACCCCACAGGAAAAGATGCAACTGCCCCTGTATGTTTCTGGGACTGTAACGCTTTATGGGAGTAGAAAGCCTCATTTTTCTCCTTTGGAGCAGCTGGTGGTTTCAAACTGCTTACCAGCTTGCTGTAGCAGCCCCAACACATAACCTCTGTGCCAGCAGGGCTCCTTAGTTTTTATCCAGACACTGCCTCACGTACATGTGCAAATGTGGGGGAAAACACACAAGCAAGGTGAAAATCTTGAAGGGCTGCACTGATTTGCTCAAATTGGCATTCATAAAAAGTGAATATATGATTGATGCTAATTTTAAAATTATGATTTTTTCCCCAGAAACTAAAAATATTAAATTACCTCATGAACAATGAAAACACTGATACGATTTTTAAATAGGAGAAGCGAAGTCTCTGAGATGGATATGTTGGCATGGGCCACAGAGTTCCAACCTGAGATGGACGTGTGAGAATCAGAAGTGCTCTGGGATGATGTGGGAGTGATTTTTGCGGAGGATCCCTGTGTGGAGGGCGGGGAGGAGGGGGAGTTCAGCAGCCAGTGGAAGAAGAAGGGCGTGCAAAGGGCAAATATATGTTTCTTTGAGAAGTAAACTTTGGGGAGCTCTACCTTTTATTTTATTTTCATTTCTCCCTTTTCAGGTTTCTTCCTTCTGATTTTATTTTTTACTTTTCTTTTCCCTTTTGACTCCTTAGCTTCTCATCATTGTTGTTACTTATTTTTCTACTTCTGCTTGCACATCATTGCATATTTCTTTTAATTCTCTGTTCACCTTTCATTCCTGTCTTTCACGTTCCCTCCTCCCTGCCCTCTCCACATTTACGCTGTGCCTGCTGCATATTCCTCTGGTTGGCTCAAGCTCACTTTTTTTACTCTTGTCCCCTTCTCCAGGTCCTTTTTCTGTAAGCACCCCTGTTCCCTTGGATTATTCAATGATAGAATTTGGATTCCCGGCACATTTTACATAATCAGGGATGTTCTATGTTTACACCATTTTAAGGTCAGGGAGTACACACACACACACACACACACACACACATGTACGTCAAGAGTTTTCCAGAAAAATGGCAGCCCTGTGTGAAACACTAAAATTGTGAGACCTTGTCACATGCCTGGTTATACTATAAAAGTAGCTGCCATTGAGTTGATGCCAACTCATAATGACCCGACAGGGCAGGGCAGAACTGCCTCTGGGAATTTCCAAGGCTGTAACTATTTGTGGGAGTACAAAGCCACGTTGTTGTCCATTGGAGCAGCTGGTGGTTTCAAACTGTTGGCCTTGCAGGTCACAGCTGAATTTGTAACCACTACTCCACCAGGGCTTCTGGCTATAAAGGCATATTTAAAGTAGATTTTAAAATCAGTGGATAAAGTTTTACTCTTTCCACTCTTAACTTTTCTTTCAAATGCTTGACATATAAGTTCTAAAGTACAAAACATCACAAACATGTTAGTCTCATCTGTTTTATAAGAAGTTGGATGTGACCTTATAAAAAAGATACCCATATATACTAATACACAACTGTAAAATGGGTATGCCTCCATATTGCTGTGATGAAAACTAGATGAAAAAGAAGCAGATGAACACTACCTAGCATATAGCATGTGCTGTCTAAGTGTTTTCGTTTCTCCCATTTCACCCTTGAAGTTTCTACATACCTGTTTAACAGTCCACTGTGGAGATTGGGTATTGATCACTGTAGTCATCATGGGAAGTTTTGTGTGACTGACAGACTGCCCTTTATAAGACTTACCAATTCACCATGGGTATCAGCTTCCAGCTGATTGAAAAGTGAAACAAAGAAGGTCCCTCTAACTGAGCAGCCTTGGCCTAGAACTTCTGTGTCACTGTCTCTCATCTTCCATTATCCCAGCACACTGTGTTCTTCCCTTCCTGTTCATTCCCCTGCGTGGAAGTACGAAGGTCTAGGGTTCTGAGAAAAGCTGAAAGAATATGGTGAAGCAATACAGGATCTGAAGTACTGGGGGAAGGAACAGAGACTTGGAGGGTTCTGGAAATGGAGGAATCAGAGGGCTCAATAAAGTTGTAGGATTCATATAGTTCTGCTGAATCAATGAATGATGGGTCAATGGCAATGTAAGTAAGAGAGGACTAGCAGACCAGGAGCTCCTGAGTGACACCGTTGTGCAGGGAGGAGCCCTGAGGTTGCTGTCTGAAAGCACTGGAATGTGAACTGCAAGGGCAACAATTCCAGCACACCCGCTGCGACCGGGGAGAAAGGTGCAGCTATTGACGGTCTCAGAAGCTCACTGTGAGTTGCAATAGACTCGATGACAGTACTGAGTGTCCTCTGAAGTGTTTCTCAAGTGGCCTGGAGGAGAAGGTGACTGGCATTGAGTTTATCAAGGAGCTGGAAGGAAAAGCTACAGGTCAACCATTAGACCTTGTGATAATCTGGGTACTTTAGAGAAACAAATCCACAGAAACTCATGTATAAGAGAGAGCTTTATGTAAAGGTTAAGTGTGCATCAAGAAAACATCCCAACCCAGTGCTGCCCAAGCCCACAAGTCCAACATTAACCCATTAACCTATATGTCCAACATCAATCCACAAAGTCCTCCTCCATCTCACAAAACAGAGGCAATGATGCCGACTGCAGGAGGAAAGCCGAGTCAGTGAATGTGTAAGCATCTCAGCGCTGGCAGGGGTCGCCACATGACTGCTCCAGCACCCAGGGCTGCATCGGGGTAGGTCCATGTGGCTTCTCCTTGGGGGTCTCTTGCAGGAAGTCAGCCTTGCAAGCTGAAGCAGGGAACTGCTATTGCAGCTACACCCTGGTGCAACCACCACAAAGCAAGAGACTCGAGAACTAGAAAGGCGAGGCTCACCGAGCCATTTATCCCTCTGCCCCTCAATCCCACATGTGTTTATCAGCCAGGTTGGCACAATAAACTAACTGAGACCTCAACACACCTAGGATTGGGGGAGGGGTTAGCTAGAGAGAAGAATGCTGAGCCTGATACAGTCATTGCGTACCCATCAGAGATGGGCCTCCTGCTTTACCAATGGCATTAAGGAGCACAGATGATATGGAATGAGAATTATCATCCTTATAAGTACATGTCTATGATGTGTTGCAATTTGCAAAGTAGTAACATGCCTATAATCCTACGTAATGTAAGCCTGAACATGCCTCTCAGTTGAACACAGGATCGTTTTTTATAATAAAACAGAGTGGCTAAGAAGGACTCCCAAGAGAGACAAATAAATGAAGAGTGAGCTAGATGTCAGTTGTTAATTCCTTCTGCAGCAAATACAAGTTTAAAGGAATTCTGCTGTCAGTTGCTATTACCCACTTTCAGATTCAGAGGGACATGGGCTCTTGGCTCATAGCATTTACATTAGTTCACATTTCTCTGTGTGAGAGAAGCTCAACTAATGGAAAATGAAAGGGCCTCTGGGTCATTAATAATGTGACTACCAAGCAGTCTTCTACGATTTGAGAGGTATAGGATGCTAGAGTTACAATAAGAGGATCCATCAGGTCTTGCTTAACTAGAAAGGACACACCCCCTTCCAACCCCTTTTATGCCATGTTCTGAGTGCTACCATTGTGTCTAAGCAGATGCAAGACATGGGTCTGCCTATAGCCCTGGTGGTAAAGACATAAATGACATCAGGAGAGGGGACCCAGAGGCCCCGAGTGGCCAGCAGAGCGTGAACTCTGCCAGCGGAGCCACAGGAAGGCCTGGAGTGAAGTCCAGGAAACACAAGAGGAGAGGAATCCATGAACAAAAAGGTCACTGAACTGGAAAGAAGAATTGAATTCATCCTAACTATTTGGCCTGAGTTGAGAGGAGTCCACATTAAAAGTGCCAGCTCAATCAGTGTTGGAAAGGTCACGTTGTTTGCTGGCACAAACTCCTTGTTGTACTACCAAATCCGAGTAGGCTGGGAAAATGTTCCTAGTGCAGGTCTTTAAGCAGGATCTGAAAGTTGGTGGCTCCTAATAGTGCCTGATTCCTCTTTCAAAAACACTTGAACCGACTTCTGTGGAGTCTGTCCCGACGATGTGACAGCACAGAGTAGAACTGCCTCCCAAGAACTGCCTCCCAAGGCTATAAATCTTTGTATCAGCAGTATGCCACATCTTTCTCGCGGGGCAGGACAGGTTGGTTCAAACTGCTGACCTTTTGGTTAGTGGATAAGTGCTTAACCTGGGTGCCACTAGGGCTCGATAACAACAGAAAACCGCGTAACAGAATCAAATCCAATCTTAACAATGACAATCGAGTTTGTGGTTTAAATGTCACCGTTTTCATACAACCTCTCACCCTGGACCTCTCAGTGTGAAAGAATGGAATCCGCTCTATGTATCTTGGGGGAGCCTTTGACTCCATGTAGCAATAGTGACTGAAGAGTGAGACTTGCCAAGGGCCTCTCCTTCAGGAACCTGCACCAGGCCTTTCCTCTATAAACCTGCCTGTCTCTCCGAAGTGTAAAATGATGGGTGGAGTTTCACATTCGCAATAGGTGCACTTTGCTTATCACACCTAAGAAGCCTGTGCTGCCTTCTGAAAAGAAAAATGAAGGACCTTCGGCCTTCTGTCTCCTGTTACTAGTGGTGTCAACAGGGGGTTGACGCCGCCTGCTACCCACATTCCTGGGTAGCTCAAGAGCTGCTGGCAAAATGAATTACTTCCTGAGAGTGTCATATCAGAGAAGCAAGGGTGTTTTACTGACATGAAATGGGGTGCATAGTTCACCTCCCAAAGTAGTCTAAGATTTTAGTTCATAGAATGATTAAAAGGCTTAATGTAAACTGCCTCTGACATTATCGCCCTTGATAAATAGAAGTCTGTATAATTGGCTGTTCTGGCCTCTGTATTTTCTCTCTTGTCGGAATCAAGAAGGGGTCAGGACAAGAAGCTGCACCTCGTGAATCCTTGACATGTTCGGGTCATAGTTAGGGGTCACTGGCCAGCAGGCCAACTGAGAATGGGGAGTGTTCCCAGGATCAAGAACCAGGCGCCAGGATGATAAGGGTGCATCAGTAGGAGCCATCCACACGGATAAAGCAAGTGGCCAGAAACAGGGACAGAGCTGCTGCGCAGGCTCCTGCTGCTTGTGCTTTGCACAAAGGTGTCTGGCCCCTGTGGCTCTCACCACACCGCCTTCTGCTTTGGTGCAAGACTGTGGCTGCCAGGAGGAAGCACCCAGGGGTCACCATGCTGTGAGCTCATGGGCATCACCATTCAAGAGGATGGCTTTCTGTGTTATACTCCAAACTGCCATCGAATTGATTCCGACACATAGTGGCCCTATAGGACAGGGTAGAATGGCCCCTGTATGGAAGGAGGAAGCCTCACCTTCCTGCGGTTGATACCAATCGCGAGTAGACCTCTCAGTGACTGCCTGAGAATCTTCTTTTCTACCGTTTGAGACCACCTCTAGACAAGATGCTCCATAAGTGGTCCTTAGATAACTTGTTAAATG
>NW_022103920.1:42013523-42018986 GCF_000313985.2 Echinops telfairi
TTGAGCTCATGTCTGACCACAGGAACCTCTTACTCAGAGAACATCCAACCCCTAGTTCTCCGTCTCTTCCTCCCAGTCCCCTGACCACAGCCAACGGGACCACAAAGCAGAACGATGCCACACCCTCCGTTCATTGTTCCTCTGACTTTTTGTTGTATTGGAGGACTGACTGTTCACCCTTCCCCCGTCCCCACCCTCCTTTTCACTTTGGCTTTTCCTTACATAATTCCCTTTCCAACATTGACCAACATTTTCTAGTATCCTCCCATCTATGCAGACTTTCCTCTCTTCCAGCCCCTTCTGGTTTGGTCTTGTTTACCATGTCAGGAGCAGAATCCTCCTGTCTGCACCCTTCTAGGTGCAAAGGCTAGGTGGGTTTCTTGTCTTCGCCTCCATCTACTGCAAACCCGTGTTGGGACATTCAAGAAACCATCATTGCTGTGTATACCAATCATTGCTGTGTATACCAATACACCAGTATTGGTATAAGTTGTGAGGTTGTCTGGATTGCCACATATTGAAACCAAACAGATGGTTTTATCTTCTAGTAAGGAGTGGCTGATGGGTTTGAACTGCAGATCTGGTCGTTACAGGCCTACACTTTACCTGAGATGAAGATTTCCAGCATTCTGTGGGTTTTTTTTTTTCCTCCCTGAGAGCACAATTAAATCCTTAATATTTTCTCCTTGACAATTAATTCACTTCTAGGACCCAGGCCTGGTAACAAGCAGGGGTTCTGGAGTTACTGTTCAGTTAGTGAGTAAAGGCCTTGCCATCTCAATAGCAATCTAGATATAAGCAGCATTTGCATGAAGCAGAAAGTCATCTTGCACTGACTCTGATAGTGACCTTTTATTGCTTGGTCTTCATTTGTAAGTCGCCCGGCTACATGTATAAATTTTTTCCTGCTTTTTGTAGCATTAATAGAATGCTAGCAGATGAGTTTAAGGATGGCAGTTGCCTAAAATGCCACAAGTCATAACATCCTATTGGAAAAGCATATATATTTAGTGTTCAAATAGAGTTATTATTGGATGAAACACATCCTTCTGATATCCCAAAAATATGACATTTCATTAGAGATTGATAAATTTAACTGACATTAACTGTTATCACCATTGTTAGTTCATAAACATCTATCCTTATCTCATAGCTGTTTCCTTGATAAATTATAGCATCGTGAGATTTGCTTAATTAGAGTGACATTTTTTTGCGTTCTACCAGAATGACTTTTTTGTTCCTTCCAAACAAATAATTCACCAGAGCTTCAGATCAAGATATGCATTAATTTGTACATGAAAGATAATCCCTTGATTGAAAAAGGCTAATTGGGGTTAGCTTCTGTTAGTACAGAATCAGGAAATAGCTTTGATAGATTTTAGCATATGGATAAATCCCTTCTCCAAACTTCCCATGATATCATTTGGTTGGATATCTTTTGAAGAATTGGATGCATAAAGAAATATCTTATCGGGCACAAAATGTTTGTTCATTTCCTTTTGATATGCATAACAAATTCCCTAGCCTATTAATAGAGTTTTAACGCATGTGAACCTACGATATGGTGTTCTAACTTATATTTGTTATTGTTTGTTTCTTTATTTTTGCATATTTGTTTCAGTTAGGTTTGTGAATACCGAAGAAAGCAATTAAATTGCTTCCTAGCTGCAGACATTAACCATCACTTACTCGTATGGAATTGCTTATAAGTAAATTTATTAAATATTACCAAACCCAATGCTGCTCAGTCTATTTCATTTCAACTCACAGTGACCCCACAGGACAGGGTAGAACTGCCTCTTAGGATTCCCAGGGCTGCATCATGCTGGACGCAGACTGCCACATCTGTCTCCCACAGTATGGCTGGTGGCTGCGAACTGCTGACCTTTCAGTTACCATCTATGTCCTTAACCCTTCACCTTACGGGCTACTTATTAGATTTTTATATTTGTCTACTTCACAGAAATTATTTCAGAGACCTGCTTCTATTTTTAAAGTTGGTGTAATTTCCTTTTAGAAGCGTGTGATGGCTTTTAAAATAATGATAATTTCTTCTAAACAAAGACCCAATTGACCTGACATCAAATGTTTTACTTACAAGAGAATTTCAAGTCAGATGTGCCTGCGTCTTGGAAATGCCACCTATAAAGGTTTCAAGACAGCATCTTAATTATATGACATTGAAAAAATTAAAACTTTTAGGAAGCTACTAGAACAGTGGTTCTCAACCTTCCTAATGCTGTGACCCTTTAATACAGTTCCTCATGTTGTGGTGACCCCCAACTATAAAATTATTTTCGTTGCTACTTCATAACTGTAATTTTGTTACTGTTATTAATTGGGCGACCCCTGTGAAAGGGTCGATTGACCCCCAAAAGGGCCATGACCCACAGGTTGAGAACCGCTATACCAGATTAATATAGAAATGAGAGGATAAGAATCTAAACTATAATGGCGGCAGAAAAACCTTAAACTTTAAAGTTTAAAGGAAGTGATAAAGGCACACACACACACACACACACACACAAAAAGAAGATGAGGAGGAGGAGGAAAGAAAGAAAATCATCAAACCAAGTTGATAGGAACTATAAATCGAATGGATATATTTATGGGAATAAAACAGGAGTCAAAGATGTCATGCTTTAAGAATGAATAGTGATAGTAATTTAGCCAGAACAGTCCATTAGGGCCCCGATTCGGAGATGTGGAAGGTTTTGGTTTGTAGAAACAGTATTACACCTAAATGGAAATGTGTGAAAGGAAAGGGAAGACGTGGGGTGTGGTGGCACAACAACTGACCAGAGTTAGAACTTCAGATCGGGGGGTTTCCCAATGAATATAAATTTAAGTA
This sequence comes from Echinops telfairi, assembly GCF_000313985.2. Taxonomy (NCBI): domain Eukaryota; kingdom Metazoa; phylum Chordata; class Mammalia; order Afrosoricida; family Tenrecidae; genus Echinops; species Echinops telfairi. The sequence goes on from NW_022103920.1 coordinate 42,016,375, forward strand.
GTATTAGTTCTAATAATGTGTCTCTCCCTTTCCCTCAGTTTGCTGGCTTCGATGTGTATTACTTTGAAGGTACATTTAATTAAAAAGAGAGAAAACAGAGTATATCTAGGGGACTTTGATTGATGGACTCTCATTGGCTTATTGGTTAGCTGGTTGATTTTTAATTAATGGGAATTTCAGAAGCCAGTAGCTGTGTTTGTTTGAATATAGCATTCACTGAGGCATGATTGCACCTTTAAGGAGCTTACAATCTAGTGAATTGAAATGAAGTCCCTATTGCTGCACAACAAACTACCCCAAACGCACTCACTTAAAAAGACAACAATCGTAGTTTGGAGAGGGTTTGATGAGGAGCTTACACATGTTCCAGGGGAATGAAGCTGAATTTCTGAGATGACTTCTTCACTCACCAGTCTAGTGCCTGATCTGGGGCGGCTGAACTTGGAAGTGATGCTTCCGCTGTGTCTTGAAGTACAAAAAAAGAGAGCAAGGTGAGGGACGAGAAGGAGCACATCCAAAGGAGAGAGTCTCATGAAAGGCTGACAAATAGCTTACCGTTTGGTGCACACAGAAACTCCACATAAATCACTATCATACAATGCTCAGGAGGAGAGAGATGGGAGTATGCGGTTAGTTATGGGAACTGAAGTTACGGAGCAGGATGGAGCGAGATCAGAAGGTTCATGCTGGCTGAACCCGACAGAGCCTAAAGCAGAAAGAGAATTTTGTACATTTATCCACAAGAACAAGCAGAAAGTCAGAAAGGAAAGAGAGAGAGCCAACGGAAGAGGTAGTTTTAAGAAGGCGGGGATAATCAGTGTATAGCCAGTTGTCCCCCTTGACCTAGAGAGGTCAAATAAATGAGAGGTGGGATTTAGCAATGTGACTGGTGATTTTAAAACCATACAGTAAAAGCAGAAACCAGGTTACAGTGAGTTGAGCACTTAATAGTAGAAGGGAAAAGAAAGAGGTCAGGAGTTTGAGGAAAATGAGGTTTAAGAGAGAATTGGTTTATTCGTTTAAGATGGTAAAGGACTTCACATACTTTTATGGGAAAATTAATTGGTAAATAATAAGCAAAATATATTTATTTGTTTTAAATTTATTATTAATTAGGAGTTAACACATATATCATTCCATCATTCAATCGCATCAAACAGTATTGTACAATTGTCACCACAATCAGTTTCCAAACATTCTTCTCCTTCTTGGAGTTCTTGACATGTCTCCCTTTTACACCCCATCTCTACTACTGTACCCACCCATTCCCCCGCCAGAAAACCTTATTCTACTTGCTGTCCCTATAGATTCATCAGTCCTCAGTTTCATATACCGAGAAACAGAAAAACATAGAACACAACTTCAAGAGAGTGACCCCAATGACATAACTCATCTGAGATAAACCCTAATATAAACAAACAAAAATACAGAAAATGTTGAAAACCAGACCAGGTTTGGATGGGGGGGTCAACCAACAAAGTTTTAGCTCTTCAAGTCCAGGTGTATGTCTTTGATCTTCTATCCTCATCCCTCCAAGGCACTGTTTTTAGTAACCACTTTCCTCTCCTCAGTTATGGATAGAGGAGATCATCAGAGGCGTATTTCCTATGTAGTTCCCACAAATGTATCTAGGGTTCCCACTGTCATCCATAGTCTCCTGTAAACCAAATTCTCACAATTTAGGCTCTAATACTAATCCCTCCTATGACTTCAGATGATATGATTTACAATATTTTGGTGAATGATGATGGTGTGCTTCTTCCATGTGGACTTAGTTGACATTTCACTTAGATGACTGCTTGTTTGGACACATGCCTTTAAGACCCCAGAGGCTATTTTATCATCTGATAGCCAGACACCATCTAATTTCTTCGCTACATTTTGCTATAGCATCCATATCTTTTGTGTTCCCTTCCTGAGGGCAAGTATGGAGCCAGAGCTATGATGTAAGAACTAATTTCTCTTAAGTTGGAGCTACTATTTAGGGGAGCCCAAAATCCATTCCTGGATGTTTTTTTATCTGCTTTTGTTTGTTTTTATCTGCATTTGGTTTGCTTTCACAACCTCTTTGTTAATTTATGGTAGAGTCTCATCACTCATCCCCATAGGGCATAATGATCTTCTGTTAATATTGTCTTTGATTTGCCCCCAGTACTAATTTTTTAAAGTCCTGTTGAGAGCAGACAATGTAGGCGACTCCTTATCACAGTACCTGAATTATTCACTTGTACACAATCTTTCTGTGGCTGAATGCTACTTCCACAAACAATGGGGGTTAATTGTCAGGGAAGTTTACAGTAATAACCACTGCGAATGTCAGTCAAAAATATATTGACTGAGTGCTCATTATGTCCCTGGATGAAGAACTATAAGCCCAGAGAGGTTCAACCACTGGCTCCAGGTCTCACAACCAGGAAGGAAAGAAAGGATTTGAACCTATGTCCCACCCTGATCTTAGTCACTGTGCAGGATGACAACAATAAGACTCTTCCACTGAATTTTGATCAATGAAATAGATTATTTGGTATATGGAGCCTATAATTATTGGTGTCTTGGTTTTCTTTTTTTTTTTTTTAACATTTTATTAGGGGCTCATACAACTGTTATCCCAA
>NW_022103920.1:42019541-42046509 GCF_000313985.2 Echinops telfairi
AGTGGCCTACTAATGGGCTTTGGGTCTCCACTCCGCACTCCCCCCATCATTCACTATGGTAAGATTTTTTGGTCTGATGATGCCTTAGACCTGACACTTGAATTAGTGACTTTATAATAGTAATGATTTGTGATTGCAACCGCAGGCTAAAAATGAAAGAAAAGCTGAAAAATAAAACAAGATGTGAAGTATTTTGCATGTATAAATTTTTAATTGTGTTTTAAACCTTTTTTCAATTTCTAAATAAAACCTACTTATGCATTACACCTAGCACGTGTAAGGTTTTTTTCTTTAGATGTGATTTGCCACCTTTCTACTTGAGATGGTATATGTTAAAATGCCTTCTTTTAAAATAAGCCATCTGTTTATAGTCTAGAAGTTATACAGATGAAGAACAAATGAGTTTGGCCTTGGCTAACATGGGGTAGAAATAATTATATTTTTGTAATCTTTCACATCAGAAGGAATGTCTTGTTTAAGTACAGTGTAGTATTAAATCCCAGCTTGTGGAAAACACTTACCAGCAGTTTTTGTGATGTTTTGATAAACACTCCACTGATAGGTAGGTGAGAAAAATGGCCCCGGGGAAAGGAAATGAATGATGACTGGGAAGGAGCCAGCTGGATGATTATGTGTGTGGAAGATCAGTTTTTAGAAAAACATTTTTATTTTTCCTGTCAGTATCTTCAGTTGTCAAATATGAAAACTTAGAATTGCATCCAAAATAAAATTGGCCCACGGGAAAGACGGCAGTCAAGGTTATCAAAACATTAGAAAACACAGAGGTATCCCACCCACTCCCAGCACCTGTGAGAAACTGCAAAAAAGAAGACAATGCCAATGTTGCCAACTGGACCATCTGTTCAGGGTAATGTTGGCCGGGTCAGTGTTTGGAATGACGACACCCGTCAGAGAGGTTCCCGTGGTGCAGGAAGCATGGGTGCTGGTGTTGGGGCAGGTCATTCTCCTCCTTTGGAATCAAAATAGAACAAATGTTTTGGCATTAGAAAGCTTACATATGGTGCACCATCCCTTGACTGGATATGCGAGTGTAGCTGGGTTCCCTTGGGGGGTAGGCAACCCCACAGCCCTTGATAGAAACATCAGAACCTGCACAAGCGCACAGATGTTCTCCACACTCCCACAAGCTTCAGTTGTTGGTGCCCGACTTGTGAAACAGAGGATGCAGGGATAACAGCAATGTTATCTGTATCAGGGATTGTGTTAGGCAATTAGCTCAATTATTCCATGAGTGCTTTTGAAAGAGATATAATCTATTTGGAAATCAAAACCAGAAGAGAGCGTTTGGGCTCAAAAGCACACAGATAACGAAGCTGTCTTTCTAAGTGCAGGGCTCAGCACCGTAAGCATGCAGATAATGCATGTTTTCATGAGGGCAGGGTTGATGATATCTTTCAGATGGTCTGAAATTCAAGACGCGTGAAACCCACCCCCTGCTGTCGAGTTGATTCTGACTCTTAGTGACCAAGTGGAAGTAGAACCGCTCCTTGGAGTTCCAAGACGGTAAATATTTACAGGACTAAGCAGGCTCACCCTTCTCCCTTGGCTAATAGCCTAATGTCTAACCTCCTGAACGACCAGGGGTCCCGTCAAGACAGCTTCGAACTCCAAACACACTGCCATTGAGTCAACGACGACTCATAGTGACCCTATAGGACAGTGTAGAGCTGCTCCTGTGGGCTTCTGAGACCGTAACCTTTCTGGAACGGAAAGCCTAGTGGCTACCACTTTCAAACTGCTGACCTTGCAGGTAGCAGACCCACGTGTAACCACTTCACTACCAGACCTTCCAGACAGCAGAGATGTGTTTATTACCCATTGTTTCATAGAGCATCAGTGGCTCATTCTAAGCCGTTAGCTGCAAACCGTAGGTAAAGGTTTAGTGAGCATAGGAAAGGAGCACATCAGAAGACAGGGTTTCTTCTTAGCTGAGACATGAAGGATGTTTAATTGTGTGTGAAGAATTGAGGGAGAAGTTAAATGGGTGACCTGCCAAAGGAGAGGGACCTGAATGTGGCAAGGCCTGAAGACAGGGCAGGGAAGAGTGCGCCATTTAGTAATACCATATGTACTCGATATAAGCCGACACGAACATCAGCAGAGGCACCTAATTTTACCACAAAAACTGCATGAACAATATGCTAAAAAACTCGGCTACACTCGAGTATGTACCGTAATTTCAAGAAGTCCTAGAGAGGAGAGGGCAGGGGGGAATCCTGAGAAGAAAGCTGGAATCATCTACCTTGAAAGGTTTTGCAGGCCATATAGGGAGTTTGGGTTTTGGTGGTATTTCAGCAGGGAAGTCAAGTCATTTGACCATTTTTCACTTTAGAAAGATCTCTCAGGGACCAGGATGCTGGCAATTGATCTGAATTGTGCAGGAACGGAGCAGGGAGCCTTTTGGTAGTAATTTAGTGAGAAACGATGCAGCCTGCTGAGCCATGCTGATGATCAAGAGAATGGGGAGAAGTGTGTGCATTGTAAAGATGAGTAGATTTGGAAGTTGGCATTGAGGGAGAGTGAGGTGTCAAAGATAATGCTCAAGTTTCTGACTTAGGTGAAGGGAGTGGGGCTTCTGCTGACAGTGAATCCATCAGGGGAAATGGGCTCAGTTTCAAACACTTTGGCATATTTAAGTAGAAATGTTCAATGTGAGATGTCAGGGAAGGCTCTTGGCTTGAGATACAGGTCTGATCATGGACTAAATTGAGGCCCCAGAGTGGATGAGATTACCTTGACAATGGAATGGAAGTCCACTGTGGATTGAGCTCTGTAGTACCAATCATTAGGGAGGGCAGAAAAAAGATCTTTCCAAAGACCCTGGAAAGAGACTGCTAAGTGTAGGAGACACCTAGGTAGGTGGGCACCTAGGAGGCCAAGGGTGAGCAAGGGAGTCTGCACATCAGCACTGTGATGTCAAGTGAAGCCCGAGAAGTGACCTTGATTCTTTCTAAATCTATAAATTTCTGAAGTGGTGGAAATAGTAAATGAAAATAATGAATCATTTTTGTCTATTTTAAAGATTGAAATAGTGGTCTCTAATAATAAAATTTTTTTTATTAGGGGCTCATACAACTCTTAACACAATCCATACATACATCAATTGTGTAAAGCACATTTGTACATTCATTGTCCTCATCCTCAAAACATTTGCTCTCCACTTAAGCCCCTGGCATCAGGTCCTCATTTCCCCCCCCTCCCCGTTCCCCCCTCCCTCATGAACCCATGATAATATATAAATTATTATTTTGTCATATCTTGCCCTGTCCGATGTCTCCCTTCACCCACTTTTCTGTTGTCCATCCCCCAGGGAGGAGGTCACATGTAGATCCTTGTAATCGGTTCCCCCTTTCCAACCCACTTTCCCTCTACCCTCCCATTATCGCCACTCACACTACTGGTCCTGCAGGGATCATCCATCCTGGATTCCCTGTGTTTCCAGTTCCTATCCGTACCAGTGTACATCCTCTGGTCTAGCCAGACTTGAAAGATAGAATTCAGATCATGATAGTGGGGGTTGGGCGGGGAGGAAGTATTTAGGAACTAGAGGAAAGTTGTATTTTTCATCATTGCTACATTGCACCCTGACTGGCTCGTCTCCTCCCCAAGACCCTTCTGTAAGGGGATGTCCAGTGGCCTACAAATGGGCTTTCGGTCTCTACTCCGCACTCCCCCCATCATTCACTATGATAAGATTTTTTTTCTGATGATGCCTGATACCTGATCCCTTCGACACCTCGTGATCGCACAGGCCAGTGTGCTTCTTCCATGTGGGCTTCGTTGCTTCTGAGCTTGTTTACCTTCAAGCCTTTAAGACCCCAGATGCTATATCTTTTGATAGCCGGGCACCATCAGCTTTCTTCACCATATTTGCGTATGCACCCATTTGTCTTCAGTGATCGTATCATGGAGGTGAGCACACAATGATATGCTTTTTTGTTCTTTGATGCCTGATAACTGATCCCTCGGCACCTTGTGATCACAAGAAGTTGGCTTCTTCCATGTGGGCTTTGTTGCTTCTGAGCTAGATGGCCGCTTGTTTACCTTCAAGTCTTTAAGATTCCAGACACTGTTTCTTTTGATAGCTGGGCACCATCAGCTTTCTTCACCACATTCGCTTATTCACCCACTTTGTCTTCAGCGGGTGTGTCGAGTAGGTGAGCATCATAGAATGTCAATTTAATAGAAGAAAGTATTCTTGCATTGAGGGAGTACTTGAGTGGAGGCCCAATGTCCTTCTGCTACCTTAATACTAAACCTATAAATATAGGCACATAGATCTATTTCCCCATCCTCATGTATAAATGTATTTGCATATGTACATGTGTTTATCCAGACCTCTATAAATGCCCTTTGCCTCCCAGCTCTTTCCTCTATTTCCTTTGACTTTCCTCCAGTCCCACCATCATGCTCAGTCCCTACCAGGGTTTCAGCAACTCCTTTTTGTTACATTACCCTTGATCATGCCCTACCAGGCTTCCCACACCCTCCTCACCACCAATTTGGGCCAGAGGTAGTGGTGTTAACTAACACAGGGACAAGGGAACAACAAGTGATCCAAATCGGTGGTAAAGTTTTATTTTTTAAGAAAACAAGTTTTATCATACAACATGAGAATTCTTTGTGTTTTTAATCATTTTTTAAAAAAAGATGGCATTAAGCATCACTCAGTAAATTTCTGAAAAAAAGCGCTACTTTTTTTTTTTTAAGTTGGAGATTTAGTAGGTCGCATTTATACAAGGTGAAGAACAGTCAACCATGTTAATGCTCAGGGTCACTGCAAAGTATCACTAAGGTCAGTAGATGATAAGAAAGCAGTAAAAGCTTAGTAATAGTAATAGCATGTTTGGTAGTATTTCTAGACATATGTACATTTCTTTTTTTTAATTAATCATTTTATTGGGGGGCTCTTACAAATCCTATAACAATCCATCATTCAATAATATAATAATAATAGTAAGGAAACTTGTACATATGTACATTTCAATGGAACCATAGTGGTGTAGTGGTAACACGTTGGGCTATGATCTACTCGGTTGGCAGTTCAAAACCACCAGCAGTTCCACAGGAGAAAGACTGTACTTTCTATTCCCATAAGCAGTTACAGTCTTGGAAATCCACAGAGGGGTCTCCATGAGTCAGTATCGACTCGAAGGCAGTGAGTTTTTGAGAGAGGGACACTTAGAGAAGCCCTGGTGGGGTAGTGGTTACAAGGTCTGCAAGGTAAACAGTTCAAAACCATCAGCCGCTCTGAGGAAGAAAGACGGGTCTCTCTACTCTCGTGAAGAGTTCTAGTCTTGGAATCAAACAGTCTCGTAGAGTATCTATGAACCAGCCTGGACTCCGTGGCAGTGAGTTTGTTTATTTTTTTAATGTATATTTAAGTGTGAACAAAAGCTTATTATCTAATAGATACTTTTGAAAGTACAGAAAGTAACTGTAACTGAAGAAAACAGCACTTTACATTCCTTGGGTTCCTACCTTTGATGATAAGGTAAATCCTAAAATTAATGCTCTGTATCTTTATCTTGTGTTGGCTTGCCCTTGCATACAACCTTTCTCAACTGTCTGTCCCCAGAGGATGAAACAAACATCTACTTGGAGTCAGGGGATAAAGAAAATACATATTTTGGCATTTTATTATTCGTTGAATCCTTTAGTGAAATACCTGTTAGACTTCCTAAAAAAATATCAGTAATAATAACCAGTTGTCAAAGAACAGGTGACACAGAAAGTAGAATCGATAGTCTCTTAGGAGTCCAAAATCAAACAAAGAAATAGCTGCCCTGCCACGGGACACCGTGGTTACTGTGGGAGTTCATGTGGTGATGTTGTCTTTAGGATACTTTCTTAAGAATTCTTGCTGAAAAGTGGCTTTTCTGTGACGTTGCATCGACTTTTAGAGGCTCTCTCTCACAGGTACTTAAACCCCACGTCTCTTGAAACTCTTCAGAATCATCTTTCTCCAAGGATATTTCATCTAGCAGGTCTCAAGGTGATTTCACGCATCCCTTCTTAAAGAGAGATTCAGGGTTTTGAGTTTCAGTGGGTGGCAGTCAATGACAATCCCAGACTCTGCCCAGAGGAGAAGTTGGACGTCTTTTCTGTGCTGGCGTTTTCTTTTGCTGTGGTCATTTGAGGAGTAGGTCATAGGTTTATGTCTGTGGGGTAGTTTTAACCTCGCATATTAAGTTTGCTTATTGTGTTTAGTATCTAGCATCTTTTTGGAATGATAATGCATTAATTAAATCTCTATTGCATACATTGTACATATTTTTTTTAATTTATTTTTTTCTTCATTGTACATATTTAATGTATTAAACAATACTTCAAAAAGTAGCCTGCTAAGCCATTTGAAAATTACGATTTCAAAATATGTTCATGTAGCCTGGTTGGGGTGTGAATAATAAGCGATTATAGTAATGCAAAATCTTGAAGGTTGTGCCTGTTATTTCTAATAATAATAAAATAGATAAAACATTGGTGATGTAACTCCCTTATCTTGCTATTTAGAAATGTTGAAATATACAAAGGAATTAAATTGTCAAGGAAGGATACCTTCACATTCACAGATGAAATGATGTTCTAGAGAATAGATAAATAAACTCTAGTACATACACACAATGGAACATTATCTCTTAAACACCGCATGACATGGACGGATTTGGAAGGTATTATCCTTAACAAAGCTAATCCATCTCCTACAGACGGTTACTGCATGGCACCACTGTTACAAAAGAAAAGGCTAAGAAAGATGGTTTTCATGCCAAAAACACATTTTGAAGGCTGTGGCAAGGGGTGGGAGGAGGGCAGATGGGAAAAAGATAGGGCCACATACACAGGGGGCTTACTGGGCTTAACAGAAATACACAACTAAGAAAAATCACATTATCGTGAAGATGTAAAATAGTGCTCAAATGGGCTAATGGTGAACAAATCCTTGGAAGCTCGTACCTATTCTAGGGGAAGGTTTGCATTTTGGCAGTGTGGCTTGGCCTATGCTTTGGTGTTGAGTCTTGCTCCAAGCTAATCATGAGTCTTCCTCTTTTCCCCCCTTTTTAAGTAGGGCACCCCATTCAAAGCCCCAGGTACTGGAGCCCATGTATCTTCCTGACACAGACCTTGGGCCTAACCTAGTCACAACTCTTCTGAAACTTCCTCAGCATTTCCGTTTGAAAGCCCAGTGGCTTCAATTCATGACGTTGTGCTGCTATTGTTGTCAGATGCTGTTCTGACCCATAGTGACCCGGGTACAACAGAACCGCACGCCTGCCTCGTCCTGTGCCAGTCTCACAGCTGTTGATGTTGGAGCCATGGTGTCAATCCAGCTAGTCATTATTGCCATTGCCTCCCTTTAACCGTACAGCTCAATGCAGCTCCATCGAAGCTGAGCACTTCCTGCGGTTCAGTATCGCAAGTGGCACGCGGTGTCACGTACAAAGGAAGTGAATGACCCAGTCCTAGATTCTAGGGTTCTTTTCGCTTACCTGGAAAGACAAGGCACTTAAGAAACAACGTGAGAGTTATAAGACAAGAAAGCCAGTCTCTGTTGGCTTACATAGAGGGTTCATGGTGCATTCATGACTGGGGAGAAAGGAACAACCAGATGGCTGCAATTTTAAGGAAAGACATCGCAGGGAAGATACAGACTTTGAGATATCTCTAAAAGTATGCATTTCAGTCTAGAGAGAAATCCCGGGACTGAAAAGAAAGAAAGAAAATATATTTTAATGACATGATAGTTGCTAATGACAGTTTATTGCTTGGCATCCACCTTCTTTCTATTTTAGTCTGTTTTGACCTACACATGATACTTATAATAAAGGTATTTATAACGGGATTTCTCTGGGAGGCTTTGCTATTTCAGCTTAAGGTCCCTCTACTTTTTCCTGTCAGCTTCCATACGGAGTCAGTAACCAGTAAGTTGACTTTCCGTTCTGAAATTGTAGACCCAGACATCTGTGAAAGTGTGATCATTCTAATATGATAAATACAGCCTTGCACTTTAGAAATTCCGGGCCGGGAGACATTGTGTGACACTTGTGTCTTGCACCTCAATAAGTAGAACTGATAAGGTAAATAGTGAAAAGTAAATGTTATAGCTATTATTTATTTATAATTTGTAACCATTTACTTATGAAAATCATCAGAAGTTTACTGTGTGGAAGCAAGCCAAAAAGTATTGCAACACATTCATTGAAGCCCTTATTGAACAATGATATCACATTGGAGTTGTTGTTTACTGACATATCCTCCATCTATGTCTACACACTTCCAAAGGTGATGTTTCCATCCCTCAAACCATTGCTGAAAGAATTCTACACTCTTTAATTTACACCATGTAAAATGACAGTTTCAGAATTCTCAAGGAATAGAAATTGTGTCCCCCTTGAATGTTCTTTGAGCTTGGGAAGCAAAAAGAAGTCTGAGGGGGCAAGATTAGGGTTTTACTGTGGATGGGCTTTTCCCAATGGAGTTCTCTGTTCTCAATGGTAGGTGTGGACAAAAAGACTAAAAGGCAGTTATTAAAGATACATGCCTGCAAGGCAGACCTGCTGTAGACCACCATGGCTCCATACGACTTGAGTTTTATAAAGTATAGTATAAGGATTAATCCAATAAGCCATAACAACTTTAAGTATATATATATATATATATAAAATATCTATGGTTACCTATAATTTAATATGATATATTCATTATCTACATTTAGAATACTCCATTACACAGCTCTATCTAACTTCCATTTAACAACATCAGAATTCATGGCACAAAATAGAAAGAACTAAGAAATGGGCAAGCCTAAAATCAGAGTTGGAGATTTATAAAATGCCCGGCCCAAAGGGAACATACTAGTTTTTCAGCTCTTGCTTCTGATTAGTGGGGGAGGGACACTTCTTATTCGGATGTGTGGTCACGTCTCTTTATCACTAAACTCTGGGAGAAATTTATGACATTAAATTAAGGACATGTGTAGTATCTGTTCTTATCAGTTTAATACCTGATACGTCCTCTATCCAAGGACAATATAGTAAATTAGTTTTTGGAGCAGGGAGATGGATTAGGAGCTTGCTCCGTCCACTCCACGCGTCGACCTGGTATTGCAGTATTTCCAGGACCGGTGCAAAAAAAAAAAATTAAGAACACGTTCTTAGTACTTGAAGGTTCTAAAAAGATAGAGAAACAATTCCCAAAGTGAGTAAATGATTTAATAATTTCTATAAAATAGAATTCAAGAAAATATATTTAATTCATGATTTTGTGGAGGTAGGTTTAGAAAACATTGTTTTGCCACTTAAATTTATTTTAACACAGGAAGAGAGATTAGGAAACCCCAAATATTAACATAACAAGCTTTCTCTGCATATCCAGTGTGTCAACCAAACTTCTGGCTTGCACAGTCCCCGATACCCTGTTTTACTACTCAGCAAAGGGATCCTTATGTTCTAGGTAACAGAGACGCAGGTGGTTTCTGTTATGAGAATTCTGCCGCTGTCTGTATTCATGTCCATGTGGAGCACCATCCCTCTTAAGCATGGGGGTGGCCTTAGGGGTCCCTTTGGGTAGGGCCAATTTTTTTTCTCAAAATAGAGCTTTGAGTTTTGTCAAGTACTTGGACCGAGCAGGAGGGCACTTGGCGCCAGGAGGAAAAAAGGCATTGAAAGGGGAGGTGGGAGGACACAGTGGACAAATTTGGCTGACTTCACGGCGTTGCCTGGGGTCTGCTCTGGTTTGGAATATGAATTAGGCAGTTTGTGATTGGTACACAATGTCAGATCACAGAAAGAAAATTAGTAGCTTCCCCCCTCTCACTATTCTGTGAAATGAAATCAAGAATACATCTGTTTGTATAGTTACTAAACACAATGGGCTCCTGCAGCCAAGAAGAGATTACATTTCAGGTGAAAGAAGAAAATACACCAAATCAGGAGCAGCACTGATTTTACAATAGCATATTCAAAGGTACAAATTCCGAGCCAACCATTAACTTACATATGTCAGTGAAAGACATGCCAGTTTTTCACCTAGGACATATTTGGATATTCCCAGTTACTTTTTAATTTAAATGCAATAGTTGCATAGAAGGTTCAATGACTCTGATCCAGCACATTTAAGATGACGTGTAATATATATTTTGGGAAAAAACGATGCAGAGACTTCATGGTTTCATATTTTCCTGCCCACGGGGAACACAACAAACTTGTATGTGGACATTTATTTTTCAGCAAGGCAATATAATGAACTAATCTTTCTTTTAAGCATTGACATATTGGGGCACTATTATCAAACTGGGAAATATGGCTTATTGAGCTTCACTTTTAAATGAAGGTACTGCCTCAGGGCTTGAGTGCACTGTCTGCAAAAATAAGAGTGCATAAATCATATTTATTTCGTAACAAGGACCACACTGAAATGTTTAGCTAAATTTCTAAAGGTAAATACAAACTGTCACTCACTCCGCGGTGGCAGAACTTTTGCACCATCTGTGGGGTCACCATGAGTTGGAACCGACTCAATGGCAGTGAGTTTCTGTTTGAGTCTGTTAAGGCTGTGAGTTTGAAGTCATCTAATTTCAGTCATCTCTCATTTTTAGCTACAGTTACCTAATTTCAAAGTATGAAACAGTTTTGCATATCTCCTGGTATTGTTTAGTAGGTGAAATATATTAACCTATTAAGGCAGTACTTGCAAAATGCTAATGAATTTTTCTCTAATTGACTAATAAACAAAGTCATATCTACTTCTTTGTTTCCAGAGAGTGCATGTATAAGAATTCTTATGCTTCACTCTGACTTTCTGATTTATGAACTATTTTAATATATGTTATGCTACTTGATCTATGTACTATACCATCAATAAAACATCTACAATATTTAACCTCATTTTTCAGGCAAAGAAACCCAAATCCAGTAGTTGGGTAAATTTAGCAAGGCTTCGTGACTTTGAAATAGCAGCGTTGGTGCTAAATCAAGGTATCTTGACTCTGAATTCAGAAATTTCTACTCTCTGCCTCACTGCGTATGAATTTCCTCCGGCCCCCGAACCCCCATGATAGGGCCTTGAAATACAATTTATTTCAAGGCCTTGAAATACAAGACTAACGCAACTTGTGACCCTGAGCGTGCCACATACAGTGGAATTGTGCCGTTTAGTTGTTGAAATAAGAAGACAGAGAAATAAATGGTGCAAATGATGATTCTATTCACCGCCTAGTCAAAGAGCACGCACCGCTGAGTAATGGTGAGTCAGGAGGCACGAATCTATTGTGTCCTCAGCTGTCTGAGCTCTTGCATGGTTCTGATAGAGTGAAAATCCCCCTGGGCTGCGTGTAACGATATAGTTTAAGGATGCATCTGTTTTGCACAAAACTGCACTTTAATGCAAGCCAGAAATCTCAGATGTACTCAGCTAACAGAACAACAATCTCTGCCAATACTGAGCAACTTGGGAGATATTTAGAGATAATATTGATTACAAATGCTTTTACCTTATGTGAGGTGTAAGATGTCACTCTACCATGCAATGTTTAAATGAAGCATTGCCATCTGTACAATGAGTCTAATATGGCCTTTTTACCACTCTCAGGGGGAGTTCAGGTGAAGAAGTGGACAGAAAAGTGCCTTGAAAAAGATCACTGTACACAGATAGAGGATATAAATCTTGGTGGTCTAGTTAATGAAATCCCATGGGACAAAGTCTTTATACAACCTTTTATATTCTGCAGTGAACCTAGAGCCCCATAGAGGCCCCCACTTTAAGCCCCATTCCATTGCTTTTAGGCAGAAAATCTTCCTCAAAACTCCAAGGATGCATGCCCCATGAAGCTGTGGTTAAGGAGACCACTGCTAGGCAGCCATCAAAGGACCACTCTCCCTCACGCAGGAGTGCAGCATTCAAGCCACAGCAGCCTGCGCTCTGCAGACCTGGGGTCCAGCCTCAGCAGTGTCACTCGTGACTTGTCTGTCTGCACAGTCACCTCGCCTTCCTAGGTCTCCATCTCCTCACCTGTGCAGAAAGGAGGACACGAAGTAAATGGTAGCAGGGCCCTTTTCAGCGCTAGCACAGTGAGTCATTCATGGGCTGCGTAAGATTGCCTTTTGGGCAGAGACTTTGTTTTTCCTCCTTTGTTCATTCTTTCAGCATTTCCCCAGTCACAGTCATCTCAACACTTTGTTCAAAATGACTGACTTCTGAACTGATGCCGGGGGCTTAGGTGGAGAGCAAATGTTTTGAGAAGGATGAGGGCAATGGATGTATACATGTGCTTTACACAATGGATGTATGTACGGGTTGTGATAAGAGTTGTAGGAGCCCCTAAGAAAACGATTTTAAAAAATGGCTGACTTCTTTCTTCTTAGTTGCACAGCCGACCACGACTGGCATCCTGCATCGCTGCTTTTTCTTTGCATTCTCTTTTGCTGGGCGTTCCTGTTTGAATATTTTGGGTAAAGAGGTTCTCGAAACGTGTCTTCCTTTTAGTCTCTCACTGCTGTTTCAGTTTGTTAGCTGTCTAGCCTGCTCGATCCTCCATTCCCAAGAAACGTTGCTATGAGCTTGAATAGATGCCAGATTCTCACCCTTAAATGTATGGCTTTCATTAAGTAAGCCCTTTCACTTGTCCGTATAAATTCTATAGCTCCCTCCAACCCTTTAAGATCAGAACCGTTCCCATAAAGTTGGGAAGTACAATGGTTTTTTGACGAGGAGATAAGATCAAGTAAAAATGTTCATTGCTATTTTGTCTCTCTTGAGTATGTCTGTAAGGTGAAGGAAAGCATAGGCATTGGAAAGATTGAAAATCTGAAAGTTTGAGGGACACAAAAATAGTTAAACTTTGCTATTGGTAAACTCATAAATTAATTCCAGGCTTTCCATCAGCCACTCTGGTCATAACTCCAGACTCTCTTGGATAAGGTCAGTGTGTAAGAAATCCAAGAAACAGAGTGGAATAAATGCAGGTATAAATTTTCTAATGGAAGAAGTAAAACAAAACAAAACAAAACAAAACAAAACAAAACAAAACACGAAGGCTTTCCCCGCCAAGGTACAGAAAGGCTGACCTTTCATTGTCTGCATCAGAAAGTCCTTGGCTGTCAGGGAGTTTGAAATACTGTAGCAGTATCTGAGTCTTTGGATATTTTTTGATATGTGTGTACAGGAGGGTAAAGGTGCCAGCAGAGAAATGGGCAGTTTTGGGATTGGCGATTCCCTTGTGGATTGGCCTCTTCCCTTATGCCTTGACCTGGCTTTCTCGTCCCCTCCCCGACCCACTCTTCTTTACCCCACCTCTTTTACTTTTCCCACCTTGTAGGCTCTCTGACCTGTGGCTCCCGTTTTCATCTCACTGCAAAGCACATGGTAGTCCCCAGTACAATGCTATTGAAATGAAAATATAAATTACAGTTTTACTGTGCAAACTCGTCATTTTAAGGTAAAAGCCAAACGTACATCATGATTCCTAGATAAGGGCCTATGGGTGAAGGGATCGGGCTCTAAAAGGCAGAAAGAATTGGGAGAATTTAAACAAAACTGAGAAAGGATAGAAATCTAAGCCTGTGCATCCAAAGACAGCCAGGAAGCTGTCTTCCAGTAAACAGGAGCCAACTTGTGGTATAAAGGATGATTAAAAACCTATTTTTTACCTCAGTCTTAACTGTTGGTTACCTTGATGAGGTTCACCAGGAACTAGTATGCGGTTTACCTTTTCAATAAAAGTAATAATTAAAATGAATATATCTTAGTGTTTTATAATACTCTTTTCATCTACTTGTTTTTTTCCTTGGCCTTGATTTTGATGCAACTCTCTATATTATAACAGCCCAATAGTGAATATTTCAGTAAAAATCTCTAAAATTAGAGACTCAAAAAACATAACCAAACATTATTATGCCCAAACAAAACAAACGTTCCTTAATATAAAAAATATACCTATCCTGTAAGTGCTCATTCCCAATGGATGTATATATGAAGCGGCTTCAGAAATTTGTGCAAAATTTCATTATAAATTAATTCCATTTTCATGCACTTTTGAAGCTCCTTTGAATATGTGAATGTGCATGTATGTATATATATGTCTCTCTTTCTATATATATATGTATAATGTATTAGTCTGGGTATTTTAGAGAAACAAATCCACAGAAACTCATATGTATAAGGAGAGTTTTATATAAAGGGTAAGTGTACATCAAGAAAACATCCCAACCCAGTGCTGCCCAAGCCCACAAGTCTAACATTAACCCATATATCCGACACCAATCTACAAAGTCCTCCTCCATCTCACAAAACACTCACAATGACACTGATTGCAGAAGGAAAGCCGAACCAGTGAATGTGTAATAAGCACTGGCCGGGGTCTCCACACGGCTGCTCCAGCACCCAGGGCTGCATCAGGGTAGGTCCCTGTGGCTTCTCCTCAGGAATGTCTTGCAGGAAGTGAGCCTTGTCAGCTGAAGCAGGGAACTGGCTCAGGAACTGGCTCAGAAAGCAAGAGACCTATAACTAGAAAGATGAGACTCACCGAGCCATTTATCCCTCTGCTCTTCAATTAATCCCATGTGTGTTTATCGGCCAGGTTGGCACAATAAACTTTAAGTCTCTCATACACACACACGCACATACACACATTCTCTTGTACTTTGAGCATGTTATCAGAAGGGACTAATTTCTGGAGAAAGACGTCCTGCTTGGTATCATAGCAAGTCAGTAAACAAGGGGAAGCCCCCAAGGAGATGGGTTGACACAGTGGCTGCAGCGATGGGCTCAGACTAATAATGATTGTGAGGACGGCGCAGGATTGGGCAGTGCTTGGTTCTGTTGTACGCAGGTTGCGGTGAGTTGAACACAACTCGATGGCACCTGGTAACAACCACCACCACATATCCGCATATTCTTTGAGCCAGAATCCAAATGAAGTCTGAACCTTGTGATTGATTGATGTGTCTCTCAAGCATCTTCTAAATTACACCCCCCCTTTGTTATTTCTGGTGAAGATGTTAGGTGTTGGAGTTGATTAATTATATCCCATGTCCTTCTGATCCCATGTTTCTTGTTAGTTGGATTCACATTGTCCCCTGTCAAAGCTGCTTCATAGATAATTTGGGGAACTTGATTCAGGAAACACGTACTTTCTAGTTTTCTCTACTTTCATGACGTTAGTAGCCTTGATAGCCATTGTCAGGAAATATTCGTTCATTATAAGATCTCACTTCTCTAAGAAGAAGTGAGCCTAGGTTTTCAGTTTTTGCCAGTTCCTGTGGTGTAAATATTCCCATCACAGTCAGTTTAAAGCTATCAATGTGATGTCACTGAATTCAATGTTGGGACATAATGCACAATCAGCTTTATCAAGCTAGTACAACCACTAGAATAACATAACGCTGCTGCTACTTCATAGAGTTGTACTGAGAATATATTGAAAATAAGCTGCAGGTCATGTAATAAGCAGCAATAAATGACAGCACTTGCTGTTTGTTATTATCTGCATCCTAATGAGAATCCTTTCCCATCTGAGAGAGCTCTTCAACAAGTTCTTCCTCATTACATGTTTTCCTGCATCTAAGCATTCAGTTTTTATTACTATCCTAGGACCCATAAAGCAGTTTGATCTAATTCACTGACTTACTTCATATAGTAATTGGCTTCCTACACATTATAATTAAAATAAAAACTTAAAATACCTCAATACTTTAGTGAATATAGTAAAAAATGTTAATGCATTTTCTAACCAAAATTCATGAGATGATGAAGTACCTTGTGTTTTGAGGAATAGATATCAAGTTATTATTTCAGAGAATTTTTAAAGTCATGTCATTATTAATTACCTACTACTATTGATAGAAATAGCTGGGAATCAGCTATCAAAAGATATAGCGTCTGGGGTCTTAAAGGCTTGAAGGTAAACAAGCGGCCATCTAGCTCAGAAGCAACAAAGCCCACATGGAAGAAGCACAGCAGCCTGTGTGATCACGAGGTGCCAAAGGGATCAGTTATTAGGCATCAAAGAACAAAAATCATATCATTGTGTGCTCATCTCCATGATACGATTGCTGAAGACAAATGAGTGCATAAGCAAATGTGAAGGAAGCTGATGGTGCCCGGCTATCAAAAGAAATAGTGTCTGGCGTCTTAAAGGCCAGAAGGTAAACAAGCAGCCATCTAGCTCAGAAGCAACAAAGCCCACATGGAAGAAAAACACCAGCCTGTGTGATCATGAGGTGTCGAAGGGATCAGGTATCAGGCATCAAAGAACAAAAAAATCATATCATTGTGAATGAGGGGGAGTATGGAGTGGAGACCCAAAGCCCATCTGTAGGGAACTGGACATCCCTTTATGGAAGAGTCATGAAGAGAGACGAGCCAGTCAGGGTGCAGTGTAGCAACAATGAAACATACAACTTTCCTCTAGTTCCTAAATGCTTCCTCCCCACCCCACTATCATGATCCCAATTCTACCTTGCAAGTCTGGCTAGACGAGAGGATGTACATGGTACAGATAGGAACTGGAAACACAGGGAATCCAGGATGGATGATCCCTTCAGGACCAGTGGTGAGAGTGGGGATACCCGGAGGGTGGAGGGAGGGTGGGGTGGAAACGCGGAACTGATTATAAGGATCTACATATAACCCCTTCCCCAAGGGATGGACAATGGAGGAGTGAGTGAAGGGAGATGTTGGACAGTGTAAGATATGACAAAATAATAATTTATAAATTATCAAGGGTTCATGAGGGAGGGGGTAGCGGGGAGGGAGGCGGAAAAATGAGCTGATGCCAAGGCTTAAGTGGAGAGCAAATTTTTTGAGAATGATGAGGACAAAGAATGTACAAATGTGCTTTACACAATTGAAGTATGTATGGATTGTGATGAGTTGTATGAACCCCCCAATAAAATGATTTAAAAAAAAGAAATAGCTGGGAATATTGCAGCTCTCCATTAAACTTACAAGGTAATGAACAACATAAGCCCAAGTCAATTTTTCGTGGCTAGCCTTCCAGGTTTAAAACAAGTCAAACTAGGACCTTTAGAAGATGCCACTCATTAGTTTACTCACAATGATCTGACATTTTTTTGTTTAAATGGGGATGTGAGGAATGTACTTGTAATTGTCCACATTTTGAAAGGACAGAAATGGTCTCAGTGTCATACATTGGTGGATCTTCTCCGTTAATCTTTTCTTAGTGCATGCAGGCAAATTAGATAAACCCTGAAACTCCACCAGTATGTTCTGAAACCCAGTTATTTGGATTTCCAGAAATTTGGTGATGATTTGGTACAATAACCTATAGAGCTATAGGTTTTTAGGAAGCATGAGTCAGGTGCCAAAAAGTTGCATCAAATCGAAATTGGTTCTGGTGTATGGTGTTTTTAATGTACAATATTATACATAGAGCGTTGAGATGATAAGCGTAAGCTCATTAGTTCCAAACCACCAGCTGCTCTGGGGGAAAAGATGAGGCTTTGTACTTCCCTAACGAGTGACATCTCAGAAACCCACGGGGCCGTTCTGCCCTGTCCTCTAGGACCACTGGAGTCCGAATCAACTCGATGGCAGTGAGAGAAGTATGGGCAAATGGACCGAGAATTATAAGAATTAGATATGAAAACTTTAAAGAGATGAATTGTGTCAGGCATAATAGTGGTAAAATAGAGTAGCTATTCTTTTGATAGCACTGACCTCAGAGTTATGCACATGCCCACAAAGTGCATAAAACACGCATTGTGAAATCTTCTGAAAATTTCTTGAATTCCTACTTATTTGCCCTCATTTGCCTCACTAGATTTTAAAACTTATTTGGTTAATCTTTCAAATCTAAAACCAATAATTTTCCAGTTTACCCAACGATTGGCCAATTTCATGAGGAGCTGAGAAAATATAGAACAAAACTATTTGACCTCCATCCTTCTGTTTTCTTTGTCCTGCAGACAAGCCCTCCTCCAGGCTGGCATTCATTTCAACGGCTAGTTGGACATAACAGGGCCAATTAATTAGTAAATAAGATTTCCATTATGTTGTCAATGCTTATTATAATAAATATTAAAGCTGTTGGAGCACCCCAGTCATGCTACTGGGGTATCTGTGTGTTCTGCTTATTAAAGTGATGGGTAATAAAGGTGATGAAATAAGAATGTATAATTAAGGCTACAGTAATGACAGTGCTGATGTGGGTCTTAAAGAGAATGCTCTTGGTGAATCAGCTAAGTATTAGCAAAAGTTATATTTCCCCACTAATACTAGGATTTGTTAAAAGGTGCTTACAACTAGAAATCATCAAGCAAACATATATAGTGAAATTCTTCCATGAAAAGTGCCTTATTTCTGAAGGCTTCTAAATCCTAATCCCCATTACAAACTTCCAAAATATCTGGTTTGATTAATATCTTTTATTATCATGTTATGTATTTTAGAAATTTAGCTATCATGTCAAAGCTGAATAGGGTATGTCAAATGACAGGAGCTAACATTTACTAAGTATTACCAAATGCTAAGTACTATTCTAAAGATTTTGCTTATGGTAACTCACTTAATCTTGTAAATAATTCCATAAAGTCAGTATTATTGTAATCCGCGTTGCATGGAAGGGAGAATGGAGCACTAGGAAATTTAAATCACCTGTTCATAGTCATTCAACTAAGTGACAAAGGCAGAATTTGAATCCGGCCCTTAACATCCGCCCCAGTGTGTTTACTTGCTGCACAATACTCATTCTATTAAGATGGCATAGACGGAATCTGAGTATTTTCAAAAGGACCTTTGTCATGGGTATGGCTAACATGCTCAGCGGCTCACCCAAAGGTTGGAGGGAGATTTGAGTCAACCCAGAAGAAAAGCCTGGCCATTCACTTAGAACAACAAAAAATCAGTGATTGGAAACTGCATGGAGAATAGTCCTCTGATATAACATAGTGTGTCCACCAATTGGGTTCCACTCAACTGCAACTGGTTGGATGTAATGGCATAGAAATATCAGTGAAGCAGTAACTCTCAACTCGCAGGGCTATGGAGTCAATGCTGACGCATGATGACTCCCTGTGGGTTTCCGAGACTGCAGCTGTTCACAGGAGTGAAAAGCCCAGTCTTTCTCCTGAACTAGGAACTAGAATTCCCCGAACCCAATGCACTGCCATCGAGTAGATTCTGATTGGTAGCAACTCTAGCAGACAGCAGAGCTGCTCCTTCGGGTTTCCAAGGCTTTAAATCTTTACAGGAGCAGAAAACCTCATCTTTCTCTCATAGTGGGTTTGAACTGTTTGCTGAACTTTGTGGTTTGCAGTTTAACTCCTAATCCCCTATACCACCAGGGCTTTCTAAGCAACTAACGATAACTGTTTTAAATAAAAAAATAGCCAAAAACTTCTGCAAAGCCTAAAGAGGTGGTTTGTCTTCCTCCTTCCCTGGTGGCTTGTTTTTCTGGAGTAGAACAACTGATTAGCATATTTTATTCCTGTTGTTAAATGCCAAGCTTCTTTGCCACGACTGGATTTGCCTGATTGCAGCATTTAGTGCACTGCTTGGCAGTTCTCTAAGGAGCTCTTAGACGTCAGCTGTAAATCATCTGCTCAGCCTCACTGACTGTGAGCTCAGTACCTCCCACCTGGTGTGCTGGGAACAGGCATCTGACGCTTGCCAGATGTGGGAAGAATCGTGATCAGCCTCGCGGGGCTACACTGCAAATTAGAAGGTGCCTTCGCAGCTCTCTGGACAGGCCCTTACGTGTGCAAATCCTGTTCCTTGTAATTGGAATTGTATTTTGTAAATCCCTGTACACCCAGGTGAGACCGTGTGACACGCCTGCTTGTTGAATGCAAAAGAAGACCTGCTTAACAGGGCCGACGTGGCTTTCTCTGAAAAAGCGGACTGTGTGGCTGGGCTTTTGTAATCGCAGTCTTTTATGCAATTAGGGTTTCATAAAAGTGCTTTCAGTGCTTTAAAAAAAAAGCGAATTCTACATTTAATGGTAATGGTCTTTCCTAGCTATATGGTCAGATTTTAGAGGTGAAAAATGATTTGATTTGCCTCTTGAGCCATCTTTATTTATAAAGATATTATTATTAAACTCTGACTAATCAGTAACATACGGTGCAGGAATAGTTGGATGTATAGGCATGTAACAAACCAGGATAGTATAAAATATTTACTTTTGTTCAATGCTGCCCTCATATTTGAAGATCTTGAAGTGACAAATACAATGAGCATTATACTGTAAACACTCATAGTCTTTTAGTTTTGTTACCCATTTGCTTCCAATATTGATATAATACATGAGTGGCAATGAGTTATCTTTCTTTAGAGGAACATATCGATTTTTGAAACACATGCTGACTTCTTTTTCCAATGGCAAAGCTAAAAATTTCTCTTAAAACTTTTGGTCAATAAATATATTTCCTGATGTAAATGAAAATTATTCTCTCCCCCTCTTTCTGTCCAATCCTCCACCCCATTATTTTATGCTGTGTTATTTTATAGCTTGAATTCTAGATGTGTTTTGATTGTAATAAGTTGCATCATATAAATTAAAATATATGTAGGATATTATTTATTTTTGTTAACTTTTTAATTTTATTGTTGTTGAGCATACACAGCAAAACAAACACCAATTCAACCATTTCTATATGTTCAATTCAATAGCATTGATTATATTCTTCCAGTTGTGAAACCATTTTCACCATCATTAATTGAGTTGTTTCTCCTCCATTAACATAAAATTAGCATCTCCTAAAGTTCCCTAGCTGAAAGCTGCCCTCTCAAAATAGAGCCTATCATAATGATGTAGATAGAGTACAATGTTCAGGACCCTCAAATGAACTTAGAGAACATCTCAAGAACAGATATTATGCGTTGAATACTAGTGACAAAATGTTTGATGAGCTCTAATAGCATCATACATGACGAAAACAAAAGGTCATTAAAAAGACAGGAAAGAAAAGATCAAAGTGAATGTTAAAAGAGACTCTAAAACTTGCTTTAAAACATAGAGTACCAAACACAAATAGAATAAATTATGAAGTAAAAGAGCTGAAGAGAGATTTTCAAAAGGTGGCTCAAGAAGACAGTGTTATAATAAAAGGTGAAGAGACCTGGAGTTTAAAATCCAAAAGGAAAAACTCGTTCAGCCCATCTCAAGCCGAAAGAACTGAAGAAGCACTTCAGGCCTTGAGTTTCAGTACTGAAGGATTCTATGGGCAAAATATTGAATATTGCAGGAAGCATTAAAAAAATGGAAAGAATGCACAAAGTCACTGTACCAAAAGACCTAGTGGACACTGAACCATTTCAAGAGGTATCATATGATCAAGAACTGGTGGTACTGAAAAAAGAAGTCCAAGATGTATTGAAGGCATTAGTGAAAATCAAGACTCCGAGAATTGATGGAACACCAAAAGAAATGTTTCAACAAGCTGATGAAGCACTGGAAGCACTCACTCGTCTATGTCAAGAAATTTGGAAGACAGTTACCTGGCCAACTGATCGAAAGAGACCCATATTTTTACTGTTGCAAAGAAAGATAGCTCAACGGGATACCATTACCATCACGTGCAAGAAAAATGTTACTAAATATAATTCAAAAATGGTTGCAAAGTATATCAACAGGAGCTTCCAGAAATTCAGGCTCAAGAGAAATTCATAGCTCAACAGGATACCATTACCATCACATGCAAATAAAATGTTACTAAATATAATTCAAAAATGGTTGCAAAGTATATCAACAGGAGCTTCCAGAAATTCAGGCAGAAATTCATGAGATATCATGAGAGAGATCATTGCTGATTTCAGATGGATCTTGACTGAAAGCAGGGAATACCAGAAAGAGGATTACTTGTGTTTTATTGACTATGCAAAGACATTTGACTATGTGGATCATAACAAACTAGGGATAATATTGAAAAAAATGGGGACTACTGCATGGTTTAAAATAAAGAAAGGTGTTTGACAGGGTTGTATCCTCACATACGCATTTAACCTGAACAAATAGTCTGAGAAGCTGAACTACATGAAGAATAGCATGACATCAGGATTGGTGGAAGGGTTATTAACAAGCTGTGATGTGGAGACGGCACAACCTTGTGTGCTGAGAGTTAATGCATTAACTACTTTTGTAAGAAAACAAGGAAGCAGTTGCTGATGAAAATCAAAGACTTCACCTTTAAGTATGGACTAAAGAAAACCAGTCCTAAATCTTCACAACTGGCCAAATAGACAATGCCATGATAAACAGAGAAAAGATTGAAGTTGCCAAGGGTTTAATTTTGCTTAGATTTGCAATCAATGCTCATAGCAGCTGCAGTCAAGAAATCAGGTTGGGTAAATCTTTAGAGATAATAACAAGAATCAGAGTTTCTAGGGGGTATGACGGGCGGGGGTGGTAATTGGGAGTCGATATCAAGGAGTACAAGAAGGAAGAAACTGAAAATGATTGTGATAGCAACTCTGCATAATACTGACTTATTGAATGGTGTGTCTGGATAATGTGTCTAATAATATGATGTGGAAAAAAGATAGAAAACAACATATTGCATTGCAAAAATTTGCTGTAGAGGATCACTTTAAAGTGTTAAGCAAGGTTGTCGAGTTGAAAATAGTAAGGTGTACCTGACCCAAGCCATGGTATTTTTAATTTCTTCATAGGCATGTGAAAGTTGGATAACAAATAAGGAAGATAGGAGAAGATTTGATCTATTTGAATTATGGTGTTGGCAATGACCATTGAAAGTACCTTGGCCTGCTGGAAGAACAAATACATTTGTTTTAGAAGAAACACCTCCAGAATGCTTCTTAGAAGTGAGGATGGAGAGATTTTATCTCGTGCTCTGGACACATTATGAGGAAAGATCACTCTCTGGAAAATTACATTATTTGGGGGAAAGTAGGTCAGCAAAAAAGAGGAAGACCCTTCAGGAGAAGGATTGACACTGTGCTTGTAGCAATGGGCTCAAGCCAAATGACTGTGTGGTTGGCACAGGACTGTGCAGTGCTCAGTTCTGTTGGATGTAGGTGGTTATGAGTCAGAGCTGACTCCATGGCATTCAAGAAGAACAAGAACAACAAGGTTCCTTTCTAATTTTTCTAGTTGCCATTGCCATGTGGATCCTATATAACTAGTTCTTTAAAAAGTATAATTCTCAAGGCAAACATTTTTTAGTAGTTAAGCTAAGCTACTGTTTGGTTTTAAGATTTCTCTCAGGGCAGTAATTTCAGTGGTTCATTCAGCTTTCTTGGCTCCAGAATGTCTCGAGCCCATGAGAATTTGAAATTCTTTGTTGCATTTTTTTTCTTCTTTTGTCAGAAATCTACAGTATAATCTTTGATCAAAATGTTCAGTGATGTTAGCCAACACCAGTCAGTTCTTCTGGTCTCAGGGCATAGGAGGCACTTGTCCATGGAGGCAATTATCCACTATTCCTGTGTCTGACTCTCTGTTGCTCCAGGCAAATCGAGACCAATTATTGGACGTCGGAGGGTCCCTTGCAGACTTTTAAGACCCCAGACACTCCATGGTGAACGGTGTGGTGGAACAGAAGCACTGGACACATTATTCAGTCAATTAGCTGGGCTGTCCCCGAAATCATTAAATTCTACATAACGCTTTACAAAAATCACGCAGCAGGAATATACTCATTTGCGATGATAATTGGAATGGTGGAATTTGAATGAGAAGGGAAAACCACACAGGGCTCAAAAAGTCAGTCATGATTTATTGGTAAATAAA
Source organism: Echinops telfairi (assembly GCF_000313985.2). Taxonomy (NCBI): domain Eukaryota; kingdom Metazoa; phylum Chordata; class Mammalia; order Afrosoricida; family Tenrecidae; genus Echinops; species Echinops telfairi. Next base: position 42,043,267 of record NW_022103920.1, read on the forward strand.
TGAAAATTATGCAGTAAAAATCCTGAAGTAGACATTTAATGATTAATGTACTATTTGAAGGATCTGTTTTTAGATTTTTCAAATGAATGCATACCCAAACAATGCCAGTCTCTTCCTTTGGTCAAATCAATATGCCATGTAACTCCAAAGTCATTTTAACAGTTTTTGAAAGATGAGTAATTTGTGTATTTTCCTTCTTCTAATATGTTTTAAGTATGCAGGGACTGAAGCATTTCTAAGGGTACGTTTGTAAATCTGTAGCCCCCAGAGCCATAAAACACCTATTTTCCTGCTTAACAAATGAGTGCCTCAGTGGTGTCAATTTTAATAAAACTTGAAAGGATATAATATATATAAAACTTGAAAGGATATAATATACATCATATACATGATGTGCAAAAGTTATTTTGCTCATGATTTGTCTTTATAAAAAGGGTATTTCTTTCACAGGCACTGGAGTCAGCTGAGCTAGACAAAAACATGAAATAAAGTTTATAATCATTAATTCATTCATGATGTCAATACTTTCATTGGGCATATCTATTGTGAACACATAAAGTGTATGTCATATTGATCATTGTAATATGATACACATTTAAGCAGTCTACTTTTTATATTTGGGGGGAGTTAGTATTTTCTAATGCATTAACTACTTTTGTAAGAAAATAAGGAATAGATTTTCTGAATGAAATCCCTTCCTAGAAAGAAAAAAACCACAATTAAATGTAAGCTGAAGGCATGGATAACCATTTGGGGCATCTAAAAAGAAGTTTCACTCTATGAGTTTGTTTTACGAGTTGTGCTCATCACAAGGTCATTAGTTTGAGACCAACAGCCATTCCGTGGGAAAAAGATGAGGCTTTCTCCTTCTGCAAGGTTTGCCCACATGGTTAATTCTGTTCTGTCATGTATGATTGCCGTGTGTAAGAATCAACTCCACCGCAGTGAATGAGTTAAAAAGAAGTTTCAGTGATGTCATAATAGTCTATTTATAGGCCACTTTCTATGTGCAGAGAAGTCCCGGTGCTTAAGGGACTGCGAATTGTGCTGCAAACCACAAGGTCAAAGCCACCACTCTCTTCATGGAAGAAAGATGAGACTCTGCTCCTGAGAAGATGTGCAGCCTGGGAAACCCACAGGGGCAGCTGTACACGGCTGCTGTGAATGGGAATCTCCTAGCTTGAAGTAACTTTTTTTTTTTAAGTGTGTGCAAGGCATGATTCTACATACTTTGAATATATTAACTAAGAAGCCCAGTGAGGTGGGTACTATTTTCTGTATTTCACAGTGCAGGAGACGGGCACAGAACATTTCATGTAATTGGTCTCAGGAGATGCGTAACATATGGCAGAACTGGATGTGAACCCAGACAGGTTGACTCCCTACTCTTGGCTCGGACTGCTGTCATACAGACTGCACTCATCAAAGTGTTTATTTGCTGACCGCTGTAAAACAAACAATCATTCTTTCTGAGAATAGGGAATATTATGGAACACAGAAAAACAACCTTAGAAGGGTGTTTATTCTTTTAGTAAGCAATTATTGAGGGATACCATGGGAAGTTAATAAGTCCAGATTACCCCTCTCAAGAAATTTATAATCCAGTTAAGAAATAAAACTAAATAAACCACGGTAACTTATTTTAACAGGATTGTTTAATCAGGGACGTCCATTTGTGAAGTGTTAACAAATTAACCCTTTGACAGTCAAATGACTCTTCGGGGTACTTGTTCTCTGTGGAGGGACTTAGTAATCTAGACCGTGTTGATCTTGTATCTGTGGCACCTCCACTTGTGGCCTGTGACATCATCTTGGTACAGGGAAGAAGGAACACAGAGGGCTCCACATCCTTCATTGTGTTTCAACTGATTTATATTTAATTTCTACTCAATCACATTATCCTTTTCAGCTGTCAAGAGATAGGGGATGGGGGGGGTGTGTATATAGCTATTTGGTGAGCAATAAATGCCTTAGTCAAAAGGTAATTGGCATTACAATAGCCATTTGGAGAAGAATGGGAGTTAGGACAGAGCTAGTTAGGGACCTACAGGAAATTACTGGGTAAGTGGTGAAATCTGAGCAGCAAAGTTAGAGGTCAGTGGGGATAATTGTGGAACATAAGGCATCCCGTGGAAAGTGTTGTCAGCACCATGGATAGTTCCCAACATTTACATAGCGGTGATAGCTTAAGACGTTGATAGTAATGTTTTATTCTGCAACAGTTTATTTCATGAACTTGTATTATGTTACTATGATACAGCCTGTGGACACAAACATTTTATAACACATGACTTACAGTCCTATGGAGAAGGCAGATCACAAAGACAAAGGGGGTGTTTCTAACACTATTCTTACATAGAGGAATGAATTGTATAGGAAAACTTCTTGAGAGATGACTTAGGATCTTATCTGTATTGTAAGTGATGACTAAGGGTCATCCCGTCTCTAGAAAAGGACAACATGCTAGACAAAGTAGGTCAGCAAAAACGAGGAAGACGCTCGGTGAGATGGCTTCATACAGTGCCTGCAGCAATGGGCTCAAACATCACAATTGTGAGGGCAATGCAAGACAAGTGGTGGTGGATAAAGTTTCCCCAACTGAGCTTCAACACATATGTTCAGCATCGGAAGCTTGAGGATCATGGGGTTATTCATTTTAACAATGCAAACATAGAAAGGGAAGTAAAGAAGTATTGCCATTAGGGTTCCAGTGCATTCGGACACAGGTTTGTTCTAAACAAAACATGTTGAAGCATGTTTGTGCAACGAATGGGTGGCTTCAGAAAAGTTCCCATCTTGGTATCTTTTGGATGCCTTTTTGAAAACCAGAAAGACAAGGTCTAGTTGAAACAGTGGTGTCTGAGGAATCGTCAGGGCCAGTTCAATTCAATGCAGAGAGGTCAGCTCAAAAGACTATGGCAACCATTTTTTGGGATTCCGAGGGAGTCGTTTTTTCAATGACATTTTCTCAAAATACACAGGAGATATAGATGTCATATCATAGATGGCATTGTAATTCAAGGTAGATCTTGAACTATTGTTTTCAATGGTGAATAAGATGTCATTCCTCTGAAGATAAACAAGCGGCCATCTAGCTCAGAAGCAACAAAGCCCACATGGAACAACATATCAACCTGTGTGATCACGGGGTGTCGAAGGGATCACTGAAGACAAATGGGTGCATAAGCAAATGTGGCGAAGAAAGCTGATGGTGCCTGGCTATCAAAAGGTATAGCGTCTGGG
>NW_022103920.1:42048085-42060170 GCF_000313985.2 Echinops telfairi
CCACTCTCTCCACTGGTCCTGGGGGGTTCATCTGTCCTGGGTTCACTGTATTTCCAGTTCCTATCTGTGCCAGTGCACCTCCTCCAGTCCAGCCGGATATGTAAGGTAGAATTGGGATCATGATAGTGGGGTGGAGGAAGCATTTAAGAGTCAGAGGAAAATTGCATATTTCATCATTTCTACACTGCATTCCGATTTGCTCCTCACCTCCCCGCAACCCTTCTGCCAGGGGATGTCCAATTTCCCCCCGATGGGCCCTGGGTCCCCACTCTGCACTCCCCCTCATATAAATGGATATTTGTAGTTCTATATTCTCATTTACATTCACACCCCTTCAGCAAATGAAGGTCCTAAACACTTTACTCAGTCCATGTATTTAAGGTCGATTTTATTTTGAGGAGGTAGCTCTTCCAGGTCATATTTGGGCATATTTAACCTGATGCAGGATCCAGACCAAGTAACAAGCCAACAAGTTTACCACAATGTCCATTTGTATTGGAGGAGGCCACACTCCCAAGAAAACAATTGCATTAGGACTATGATCTCAGGTGTTTCATTTCACCCATACCTTGTCTGTTTTGGAGCCTTACGAACATTTGCCTGTGATTACCTTGTGTTAGGTCAGGTCATGGGGATTACAAGTTAACTGTCAAACCACCTAGACAAGTTGAAACAAAACTTTATTACTAGAACATGGCCCCTCACACTTTTCTTATGTCCATAGACTTGTAATGCCAGATGGGTTTTAAATGCTTTTAGTACTTTGAGCTTCTTACAGTTAAATCTGAAACCAAATAAAGACAATTCAGTGGTTTAAAAATGTGTTGATAATGTAGACATAACATTGTGTGTGTGTGTGTGTGTGTGTATGGTGGGGGGTGTGTACGTGCTCAATATTCTTCAATATATTGTAAGACGACTTGCGAGCTATTCTTCTTATGCCCATTTGCATCAAGCTGGCACTTCACAGATAAGCTGCAATGATGACGTCTTCAGGAAATTGTTATTGCTTTTCAGTGTATAAAACCATGTTTGGCATTGTTTGAGTACATGTTTGAGTACATTGACCTAACACAGAAGGCAAATAACTGGCTCTTCAATTCTGCAAATCAACAGAATTCATATTTCACTAAATGGAAAGATTAAAGAAATGGCAACAAGAAACTCCATAATTCATTTTCTCTATTCATTTACAACATAACACTAACTTTCCAAAGTAGATTTTTAGAATGCTCTATTTTTTATTAACCAATAGGAGCCTTTTGATATTCTTGAAGTAAAATGATGAAAATAAAAGGGAGTAGAAATCATATGAAGTATTTTTTTCATTCGTATCTTATATTTGTACTGTAGACAAAACTGAATACTTTTACTAAATTTCCTGACAAAACTTCCACTATTCTTCCTGAAACTGTTTGAAATAGGTTAAAATAATATATATTTTTAGACTTCATCTTGGAGATTACTTTTTGCACATAAGAAAATTGCCTTCTTAATGTAATTTTCCTTTATTTGATGATATTCCAGTTCTAGATGTCTTAGTTGTTGGAACTCATGAAAATAAGCAATGACACATTTTGACCTACTTCAACACTCATAGCTGTTAGGTTTTATCCACCTCCTAGTGGCCCTGTGTGCAGCAAAAGGAAACACTGCAAGGTCCTGCACAATTGTTGTTTGAGCCCATCGGTGTGGGCATTGTGTCAGTCTGTCTCGTTGAGAGTCATCCTCTTTTCCCTGACAATCCACTTTGCCGAGCATGATGCCCTTTTACCATGGAAAAATACAAACTGAACAGGTTTGAGTAATTCACATCTTTAATCAAAACACTGAATGAATAAGTTTCTCACTATAGTGGTTATTTGTGGTAACAAATCTCTGTTGTGTTTCTTGGAAATTAATATCTTTCATTTTTATGAGGATATGTATACACATGGGCTTCAAAAAGTTCATGGAAAATAGCATTAAGGGTAATGGAAAAAATTCACTAGCTTTTTGAAGGCCCCCTTGTGAATTTCTATGAGTGTACGTGTGTGTATACATACATGTGATTATTTTAGAGATGGAAGATCCTAGAAATTCTAGTTACAGTCTGAAAAATCCAAGATATGCACATTAGACGCATAAGAAAGTATTCCTGAGGGGCATCGGAGTTCATACAAGGTTTAATCACAAACTTAAAATAACTGAAGACTTGTCAAGGAAAATTACATCCCGGAAGGCATAGACATATGTGTCACTATCTTAAAAGGATCCACGGAAGCAACTGTAGGCCAATTAGAGATATTGTGAACCTCATCGTACAGAAGTACAGTGTGGACAAAAGAAATTCTATCCTTTTGCTCCAACTTTGATTAAGGAGACAAATATTGGCTATTTGTGCACAAATACTATTTTGAATGAAGTAATAAGTGAGAATCACCCATTATTTTTTTAAAGAAAGAGTTATTCGAAAGGGTTGTGTGCATCCAACAACGGTTGCAGCGGCACACTGACAGGTTCAGGCAAACTCACACAAGGACGTGGAACAAGGGATATAATTGTTGACATCAGATGGATCTTGGCTGAAAGCAAAGAATACCAAAAAGATGTATACTTGTGTGTTATTTTTACTATGCCAAAGCATTTGACCGTGTGGATCATAGCAAACTATGGATAGTCTTGAGAAGAATGGGAATTCCAGAACACTTCATTGTGCTCACGTGAAACTTGCACATGGATCAATTGTCAATAAGGGAATACTGCTTGGTATAGAACCAGGAAATGTGTGTGTCGGGGTTGTATCCTCCCACCACACTACCTCAATCTGGATGCTGAGCAAATCCTCAGAGAAGCTGGATTACACAAAGAAGAATGTGGCATCAGGATCGGAAGAAGGCTTATTGACAACCTGCTACATGCAGATCATACAATGTTGCTTGTTGAAAGTGAGGAGGGCTTGAAACCCTTGCTGATGATGATCAAGGATTGCAGGCTTCAGTATAGATTACAACTCAGCGAAAAGATGAAAATCCTCACTATTGGACCGATAGGTAACATCATGGAAAGTGGAGTAAAGGTTGAAGTTGTCAATGATTTTATCTTGCTTGGATCCACAATCAGTGCTCGTGGAAGCAGCAGTCACAAGATGAAAAGATGAATTTCATTGGGGAAATTTGCCCGCTGCACAAGACCTCTTTAAAGTATTGAAAGACTGATACCAAGGGCTCAAGTAGAAAGCAATTGTTTTGAGAATGAGGAGGGCAACAAATGTGCAAATGTGCTTGACATACAATGGATGTATGTATGGATTGTGATAAGAGTTGTATGAGCTCCCAATAAAATTTTTTGAAAAAAAGTATTGAAAAGGATGTCACTTTGAAGACTAAGGTGTACCTGACTCTAGTCATGGTGTTTCCAACAGCCTTACATGTACGTGAAAGTTGGACATTGAATAAGTAAGATGGTAGAAGAATCCATTCATTTGAAATTTGATGCTGGCAGAGAATATTGAAAGTACCGTGGAATGCCAAAAGGACAAAGTTTGGAAGAAATATGGTCAGAGTGCTTCTTTAAGAGGCAAGGATGGCAAGATTTTGTCTTATGTACTTTGGACATATTGGAGAGACCCAGTCCCTGGAGAAGAACCTCATGCTTAGTAAAAAGTAGAAGAGCAGCAATAAAAGAGGAAGGCCCTCCGTGAGATGGAATGACACAGTGGCAGGAACAAATGGCTCAAGGACAGCTCAGCACCGAGCAGTGTTCCAGTCTGTTGTTGTTAGGGGTCGGCATCCCAAAACAACAACTCAACAACGCTGCTATTGAAATCTTTCTAATCCTTGATCAAGGATGTAGATTCGTCTCTCAGTGACTCCTCTGGACTACATCCTTTGCACTTGATCAAATTCCACCAGGCATTCTGCACCCGCCTTGCCATTGATTTTAGATCACTTGTTGTTCCTTTGTCCCTGGGTTTGCTGGCTCCCCCTTTCCTTTTCTCCACTCCCTCTCCCATGTCACCCTGGAACCATTGGTCTCAGTTTTTTCTCCTCAGGATTATCCTGCCTATCTTATATAGATAGGTATGAAAAAAAAAGCCTATACATAGTTCCAGGTCTGTCTGTTTACCCATATGAATGTTTGCTGGTCAGTCTGATGAGGTGCCAAGCCCTGCCCTCGAAGTCTATTTTTGAGATTTCTCAGGGACTTCATTGCTTTGCTCCCCTTGCTGCTCTGTTGCACTCCTTTTGTGTCCCCCCACCCAGTGGGGGTGGGGGTGGGGGTGCGGGTCAGACTGGGCACAATTCCTGCACTGTGTCTTCATTGTTGTCTCCATAGAGCTATGGGTCAGTAAGAGGACACCATGTCTCGGGGAAAGCCAAATGAAGGTTAAACATGATAGTCAGACAAGAGGAAAATAAAAGGAAATAGAGGAAAGAACTGGGAGGCAAAGGACATTTATAGAAGTATAAATACTGACATGGACATATGTAAATATATTTATATATATAATGATAGGGACATAGATGTATTTACATCTATTTATATGTTAAGTAGTAAGGTAGCAGGTGGACATTGGGCCTCTACTCAAGTCCTCCATCAAAGCAAGAATACTTTGTTCTAATAACCTGGCATTGTTTGATGCTCACCTTCCCGACATGATCACTGAAGACAAAATGGGTGCATAAGCTAACGTGGTGAAGAAAGCTGATAGTGCCTGGCTATTAGCAATATAGTCTCTTGGGTCTTAAAGGCTTGAAGATAAACAAGAGGCCATCTAACAGGGAAGCAACAAAGCCCACATGGAAGAAGCAAACCAGCCTGTGTGATCATGAGGTCTCAACTGGATCAGGTATCAGGCATCAGAAGACCCAAAACAATCATATGGATTCAAATGAGGGGGAAGGGTGGTCTGAGTGGAAACCCAAAGCCCATCTGTAGGCAATTGGGCATCCTCTCACAGAAAGGTCACTAGGAAGAGACAAACCAGACAGGGTTCAGTATAGCACTGACAAAACATACAGCATTCCTCTAGTACTTTAATGCTTCCTTCCCCCCACTATCTTGAACCCTGTTTTACTTTACAAATCCATCTAGACCGGAGCATGTATACTGGTACAATTAAGAGCTCTTGACACACGAAGTCCAAGACAGATAAGCCCCTCAGGAACAATAATAGGAGTATGGATACCATAAGGGTAGGGAGAAGGTGGGGGGAGAAAAAGGGACCCAATTGCAATGATCAATGTGTAACCCAGCCCACCCAGAGTGACAAACAACAGAAACATGGGTGGTGGGAGACATCGGACTCTATTAATAGTTTATAATTTATCAAGGGTTCAGGAAGGTAGGGTGGGTGGGGGGAACAGTGAGGAGATGATGCCAAGGGCTCAAGTAGAAAGAAAATGTTTTGAAAAGAATGATGACAACATATGTACAAATGTGCTTGACACAATGGATACATGGATTGCGATAAAGAGCTATAAGAGCTCCTAGTAAATTGATTTAAAAAATAATTTAAAAAACCCATCATTATCGTGAAAATAAAACTAGAAAAGAACAAAAAGGATTTAGATTATCAGGCAGAATCCCTTGGAAAGTGGATTACCTCCGCCCTTCTTTGGCCAGCTGAGGCTGGGGCATTCTTTTGTAGGGCCTTGTCAGGGTGTGCCTGTGGAGGTCACCTTCCTGGGAACATTACGGGTGGTAGAATAGTCATGAGCAATGCCCTGTCTGTCTTGTCCTGACTGCTTTGGTTGGAAGTCCCTGGGCCAATTTTGCAAGCCCTTGTATCTAACATAATGTGCATGTCCCAACCATGGTCCTCCCCTACGTTGTCCCACTTAGCACTGTGGTATGTGGATCTGCCATCAATCATGAATTGGGGGCAGTTGCCTTTCCCTCTTGCCTTATTTAGCTAGTGTCCCAACTGAGAACCCTTGGACATCATGTTGACTTCATGCTAATGGCCTCACTCATCCTGATGGCATGTCTGTGTCTGTGGGTTGTCTTTGTTCCTTGCAAGACTTAATAAATATTTTTTTAACGTATTTTTTAAGTTCTGTGGATTGTTCTTGATCTAGGTATTATAGCCAATCTGTGATTATTCGATTTTCCAATGTATATACGCAGTATTCAAAAGGAAGCAGATTTATAACAAAGATGTTTCTAAAAATAACAAGGATTGCTAAAGTCAAAATGGCTATTGGTTCACATTCTGTGAACCTTCAAAATTTGAAAGAGACACAGCTTTCTTTGCTCAACGTTATATCAGGAAAATCATATTTCTTGAAATGTTGACTTTGGTTTATAGTCCAAATATCTTGGAAATAGTCTCTTTCTTTGGGGAAGAAGTTTTTCAGGAAAAAATTTGTACGAGTCACACCCACTGTTGTCACATCACTTCTGACGCATTGTCCCCGTGGGACAGAGGAGAGCTGCTCCGGGGGTTCCCAGGCTGCACATCTGTGGGGAAGCAGATGGCCACATCGTTCCCACCAGCTGCTTTGAACCACTAACCTTTCCATTAGCAGCTGAGCACTACAATCATGGTGACAGTGTACACATAATCACAACAACAGCAAAAAATTTGCAGTATACCTCTACTGTACAGTATAAATATTTATAGATACATGTCTCCTTGTAAAACTCCATAAAATCAAATTTTTATATTATTTTAGTTCCTATTTTCTCTTTCCAAGTCATATTTTTAAAAAACCCATGCATTCTGTTATCCAGCATGCAGCAAGGAAAGCAGCATTGCAAGCTTAAATTCACTATCAAATTCAATGACACTTATTCCAAGAATAGCTTTCCAGATCACATGTACTAATTAGTCGGTATTCGTCTTCCATGGCACCAGAGCCATTAAGAAGATCGCTGTGGCGGGTGTACTGGACTGCGTTTGAGTGGACACTAGGAGCAGTGCAGGCTGCTCTCCATTTCTGGGTGCTCATGACGCCTGCCTGTGTGGGATGCCCTACCAGGTGGCTTCTGTCTTGAAAAGCTGCATTCAGAGACCTGTGCAATGGAACCGTATCTAATTGATATGAGCTGCCGTTTCACAAGTGTAAGAGAGGATGCACAATTTTTTATTCTTTTTTTTTTAACTTTAGCTGGAATGTGGCAGAATTGAAGGAGCTGGGTTTTTTTGTTTTTTTAAATCATTTTATTGGGGACTCGTACAGCTCTTATCAGAATCCATACATTCATCCATTGTGTCAAGCACATTTGTACATTTGTTGCCATCAGGGACTATGTCCTATGCTGCTTTTACATACCTCAATCAGGACTGACATCATATTTGGTACAAAATAGAGATTCTCTAAATTCTGTGGCTGTGTGTGTGTGTGTGTGTGTGTGTGTGTGTGTTTCCCTGATGGTTGATATCAGAATAAATAGGTTTCTAATCTCATAGCCAACGTGGAGATATTTTCAAAGAAAATGCAGATCAAGATCCGGCGGCTACTGTTTTGTGTTGAAAAATCAAAGACCACTCCACACTCGGAGAGCTTGGAAGAACATAGAAAGGTTCTTGGAATATCTGTTTGTGGTAGTTTTAGGAATGGTAAGAGGAGCGAACATTTTATATAAGCCACCATGTTCTCTGGAGCCTGGTGTTGCTGTGGCTTACACACTGAGCTGCTAGCTGCAAGTGCAGTTTGAAGCCATCAGCCACTCCCTGGGAGACAGATGAGGCTCTCTAGTCCCCCAGAAATCTACAGTCTTGGAAACTCACAGGGCAGCTCCCTCTGTCCTATAGGGTCACTAGCAGCCGGAATCGACTCGGTGGCAGTGGCTTGTGTTGAGTTGACCAGGTTTTTTATGTGTGGTGCTTCTAGATGATTTTATACTCTATATTGGTGCCATAATTATGTGAATAGTATAAACCCCGAATACTAAATGTTTTATAAAAGTACATATTTCAAATAGTTTTATTGGCATCACTTCCCATATCATACAATTTAATTGTTCAATCCATTTAGGAAGAGTTGTTCAAGCATCACAGTCAATTTTAGAGCATTTTTTTCCTTGTACTCATTGTTAGCTCTCCATTTCCCCCCATTGTCTCCTGCCATAACCTTAGGTAATTGTTAACCTAGTTACTGTCTCTGTAGACTTTCCTATCTGATTTCAGTACAGAAAACCATGCAAAACACAAAGCAGAAGCAAACAACAATAACAAAAACCCAACAACAATAATAACTCGGCAAACATAGAAAAGCCTCAACTGAAATGAAAGTAGAAAATATTAAAAATGGAAACAACTTAAAAATGTGTCAAAAGGGAGATTGAGTGATGAGGTGTTATAGTTAACCTAACGACATCTTCCATATCAGCTCTACAGTGTGCTCTGCTAATAGCAAGACTGTTTACATGGACTATGTTCAGAGTGAATTCACTGGAAGCTTAATTCACGTGTGGACCCTGCAAATAGATTTTGGGCATCTAGGTCCATCTTCTACATCTACTTCCATCTGTGATCTGCAAACTAGGTGTTCACAATTTAAGCTGTTACCTTTCCCTCCTCCGGATTTGAATTTTCTTACTTGTAGTCTTTGGATCAATCAGGCTGGTGTGCTGCTTCCATGTTGACTTACTTGATACCTCACTTACGTGGCTGCTTGTTTGAAGACAAACCTCCAAGACCCCAGACACTATGCATTCTGACAGCTGGGCACCAGCTAGTTTCTTTGTCGCACTTTGCTGTAGCACCCGTATGTCCAGTGATGTCCCCATGAGGGTGAGTAAGAGACATTGCAACGCAAGTTTTTGGCTACACATTAGAATTGTCTTGTGAGTTTTAAAAAATGTCTTGGAACCAGTATTTTAAAATCTCTTCAGGTAGTGCCCCTGTGCAGCCAAGTTGCATGACTGCTGGCTAGCCTGCTGGCTTGCAAGAATGAGACTTTAGCGCAGGCCTGGAGGAGGCCACGCGGTGATTATGACAGTGTGACTACCAAGTCTCACGCGACTGAGACATTGAGGCGCTTCCTTTTTTTTTTCTTTTCCCATCATCGGGCTTTTATTACAAAGAAGGTTCCAGAGTCCTGGCCAGCCCCTCCAGCCCAGCCCTCCGTGGGCCCCAGCTGGTGCCTGCAGGGAGGAGGCTGCAGGGAGGGGTTGTCAGGCCTGACGCACTTTCTAAGAGGTTATTTGAGGAATGGGAGATACTTGAACATGACTCCTGTTACCAAGGCTCTGAAGCCCATTCTCTTGGGTTCCTTTTCCTTCCCACAGAGTGTGCCTGGGACTGTGCTCCCGTTTTGGCCAGGGTGACTCCTGCAGTTGTGTCATTTTCCATGCTGTGTTGCTGCTTTATGACTGGCTGGTAGGAGTGGCAATTCCTGAGTCACAGCTGTTAAGTCTCCTTCAGCACTCTGTGCTTCTCCTGGGAATCTCTTGCCCTCGCTAATTTTGCGGTTTTTCTAACTTGATGACTTCTGTCTCAAGATGCAGTTTAAAAAAATAAAAACTTGAATGAGAAAAAGAACACCATTAAGATAAGTCAAAACATAGTTATTTTCTATTTCTTTGGCCACTAAGACTTGTTTTAGACAACTTTTTAATCAAGAAGAGTCCATCTTACTAGTTTAAGTAATCTTTATGTTACAATTTTGTTTTATAGTTAAGTTATCCTCATATTTATTAAGAATGCATCAATTATTTTTTGAATAATATAAGTGTGCCAGGCATTGAGCTTCATGCTTAGGATTAAAAAAATTAGAGACTTGCTTCCCCCAGGGACATAGTGAAGGGCTGTTCAAATGTTGTGATGGAAGAATTATGAATTTATATGATGAATTATAAGACGTACACCTCTCCAAACATGGGGGCAGGGGCAGGGAGTGGGGAAGGAGACCCTCGAGGGATGGGGCCACATCTTATTGGTTCATTTTACTCAGCACAGTAAACAACTCACCTGAATGGTTTCAATCAGAGGATCCATTGAGCTGGATCTTGAAGAGCCTGTAGGAATTGCCCAGCAGATAAGAAGAGTGAGTGGGCACCTTCCCGACACAACCGCTAAAGACAAAGTGGGTGAATAAGCAAATGTGGTGAAGAAAGCTGATGGTGCCCGGCTATCAAAAGATATAGCGTCTGGGGTCTTAAAAACTTGAAGGTAAACAAGCGGCCATCTAGCTCAGAAGCAACAAAGCCCACATGGAACAACATATCAGCCTGTGTGATCACGAGGTGTCGAATGGATCACTGAAGACAAATGGGTGCATAAGCAAATGTGGCGAAGAAAGCTGATGGTGTCCGGCTATCAAAAAGTATAGCGTCTGGGGTCTTAAAGGCTTGAAGGTAATCAAGCGACCATCAAGTTCAGAAGCAACAAAGCCCACATGGAAGAAGCACACCAGGCTATGCAACCACGAGGTGTCGAAGGGATCAGGTATAAGGCATCATCAGAACAAAAAATCTTACCATAGTGAATGATGGGGGGAGTGCGGAGTGGAGATCCAAAGCCCATTAGTAGGCCACTGGAGATCCCCTTGCAGAGGGGTCTCGGGGAGGAGGTGAGCCAGTCAGGGTGCGATGTAACAATGATGAGAAATACAACTTTCCTCTAGTTCCTAAATGTTTCCTCCCTGCTCCCACTACCATGACTCGAATTCGACCTTGCAAGTCTGGCTAGACCAGAGGATGTACACTGGTACAGATAGGAACTGAAAATACAGGGAATCCAGGGAGGATGAGCCCTACAGGACCAGTGGTGTGAGTGGCGAAACAGGGAGGGTAGAGGGAGAGTTGGTTGGAAAGAGGAAATCGATTACAATGAACTATATGTGACTTCCTCCCTGGGGGATGGACAACCGAAAAGTGGGTGAAGGGAGATGTCGGACAGGGCAAGACATGACGAAATAACAATTTATAAACTATCAAGGGCTCATGATGGAGGGGGAAGCGGGGAGGGAGGGGAAAATGAGGACCTAATGTCGGGGGTTTAAGTGGAAAGAAAATGTTTTGAGAATGATGAGGGCAGTGAATGTATAAATGCGCTTTACACAATTGATGTGTGTATGGATTGTGATAGGAGTTTATGAGCCCCTAATAAAATGATTTAAAAAAAGAAGAAGAGTGAGTGGGATTTCTGTTTCTCTGGAATCTGATGAGGAGTCATTGAAGGGATCTGAGCAGAGGATAGTCATGATCATATGTGCCTTTTAGAAAGAGTGTTCTCATGCAGGAAACCCACTGCCATCAAGTTGATTCTGATTCAACGTAAGCCTGTGCAGGAAGTGAGAGCTTCACCTTTCTCCTGAGCAGCTGCTGGATTCGAGCCACCAACCTTCTGGTTGTCAGCCCAGTGTCTAACCCATAGCACCACCAGGGTTTCTTGGGAGCAGAGGTCTGTGATGAGGCCATGAGGCCATCATCCCATTCCAAGTGTAGAATGAGAACTTCTAACCACCAACCTATAACAATTTAGAAAAAAAATTGTAAAGTTAAATCCTTACCTTGTAAGGACCAAAGTAAAATTCACATACACTAAAGATATAAATGTAACAATTAGTAAAAGGAAAATACTTTTTAAAACTTGGAGATTGAGAAGGCACTCATAAGACAGAGACAAAAGCCAAATATATAAAGGAAAATGAACAGATTTGCCTATCTGTAACTATGCTCAAGAAATACAAATTATGAGACTCAATTTTTTTAAAGGAACTTAATATAGAGAGCAGAGGAACCTAAGTAAAGAGCCTTGGGATAAGACTGAACTGGAGGGATGTAAGAGGGTCAGTGGGGACCAGTAAGAGGAACAAAGTGGACAAGACAAGTACCGCAAAGCAAATCACGAGCTGAATCTTGCAGGAGGAATTGCCAAAGTGGTTGAGGTCATCTGAGGAGAGAGAGCTTTCTCTGTAGAGGGTACAGTCTGTGCAAAGCTGGAGGAAGGTGCATGCGGTGGTGTGAGTGTGTAAATTGTAAGGGGATGGGCAAGACAAAGAGGCAGAAAGTGCTGAAGCTGAGACTGAACAGAAATAGGAGACAAATCAAAGGGGCTGAATTGTTTCCTGTGAACCAGTGTTGTCTAACAGAGTGTTCTGCATTGATGACACTATTCTATTGTGCATTGTCCAATTTGGTAACCAGGAGG
>NW_022103920.1:42061558-42069005 GCF_000313985.2 Echinops telfairi
AAAACCATCCAGAAAATACTGTGATGCCCTAAGAAGAAAGTGTGTTCTGTTGTCTTTATAACAATATCTCTTCCTTTCTGCCCCTCAGGGATCATGTCCGACCACCAGTTTGGTAACCAGTTCATGTGCAGTGTGGTAGCCTCTCACGTGAGCCATCTGCCCACTACCAACCTCAGCTTCGTCTGGATCGCTCCACCTGCTGGCACAGGCTGTGTTAATTTCATGTAAGTACCCAAATCTCTCCGACGAGTATGAAAGGCAAATCGTTTCTGTGTGTGTGTGTGTGTGTGTGTGTGTGTGTGTGTACGTGTTGAGTGAAAGTTTATAGAGCGAATGAGATTTCTGTTCAGTAGCAGTTTGTGTGCAAACCCTTTTGTGTGGATTGATTGCAGTCCCCACAGTGTAACAGAACCCTTCCTCCCCGTGTACCTCTTTTTCTTCCCCTTCTCTCCCATCCCTTCCTGCCTTTGGAGCTTTATCGTTGGACACATGCTGCCCTTTTGATCTCAGATGGTTGACTCCTCTGAGCAGCGTGTGTCTCCCTGTTGTTCACCTGATAGGCCCGTCTGTTCTTTCGGTGAAAATTGAGCCATGGAAGTAAGTTTACTTCCAGGCTGGAGTAGTATTAAAGGCCATAGTCTCTGGGGGTCTACCAGTCTTTATCCCAGCAGTGGGCTGGTCTTTTGAAAAATTATTATTATTTTGAGTTTGGGTCCACACTTCCCCAGGAACTCCTGCTGTGATTCCTTCCAGAGGAGGCGGCAGTGGTCCTTGGCACCGTCTAATAATTCTTCTGGGGTTCTTGTGGTCTGCTAGCCCCTTTGACTAATGGTTTCTATCCAGCTCTGATTTTCTTCACTTTTTTTGACCAGGACAGGAAGAGACCCATAGTTGTAGCTTAGATGGCCACTCACAAGCTGAGATCCCAGTTCCTGCTCATCATAGTGTATGAAAAAAGTGTCTTGTATGAACTCTGTTATGCGAGTTGATTTTAGCGTTCCCTGAAAGCAGGTCGTGAGCCCTCTGGGCCCAGCAGCTCATTCCCTCCCGGGGTTTGTGCTGGCTGCTGTTTGTGCACTGTACTATATTCACAGATATATTTACAGCAAATATAAATACATTTTGTATAAAATATCATCTACCAAATCTATTTGTGATTGTAGTCCCAGTTGTGAAAGGTACATTCTTAGCCTCTCAAGGGGTTACGTGTAAAATAACCATGAAAATTTATTATTTTCACAAGCTTGACCTTAATTTAATGCAATTAATTTTGATGTCAAAAAAGGTATCAAATAGTTTTAAAAAAGGTAACATTGATCAATTTTTTCTTATTATTTATAACTTGAGAGTTTTACATTGCATTTTAGCTTCCAAAAAGAAATAATATAAAAGTAAGAGGAGTATGTAGAGTAGGAGGAAAAGAAATGTTCAGAAAGAAAAATAAAACTGGTACACAAAAATGCCATGAGGATCTCTACATATCTGGGGACCCCACGTTTGGCTTTGAACTTTCAGACCATTAGTATCAAGGGAGAGAAGCTATCAGCTAGATGATTCACAGTGGTCAGAAGCCAGCTGTTCTACACAAACCATCCTTTACTCCTCATGTGTGTTCACTAAGAGGTGATTAGAAAATATAGGTGAGCTCAATGGCATTTGTAGATCAAATTCTGCTGTAGTTCTAAGTTGATGACTTGTGACGTCTCTCAATCTATTCTAGACTATGCGCTGTCCACTCCACTCCACACCACCAGTATTTCCACTACTCTTTTTCAGTCTACTCATTCTTTCATAGCATTAAACACACACACACCTGGCACACAATATACCATACATACTCAAGTATAAGCTGACCCGAATATCAGTCAAGGCACCTAATTTTACCACAAAAACTGCATTAAACATGTGCTGAAAAACAGCTTATACATGAGTATATACAGTACTTCACTGATTTTACATATATATATATGTAATGTATTATCTGCCTCTTTTCACTAAAATGTAAGATCTGTGAAGACAAGGACACTCTCTGTTTGATAGGGCCAAGAGCCTAGAACAGTGCCTGGCAGATAGCGGCAAACCAGTTACTGCTGAGATGATTTTGAGACTCCTGGGCACCCTGTGTGTCAGAGTAGAACTGCACACCACTGGACTTTCAATGGGGAAAAGGAGCAGATCAAGCCTTTCTTCTGAGGTAGCTCTCTCTGGGTAGGCTCGAACCCCTAGCCTTTTGAGTAACAGCTGAACACTAACATTTTGCATCCCCCAGGGATACCGTAAGTCAGCATGCAGACAAAGTAAACCAGTGCTATAAGGTCAAAACAGTTTGGAAACAGTTATTCTTTGGAATGTTCAAACAAACTGGAGCTGAAAAACACCACAGATGTTTTTTCTTCTAATTTCCTGCTCAGACAACAAAATCTCATGAAATTTGTGCACTCTAAAATTTACTAAGTTCCTTCTTCCCTCGGTAACATTAAGTGTTCGTGTTCCAAAAGCCCCTCTGTCATAGATTATCTCCTGCTCGTTTGCTGTATTACCCAGCCTGCAAGCAGCAGATTCGTGCCACACGTGAGTTTGCTTCTGAATCCCATCCCTCACAAAGTCTTTCATATCTGAGCTGGCCTCTTCCTCGTACCGCTTTCTGAAGTGATTCCATGTCTTTCTCACTGGCCTGTCCGTTTCCAGCCTCTCTGTCTTCCAGTCCATTCTGTACATTTTGTCTAGTTACTCTTCCTGAGGTACAAGCTGCTTCACTCAAACTTGGGCAGCCTAAGGTTCTCTTCTGAAGGCCAGCCCTCCAGCCTGGGTTTGAAGACTGTGGCTGCTTTTTGAAGACTGTGGCTGCTTATTATATTCCCTTTCTTTACCACATTAAACAAACAGACAAACTTCCTGCCGCTGATTTGATTCGGACTCATGGTGACCTGATAGGACAGAGTGGTTTGGTGGTATAGAGTTGCTAAAGCTATCAATCTTTGTTGGAAACTGACTGCCTCCTCTTTCTCCCATGGAACAGCTGGTGGGTTTGAACCACTGACTTTTGGTTAGCACCAATCACTGGGGTTCCTTTACCTTTTCTTCCAACCTGTTTATATGCCAACTCTTCTTTCAAAGCTTGCTGAGCTATCAACAGCAGAAGTGATGTGTCACTTTACATTTGGCTTATAATATTACTGTGCTAATTTCATTTTACGACATAATTATTTGAGTTAATATCATGACTTTCAAACAATTCTTATTTCTTTTTGACTCCTTTATCTTTGGTCTATTATTCATACATTTAAGAAAATATGTAATGCCCCCTCAATTATATATTGTCTATGGAATAACTTTCTCTTTAATACTGATACCTGGTTCTTTTAAAATATATTACTGTGAAAGTTTATACGCAAATTTGACATTTTCTCCTGGACATTGGTCACACTGCACCGTGTGTCAGCATTGCCCGTGTCCCCATTCTGGGTTCTGCTTCCCCTGTCCCCTTGCTCATCTTTGATCAATGGAAAATGTTGACAATTTAGCTTCATTTAGATGATTATTTACAGGAGCACAGTATTTAATGTGACTTTTCTGTATTCATTTTGGCACTTATAAAAGCAATTTAAATTCTAGCCATGCATCACTTCTTAATTCAAAACACAAATTACTTTTTTGAGAGATGGAACACAATGTGAATCTGTCAGAGCATATAGAACTGCCAGCTTCTAAATATATACAGATTTTACTTAAGTCTGTTAAAAATTAAGCTGAGGGTTTATGGCTTCACCCTTTTGAGGATATAGCACCTTTTTTACCCTGAGGACTAACAGGTATTTTAAGTCTGAACTCAAATGTGTTCTTAGCAGTTTGGAAAGAGAATTTAATGTTTGGCTGGTCAGAATGAATTTTTACTGCAAAGTTTATATACCATCACTCATATTTCCCAATACGATTTTGATGATGCAGTTTTCACTGTTTAGTATTCTTGCTAAATGTGTAAGTCTCTGTTGGCCATAAATCATGACAATGGTGAACGTTGCATAGAGTATCTGCCTGTTTTGTGGGAGAATGCTGTGTGTTGATTGCTTTTACTAATCAGGGTGTGAGAGAATACAGAGGTGGAAATGGAATATGAAACAATTTACTTGAAATATTCTGAACTCAAGTTGTGCAGTTTGTTACCTCTGCTTCTTAGTCATCTTTTTTGTGTGTTTGGGGAGAGATACATGCGCCACTATCTGTAATCAGTCAGTATCTAGCCATGCTTGGAGGGGGTGGAGACTATTAACAAACCCTCAAAGTATTGTTAGACACTTACTGGATACAGGTACTGCCCTGTGATTCTCAGTTAGACTTAAATAGTAAACAAAAGCCTATGACATTTAAATCTAAATTTTCTATGATTCCCTCTTTTTTAATTAACCTAAAACTATTTACTTTTTAAGGTAGGAATATTTACTTCTTAAAAATGAAATCTTAGCCAGGTTTATATGCATTTGTGGTGCAGTCTATATTTTCATACTATTTGTTAAATCATGCTATCATTAATTTTTTACCTGCTTGTTTTCTCCTTATATTTGGTTTTTTATTTCTCCAAGATCAGGGACTACGTGTAATATCTTTCTGTCTCTAATAAGTCCCTAACACTGAACTGGGGACAATAGGACTTTATTTCTAAACAGCTAATAATATAATATTTCACTCATTCTGCGACACAAATATTTTCACTTTGGGGACCATTGATTTAGGGTGGCATCTTACACTTAAATTTGGCAACAACTTTAATGTCTTAAAATTGATAGTTCTTGGTTTTGAAGAAATCCAGGAGCTAGCATTTGTTGTTTACTATGTACCTGGTCACCAAGGTTTTGGTGAAAATTAACCACTGGTGAATTGCCTTTCATTATCCATGAAGTGTTTTCTAGCATTTTGTCTTATCAATGTTTAGCTGATTCTTACTACCAATTCTTTGTCAGTTATTTCTGTTGCAAATATTTTTTCTCATTCTGACATGCCTTTACACATGTTTATGATGCCTTTTTAATGAAGAAAGCAGAAGATTTTGGCATTTACTTGACTGTTTTCTTTCCATCAGGGACTACAATGTGACAGAGTTATGAAAACAATGTGTTTAAAAATTATCAGACAGTTTGGAAAAATGATATAACTTGGGAGTCATTTTCGATATTGTAGAAAACACTCTAATTCAGAATTTTTTAAAAATGCCACTTTACCTCTAAAAATATTGACCAATGAACTAGATATACTAGTCTTATCTAATAATTCAAATGATGAGAGGTACTCCTTGAACCTTTTGAAATGTGGGGAAACACATTGACTAGTTGTCAAACATGGTTTGATCTGCTATACATGACACGGTTCCTTCTTTCGATGTCGGCTGTATCCTGTTCCCATTCATTGCCATTCTATTTAGGCAGAACTGCGTGAACAAAGGTACTGGAAAAATTGTACAATAAAAATGGAACATAAAGAAAGGCCAGGAAATAATGGAATATTGTCTGATAATAGTTTTAGAAGCCGAGTCCCTAGGTTTGAAGGCACTAAAGTCATGTCTGGGGAAATAGTATCGACCTTAATAATGTGAATGGTGTTGATGAGGCATAAAAAGGGAAGAAACAGCTATAAACAATCAAAAGGAATTGGAGCATGAACTGTAAGAAATAAGAATCTAGGGAAATTGGAAGTTGTCAGAAATTAAATGAAACTCATGAAGATTGATATCTGAGGCATTAGCTGAAATGGACCGGAATCGGCCATTTAGAATCAGACGATCATATGATCTACTTTCCAGGAGTAACAAATTGAAAAGGAATAGCATCCAAAAGGACAGTTCAAGCTCCATCCTGAAAGTATGGTGCTGTCCATGTGATAGGATACTATTCTTACAACTAAAAGAAAGGCCAGGTAGTACTATTGTTATTGAGATTTATGTACCAACCAGTAAAACTCAAAAGGGTGAAATTGAAGAAGTCTACCAACTTCTTGAGACTGAAATTTATCACCATGATGCATTGGTAACTGCTGGTGACTGGAAGATGGAAGATGGAAACAAGAAGAATCAGCATTTAGCAAATATGATCTTGGTGAGAGAATCAACTCTAGACATCTCCCTGTAGAATTTTGTAAGACCAGCAACTTAACTATTGCAAATACCCTTTTCAAGAACATAAATGATGAATATACACATGGACCTGGCTTTACATACTACCCAGGAATTAAATGAACTGTATCAATGGAAAGAGACAAGGGGCATGTTCAAAATCATCAGTCAGAACAAGGCCAGGGACTGACTGGGCTAGATGATCAATTGCTTGTGTGTAAGTTCAAGTTGAACCTGAAGTAAATGAAAACAACTTAATGAGAGCCAGAGTACAAGCTGGAAATATATAGTACTTCAAGAATTTCAAGATCTTCTCAAGAATAGATTAGACATAATTGTACCTAACAGGTTGCTGTAATGCTTTTTATGCCAAAAGCTATGGCTTTTATTCCGATTCTTGGGGCCACTGACACCAAGATTATGGAACTCTGAAAATTCTGGTCAATTGTCTACATTCCTGAAAGTAATACACGTTTGTTTCTTTCTTGCGGGAGTTGGCAATTGAGTTGACGCCTGGCCCAACCCTGTGATACAGTCAGCATGTGACGTAAACTCTTATGATTTCAAAACCTAGTCACCGATTTTAAATTCTTTAAAAACACCATCGTACGCATTATGGAACATTGGAACTAAAATCCAAGATGTGTTAGGTGGCTTTCCCAGTGTAACATAAGTGACACACTGTCTGAACAAACCACACTTATTGGTCAACCACTTAGCCACACAGTCATTTGAACCATCTGCTTCCTGCTTTTCTCGTTAAAAATAAGCTGTTGAAAGTCAGAGAAGGCAGAGACTAGCCTAAGGATAAGCTTGCTGGCTCTACTGGTACAGCTACATAAAGTGAATAAATAAAATGATGCTATCCTTACTTTTATGTTACCTCTTAAAGAAATTTACTTTTGAAACGATCCTTTACCTCAGAGATCTGTACAGTTTCTAAACTCCTATGGCATTATGTTTTTACTTTTGTTGTTGATGGCAGTGTTTAGTGACTGGTAAACCTCAGATTGAGAGAGACTGAATTATCCAATAAAATAAAATCTAGAGTCGGAAAAGGGAAAAGGGCTTAAGGGAGGGAGGAGGGAAGAAGAAAAGAGGGGAAAGGAGCCTCCAAGCCATCTAACGCCACACGTCATGAGAAAATACTAGACAAAGAGTGATGGGAACAACAACTAGAGCATTCATACTCATAGTTTTGAAAATTTGCAAGGTGCCAGGCCTCCTCTAAGTAGTTTGTCTCTTTGAGTCTATTTAATCTAAGAGTGGTTCCTGTTATTAGCTCTAGTTTACAAGTGGGGAAATTAAGAGTACAGAGAGGTTAACGACTGTGGATTGCTAAGT
>NW_022103920.1:42069406-42071507 GCF_000313985.2 Echinops telfairi
GCTCCCCTGACCAGTGTCATCCTCTCAACGTGACCCCATTGTTGCAGCCACTGTGTCAGTTTATCTAATTGAGAGTGTTGCTCCTATTCACTGATCTATTTTGTCAACCCTGTTGCCCTCCAGGGACTGACCCCTCCTGATAGCATGTCTAAAGCACACGAGACAACCTCTCACTTGCTTTGCTTTGAGAACAAATCTGTCTTGGAAGAAATTTAGCCAGAATGCTTCTCAGAGGTGGGGATCTTTATATAAAATAGCGGCTCCTAGTGATCCCGTGTACCACAAAATGAAACACTGCTTGAACCTCCTTGGTCCTCATAGACCTTGTCAAAGATCTAACACTCTTGCGTTGCCCCTTTACCTGACCAAGCATGATGCCCTTCTCCAGGGACTGGTCTCTCCTGACAACATGTCCAAAGTACCTGAGAGGAAATCTCGCCATCCTAGCATCTAAGGAACATCCTGATTGCACTTCTTGCCGAACAGATAGCCTAGTATTATCTCGTTGTTCAAACAGTGAGAGGCACCACTTGAAATCCTTGCAATGTGGAACCACACATGGACTAATTTGTTAAACATGGTTTGATCTTCATATATATGGTGCAGGTTCATTCTTTGGCTATTGGCTATAGCCCATCCCCTGTCACAAGGGACAGGCCAAAATTCATGGCCATTCTATTTAGGCTGGGCGGCTTGAACAAAGATCCTGACAAAATCGTAGAATAAAAATGGAACAAAAAGAAAGGCCAGATTCCTGCTTAAGTTAGTGGCGACTTAGCCTCACGTAACGTCCCTCAAAACTCAGAACAGAGAGAGCCAGGAAATGTTCTGCTTTGATACCGAGCACAACCAAGAATGGACTCAGGTCGGCAAAGAGGACCACAGGAGGACCACATTTGAACATTTGCTCTTTTAAATGAAGTGTTTGCCAAAGGGACTGTGTTTTCAAAAGTACACTAAGCAAGAAAACGGAAGCTTCGTTTTCAAAATGGACAATACCAGCAGTTTCTGAGTACTGACAGGCTTGACATAACACAGAGGCAGACACTTGAATGCTGCTTTGAGCGCATCTTGGGCGCTTTCATCTTTGAGGAGCTGTCATCCCGTTCTCTCTGGAGGGTGCTTGGGGAAAGATAGTGTGCTTTTTATTTTATTTTATTTTATTTTATTTTTGTAAGACTGAAATAATAGTTTTTCCCTAATGGTAAGTCTAGAAGAGAACAAACACTCAAAAAGCAAACGAGGCGACACACATTCACTTTCCCTTCCCTGCATGTCCTGGGGTGAGGGCTCTTGAAGGACACGCCAATGAGCAGTTGAGGTTTGATAGCCACGAGATGGCCCTTATTACACAGTCGTGGGGTTTCGACAGGGTTGCCACCGCACTCGCCACTTCTCATTTGAAACCACAGGGAACATTTGTGAAAGCAAAAAGACCAAAGTCAATACATCCTAAAAGCATTATGTGTTATAGTTCTTTGCAGTTCTCTGAAATAGAAATCTCCAAAATCAGATAGGGGAAGAGATTTGGCTTATTTCGCTATTAGTTGGATTGCTGAAAGCAGTTTTAGGAGCCCCGAGTGTGAACTTGTCATTTTTCCCCTTCAAACTGCCGACACATTCAAACTTAGGGATGACGAAGGTGTCTGGGAATCAGGTGGGTGCATTTTCTCACGTGGCCCCAACGAGCCTGTGGTTTGCCAGTACCTGTCATGCAGATATTGTATGCCGGCAGCAGATAGGGTTTGGCTCTGCTCTTTAGTAAAGCTTTGCTGACGATTAAGATGTTATTGCACATACAAAATGAAAAATATTTACATTCTCTTCTTCCTGAAAAGAAATCTTTTTGAAGATCTCATTTTGTTATCTATGATTTATGTGGGGATAGCCATATACACACTGAAAAGCACATATATAAGAAAACACACAAAATTGATACATACTATGTTTTCTAAGTATATGTATTCTAAAATATGTGTGTATCCTCATATACATCTACACCTATATAGTTTCTCTTTTTTTCATAAAGTGTGTTAGGGCTGTGCCCTTCAGTATGGCAGCCAGCACCATATGTGACTATTTAAATTTTGACTCATTACAT
>NW_022103920.1:42073311-42115660 GCF_000313985.2 Echinops telfairi
TCTTGAATATTGAGAAGCCAAAGTGGAGAAGAAATGATAAGGTAAATGAACTGAACAGAAAATTTCAAAGGACAACTCAAGAAGACAAAGTAAAGCATTTTAATGAAATGTGTAAAGATCTGATGTTGGAAAGCAAATAGAATACATGCAGCATTCTTCAAGCTGAAATAAACTGGAGAAAACATTCAAACCTCAAATTTCAACATTGAAGGAGGCAGGATACATCATAAGAAGAAGGAAGGAATACAGAGTCTGTGAAAATAAGGCTCTAGGAATTGATGGAATACCAATTGAAATGCTTCAGAATTAATGCAGTATTGGAGATGCTTACTTGTCTGTACCAGGAAATTTGGAAGACAGTGAGTTACCTGGCCCACTTACCAGAAGGTTGCTGCCAGGAGTTCAAGCTGGACTTAAAAGAGGTTGGAGAACAAAGGATCTCATTTCCAAGGTCAGATGAATCTTGGCTGAAAACAGAGACTACCAGATAGATGTTTTATTGACTGTACAATCTTATTCAACTGTGGGGATCATAACAATAACTACGAATAATATTGTGAAGAATGGGAATTCCAAAACACATAATTGTGCTCATACAGAACCTGTACCCAGACCAAGAGATAACCCTTTGAACAGAATAAGGCATTTCTGCATGGTTTAAAATCAGGAAAGGTATGCATCAGACCTGTATCTTTGTACCATATTTATTCAATCTGTATACTGAGCAAAAAATACAAGGTCTGGACTCTATGAAGAACACAGCATCACTGTTGGAGGAAGGCTCATTCATAACCCGTGATATGCAGATGGCACAGGAAAAAAACTTGAAGCATTTGCCAATGAAGATCAATGGCTATAGCAATTAGTATGGGTCACACCTCAATGTAAAGAAAACAAAAATCATCAGCACTGAACTAATAAACACCATCATGAAGATGGAGAAAAGATTCACATTAGCAAAGATTTTATTTTACTTGAATTTAAAATCAATACTCATGGAAGTGCCAGTCAAGATCAAATGGCATATGGAATTAGGCAAATAAGCTGCAAAAGACCTCTTTGCCCTAGGTACAGTAAAGCATCGATGAAACACATTATATTCCTCTGGTTCCTTGAGGTTTCCATACCCCCCCACTACCATGACCCCAGTGCTGCTTCCCAGTTCAGACTAGACCAGAACATGTACACAGGTATAGAAAGGGGTGGGAGCTCACGACACACAGAATCCAGGAGTAGAAATGGTGATGCCGGAAGGGTAGGGGGAAGAGCGGGGGAGGAAGGGAGAAAAGGGGAACTGATTGCAGTGATTGACACATACCCACACACCCCTCTACAGGAGAAAGAACAACAGAAAACATTGGGGAAGGGAAAGAGTGGTCGGTGTGAGAGATGGAAATGATAATAATGTATAATCTATTGGGTTATGAGGGTGGGTGGGTAGGTAAAAAAAAAAGCTGGCTCAATAAAAAGTCAGTATCTGGAAGAGAGGAGGGCAACATATCTACAAACATGCCTGGTTCAATTGATGTGTGGATTGTGATAAGAGTTGTACGAGCCCCCAATTAAAAAGCAAAACCTCTTTAAAGTGTTAAAGAGCAAAGCTGTCCTCTGAGGAGTGAGGGGTCCCTGACTCAAGCACTGGTATTTTCTCCACCTCACAGGCATGTGAAAGCTGTGAACTGGATAAGGAAGATCAGAGAAGAATTAATGCATTTGAAACACGGTGTTAGCGAAGCTCATTAAACATACTATGCACTTGACAGAAGAGCAAACCCATGTCTGAAATGAGGACAGCCAGAATGCTCCTTAATTGAAAAATGACATCATTTTGTCCCTCATATTTATGCCATGCCATGAGGAGGGACCGATCTCTGGAGAACAATCCTATGATTCCTAAACCAGAGGGTCGGTGAAAAAGAAAAAGACCCTCCGTGAGATGGAGGGACTGTGACCGTGGGCTTGCTCAGACATTGCAACAATTGTGAAGACGGTGCAGGGCTGGGCAGTGTTTCCCTGTGTTGTACATGGGGAGCTGTGAGTGAGAACACAGTCATGACACCCAACGACAACCACCGCATGGAAAATGCTTGAAATATGAACACTACAAAGGGCTTCAGTGATAACCTTGAAGCACATTTAAATGACGTGTGCTCTCTGTCACCAGGGACGATGAGACTGCACCGACATCTCAGAACTCACACCGACATCTCATACAAAGTCTGGCTAAACCACAGCAAAGATGTGTGAAAACATGTAGGGTTGGTTTGGAAGAAAATGAAAGAACTGGGTGCTGGTGGAAAGGAGAGGGGATATCAAAACTGGAACGGGAAGTGGGAACTGGTATTCCATTGCTTAGGGGTATTCCAAATTTGGATTTCGGTTCTATACCTGTGGTTTTAACCTATGTAGGGCCTGGTGCGTAGTCAGAGCGCTTAAAAGACAGGAGGAAATGGGGAGACGGGCAACTGGAATTGGGCCCAGTGCTGGAATTGGACCCACTTAAACTTGGAACTTCAGGAGTAATACAGCTCTGGCTGGGAAAATAGTTGGTAAAGTCGCTCATGAATAGTAAAAAACTTCAGCGGAGGAGAAGGTCTTATTTTACATTTAAACCTGGGGCAGAACACCAAATTAAGAAATTAACATCTCAAAGAAGTTTCCAAAGTTAGGAAGAAAAAAAGCCAGAAAGAGGAATATTTGAGGAGCTCATTGTGAGGAAATTTGTCTATTTTTAAGGAAGTTACGCAATTTATTTCTATATAAGATAAATAAAATAAGTCTACCCTCAAATAAATCATGTAGAAACTTCATAATATCAATGATAGAGACTATTTCAAAGGCAATTAAATAGAAAAGATAGATCACCTGTAAGAGTTAGTCTGCCAGTGGTCTTCCTTTCAGCAACAAGAGACGGCAGAAGATTGTGGAATCATATGTTCAAAATGGTGAAGGAAAATAATTACTATCATACAATTATATACTAATTCTAAATTGGTTATATGTGAAAATAAAATAAAGATATTCTTAAATAAATAAAGTTTCTGATGTTTTATCACACAGTCTATTTTAAAGCAAATAATTAGAGGATGTATTTCAGTGGGGGAAAAATCCAGCAGGAAGATATAGGGTACAAGAAATGGTGGTATAATAGTAGACAATGACCCCTAAATATTAATGTGCATATTAGAAGCCTCAAGAAACATATTATGTGCAAAGTGCAGTAATAGCTACTTTAGGATAGAACATAAAAGCAATGTATAATTAAAATACCAAGCAACATCAATGCGGCAGTATGAAGAGGAGAGAAATCAGTATTTTGTAAGAACATTTCTGGAAGAAGGTTTCGGACCTTCAGGATGATTGTGGAAAATATAAATGTAAACAACAGAAATAAAAGTATAGCTTCCAAAATAGGGGAGGGCTAGGGAAAAGATTTAATTCTTTCTCTTTGCTGAAACTATATTCACGAACGTTGTGGAACATACATGGGGTAAAGTTAGGAAAAATTCTTAATCATACCAAACATCTCTGGGCACACCAATGTCGATTGGCATATCATGGTGTCTGTGGTAGGCCAGGTTGACTAGACAAACAAATCCAGAGACACTCATGCGTGTATAAGAAAGATCTTTATATCAAGAAGTAATTATATATCAGGAAAACACTCCAGCCTAGTCCAGATCAAGTCCATAAGTCCCTCTTCAGACTCACACAGCCACATGCAATGATGCAAATAGAGGAAGGTCACAGGCCGGTGGGTGCAAAGTCTTGTGGATTCAGTGGCGGTGGATGTTATCTCTGGCAGGTCTCAACCATGTGGTTCCCCAACAGGAAGATGAAACAGAGAGTGACGA
Organism: Echinops telfairi; assembly: GCF_000313985.2. Lineage (NCBI taxonomy): Eukaryota > Metazoa > Chordata > Mammalia > Afrosoricida > Tenrecidae > Echinops > Echinops telfairi. Next base: position 42,077,166 of record NW_022103920.1, read on the forward strand.
AATTCTCAGGATCCTCCTTATGAGAAGGCCATGCCCATAAGGAGGCACCATCAGGCTGTGACCTGATTGACAGGCTAGAGCCCACCCCTACACTTTTATATCTTCAAGTTGACACAAAATTATGTAACTACCAAAAAAAAAAAATTATGTAACTACCACAGTCTGCAGTCTACACTACTTTCGTGCATATGACTGGGACCTTAAACGCTTGTGAGCAGAAATCTAAAGTGCACCTACGGGTCTCTTTGTGTCCCGGGGAAAGGAGAGTGATGGACATTGAAGACATGCAAATAATTAGCCCAGTAGACTGTTGGATCATGTGAGCATCAGTTTCTATGGCCTTGAGACCAGCATCCAACAGTACCTCGCTGCCAACTTATCACCTACTCAAAAGTAATCGCACTACGAGCCCTGAACAGAGTAGGAGAAACATGTGAAACAAGACTCAAGCTTATGTAAAAGACCAGCCCTGCGGATCCGATACAGTTGGAAGTCCCCAAACGATGGCCTCTTGTTACTCCTTGGGTCTGGAACTGAGCACATCCTGGCCCATCAGTTTTTCAGCCCAATAATAGACACGTCTGTAAGGGGAAAGTTACCACTAGGGAAGTAGGCACATCTTGGAATAATCGATCCTTTGGGATCAAGGGAGCAGCATTTGCCCAGGGACAACTCTAGGAGGGTTAGGAAAGGAGGAGGAATGAGGACAGGGAAACAGGGAGGCTGGATGGTGTGACACTGAATGTACCACTGATGATCTGCTCCGCAGACCCTTACCCAATTCCAAATAAAAAGTTAAAAATGACAAAAAGTAATGCCATTGCTGTTGTGTGCCATCGACCGCATGATCAAGTTTTCTAGGCTGCTATGTGTCCAGGAGAAAAATACCTGCATACTTGAGTATAAGCCGACCCGATTATCAGCCGAGGGATCTAATTTTACCACAAAAACTGCATTAAAAATGGAGTGGAAAGTTTGGCTTATACACAAATATATACAATAGGTCCTTAGTGGCTTAGAGGGGCTGGCTGCCAACCTTTTGGTCAGCAGCTCGGCATTTAACTTGCATTACCAGAGCTCCTTAAAAGTAGTGCAGAAAATACAGTGTAATATATGATAGAGTCTAAAATTCTAATACTGCCACCAAGTTGATTCCAACTCATCGAAACCCTGTAGGACAAGCTTGAAGTGCCCTGTGTGTTTCTGAGGCTGTAGCTCTTTAAGGGAGTAGAAAGCTTTGTCTTTCTCCCATGGAACAGCTGGTGGTTTCCAACTGTTGACCTTTCAGCAAGCAGTCCAATGCATAATCTGCTGTGCCATCAAGACTCCTCATACAATAATATAAGTAAACCCAAATATGCAAGTAATGGCAATAAACATGAACCCCACGAGTTAAAATATTGTGATTTTCAGAATGCAGTTTTAAAAGTCCATGAGTACACTGTTTCTAAGAAGAGAAACCGAAACACAATTGCAGAAAACCATTGAAAATAAAGAGATGGGAAACAATATAACAAGCAAATGCTTTCCAAAAGCAATTTGGTACTGCTGTATTGATATTAGGCAAGATAGCTTTAAGAACAAATTAATAATACTACCCATATTTAGAATAGTGACCTAAGAATACAATAACATGCATAAAGAGAAAGCAGAAAAAATTTTGCAAAATTAAAAAACTGCCTTTGAGGTGCAAACTACTGAGTACATATTTCCCAATATTTAGATTATGATTAAGATTATGATATGGTAAAAATTCTTTAAATTATTTTTTAAAAATTTATTGATTGCATGAATAAATGCAGGCACAATAAATGATTGAGAAGGTAAATAAATGTGCTGGAAAATTATGTTAAGATAATTAGGGTTTATACAGGCATGCTTCACTTAACATCCAGGAGACAATGTGTGAACTAGGACATTGTGGGATTTGGACTTTGTGTGAACACGATATTGTAGTCTGGTCCTCTTCTTTTGTAAGTATCACAATCAAGCCTTGAGCCTTGGTGATGATCATCAGTGAGAGAGAGTGGTCCTCAATTAGCAGTTTGTCCATATCTGATAGAGAGGCCCTTTCATATTTTGGTTAGCCTGTGGACTTCAACTTTTTCCCTTTGTTTTGAAAATCATGTAGCAGGCTGATGACTCAGGGAGGTAAAGCAGGCTGCAGGGAGGTAACAGACCAGCAGGTGAACAGCCTCATGGGTCCAAAGTCAATGGAAACATGGCAGGGCATGACAATGTATGATTTAACAAAGTTTTGTCCATAACTTCAAATTCTGATTTGCAGTTTTTTCTCTAGTAATTCAAATGACAATACACAGTCCCTGTTTTAAATATTAATTCTAAGTATTTAAAAATTCTGGAATGGAAATAGATTGAAGCAGCCGGGTGTTTCATTTTACTTGGATCCACAGTCAGTACTTACGAAAGCAGCTGCTAAGAGGTCAAATAATGTATTGCATTAGGAAAATCTGCTGCAAAAGGTCAGTTTAAAACTTTAAAAAGCAATGTTGACACTTTGAAGACTAAGGTGTGCCTGAACCAAATGATGGTATTTTAAATCACCTCAAATACATGGGAGATCTCGACAATGAATAAGGAAGATCAGAGAATAACTGACACCTCTGAGTTACAGTGTCGACGAAGAATATGAAATATACTGTGAACTGCTAGAAGATCGGACAAATCTGCCTTGGAAGTACAGTAGAATGTTCCTTAGAAGTGAGGACGGTGCCACTTTATCTCACATAGTTCAGACATGTGATCAGGAGGGACCAGTCCCTGAAGGACGACAAGGTGAGTCAAGTCCAGAGTCAAAGAAAAAGAGGAAGTTCCTCGATGCGCAAGATGGACACAATCGCTCAACAATAGGCTCAAAGGCGGTGAGAGTGGCCCAGGACCAGGCAGTGTTCTGCTTTGTTGGACCTAAGGTCAGAACTACCTCAACCTAATCGTAATAACATCACTAACACAAGGCTGAAGATTTAAATAAAATAGTATAATCAGGCACTTCCTTCAAGTAATATCCACTGGCCTATATGTTGGTGGTCTCATAGATTGTATATGGAGTTCAGATACCCTGGTCAGAGAATAGAACATAGCAGACACAACAGCTTCTCACACCCAACACACGTAACTCAGCCCTCTTGTGTAGAAAGTGATTGCACTGCCAAGTATATAATTGTACTGTGTGTGGGCATGTGTAAAACCTAAAATGCATATGCCTTGATAGTCATAATAAACACCTGTGTTATTGATTTATGCATGTACATATCACAGGGGTAGCTCTACCCTGCCCTGTGGGGTTGCTGTGAGCCAGAATCGACTCGATGGCAGTGAGTTTGAGTTCTAAGTTATGTGTAGTAGTGAGATTTTATGTCAACCTGAATTCTTTTTAAAAAAAATCATTTTATTGGGCGCTCACACAACTCTTATCATAATCCATACATACATGCATCGTGTCAAACACATTTGTTGCCATCATCATTCTCAAAACACTTGCTTTCTACTTGAGCCCTTGGTATCCGCTCCTCATTTTCCCCCCTCCCTCCCCACACTCCCCTCCCTCATGAACACTTGATCATTTATAAATTATTATTATTGTGCCATGTCTTACACTATCTGACGTCTCCCTTCACCCACTTTTCTATTGTCCGTTCCCCAGGGAGGGGGTTATATATAGATCTTTGTAATCGGTTCCCCCTTTCCACCTCCCCTCCCCTCCACCCTCCCGGTATCGCCACTCTCACTACTGGTCCCGAGGGGTTGGCTCATCTGTTCTGGATTCCCTAATGAAAGTGTAAGGGTGGAATCAAACCTTTCAGTCAGATTACAAACTGATGATGCCTCTTTGGGGGTGTGACCTTTTCCAAAGCAAGAAACTGGGAATTTCTCTCTCTGGGCCCTTTGCCTTCATCCTTGCTGGGACCTACATGGGCTGCTGGCCCTGGGAATCAACCTGGTAGCCCACCTCAGTGCCCTGCCATGTTTCCATTGACCTTGGGCCCATGAGACTGTCCACCTGCTAGTCTGTTATCTCCCTGCGCCCACTTTACTTCCCCGAGTCATCAGCCCGCTACATGATTTTCAAAAACAAAGGGGAAAAATTCTCCAAGCTGGTAAAGGTTCTACTCCATGGAAATCCGCAGGTTAACCAAAATATGAAAAGGACCCCTATCAGATATGGAGAAACTGCTAATTGAGGACCAAACACAAAAGCAAATCTCTCTCATTGATGATCATCACTAAGACTCAAGGCTTGATTTGAGATACTTACAAAAGATGTTCATACAATGTCCAAATCCCATAATGTCCTACTTCACAAATTGTCTCCTGGATGTTGTGAATAAGCTTATACCCAAGTATATAGTCCAGATTCTTGTATTATTTGCTAAGAGTGAATAAATATGGTGAAAGGATACCAGTCCAATGTACAACTTTAAGCCACTCTTATTCACTTATTCACTTCCTATCAGAACATTTTAGATGCATGACAATTCATGATTTAACAAAATTTTATCCATAACTTCAAATTCTGATTTGCAGTTTTTTCTCTATAGTTATTCAAATATCATTACACAAATCCCTATTTTAAATAATAATTCTAAATATTTAAAAATTCTGGAATGGAAATACATTTTTAATTAATATTTTCCTTGTGTTAAAATAGTTCTTTTCAATAACATGAAATTAAAGATTAATATTTTAATACTTTAAAAATCAAATTATGAAAATCTTGTAAAACTTTGCGGTGAAAATATTCTCAAGCAATACAAAACATAGTTTAGTTTGAGGAAGCAAATATATTTCGACTTTCTATTTTCTAGAATTTTAAGAAAACCTCTTTGCAGTTAACTCCATGTATATTTAAAAGTTTTAAATATCAATGAAACATAAGTATTCAACAAAAGCAATTCTTTCTATATTCATTTTTGCATGTCGCAACTTGAAGGTCAGGATATGGTTACCAACATTGATATGTCCTAAGTTGGAACCAAAAATATACTAGCAAATCCCCACTTGTTTCCACTTTTAGTGTTTATAGAGGGGATTATGATGAACACAAACACACAAGTTATCAGGACTGACATACATTTCAAAGAGCAATGTCCCTAAATATTATACAAAAGGTAAACACTGAGAATGCTTCTCATTAAAAATGTACATTGTCTTGCAAAGCAGCTAAGGTGGTAGGCCTGGGGATCGGCCCTGGGCTGTCACTTGAGCAAACACACCGAAAGTATGGTTGTAAAGCTAAGCCACCAAAGCTTTTATTCTAACTCCGCCTGCAGGCATTAACACTCAGATTTGGGATGGCATCATATTTGCTAAGTGCAAAGATGGTTACAAAAGAGCTTTTCTCACTTTGAGGATAAAAGCTAAAGTATTCTTTAATTTTGGTTACTGCCCAGCTCATCTCAGCACCATAGTAGTTATTTGGCTCCGAACCAAAAAGTGGCAATACAGTACTTACATGTCTATGGATCAAAATTAGATGAAAAATTGCTGTTTCTCATCTCCAAAGCTATTTGCTGCACATTTTATAACCCTCAAGATGCCTTTTGTAATATGTGATAACAGAGCCAAATGCAGCAGCTGCCTGGAAAGAGATTACTTTAATTATGGACTCAATGTCCTATTTTCTGCAAGTGATCCCCAGAGATAGTCTTCCTGCCGGAGGAGAGCTACAAGGATGCACATTAAAGCCTTCGCGTCAGCCACGAAGAGGTGGATGAAGTGAGACAAGGGTGCCCATAAACCACCTTCATTTTCCTCGTCTGTAATGTGATGGACGAATCTATAGTGGTAGGTTGTTAACTACACCGGCATCTGTTGTTATGGGCTTCTGATGTTAAGGGCACCATGTGCTTGGAAAAGAGCAAAACCTTAAACAAGTCTGCACAGGAAACATGACTATATTAATTTACAGTCTTCCTTCACAAACTGAAAAATATATGTGCTTTATCAATCATTTCCTAGGATAACATTAGAGAGTGACGCTAAGTGGCTTTCTCATCAATGGCTGCCCTGGTAACACATCAAATGACTTCTTATTAACAATTCATTTGCCATTCAGTGTAATAGAGTTACTCATTATGAATTTCATTTAGAATCGATGTGCTTGTCCTGTGTATTTCCATGGAAATTCTGTATAATTTAGCATTGATTTGACACTATTAATGGACACTTACAGCAAAGAGATACCTTGTTCTTATTAATTAAATAAGTGGGCTCCTTGACAAATAGTTTTTTCTTTTTTTGAGAACTGATGTGTGATTTTTCCTTTTCAAAGCATAGCACACACTCTCCTAGGGTATTTGGGATTTCATCTGATTTCTCAAAAAGTATAAGCATATTTTACATTTTTAAGAAGATGGGGGATTATGGAAGAGTAAGCATGGGAATTAATTTTAAACTTCAAAAGAGGAATTTAAGGGATTTGGCATGGAATTATTTTATGTGGAGGAGGAGGGGAAAAGGCAAGAGAAAAATGCACCCACTATCATTTTAGCTGGAAATCATGTGTCTTGTAAATATTACACATGCATGATTTTCTGGTGTTAACTTGAAATAGGGTAGTATTTAATACTTTGGTAAAGAAATTGAGACAAATATATCTTAGGGCATTTAATATGGTAACATTTAATACTGAAAATTTAAGTTATATATACAACAGTTTTCAGGCCTTCTAATTTATAATCCATGCCACATTATATAATTTTAAAATGTATGTAGACATAAAATTTAATCTACATGCTGAAATCGATAGTTACAAAGTGATTTTTATTGCATGACTTATCAATTAACTTTTAGTCTGTATTATCCATCTATCACCAGAATGTAAAAATAGCACAAAATTCATTGCTATTTAAAGGTCTTGAATATTAGGAATTAAAAATGTCACTTATGGATCAAGGAAAAGTAGAAAGCTATTAGAAGGAACAAACAGTGCAAAGAAAATATTTCTGGGATTTTAGACATTTATTTTGCTTTTAAAAGACAGGTTCTTTTATGTTGCACAGTGGACCTCAGGTTAGTTTTGCAGTCAGATACTCTGTACAAATAACTAGCAAAGGAGGATTTCTGAGAAGTTTACGTGGAAGGCAGTAAGATGACTTCCTTGAAGATCAAATGGGCTCAGACTTTTCTCTTGATTATTTACTGTAGAACCTCAGTCACATTGTGACAACTTCTAATCAGGCGATTTTTAAAAATCTTATCCGTTTGCAATCCTAGAGTTATGTTGAAATTGTTTGGGTTCATATTCTGCCAATTGTTTGTTTATACTTTCTGCCTTTCTGGGTTTTACTTTTTAGGCAGTGTAAACTTAATTTTCAGTTGTTGCATTTTGTTTCATGTTTGAACGCTAATATAAAATGCTTGAAATTGAACTTATAGCAAAAGAACGACGGTACACAAATACATGCTACACACAGAGTTGGCTTTTCATATTTAAGCTTAACAGTTAGTGCTCCTTTAGATATAAAGTTAAAAATTGTTTTATTTTCTAATGACAAAATCCATTCTTATATATTGAAGAAAATTTTAAATAGAGCCAAACAAGTATGTCTTTTTTTCACCCTCCCTCAAAATAAGACAAGTGCTTACCTAGGGGTATGTTTCCCTCGTTGCACATGTGATCCTATATGTTCAACTAAGAGAGCCAAAAAACAAAATTTGGGTTAGACTATACATTCTGTTTTCTAATTTTTTAACCCAAATAGTGAATTTTGTTTTCCTTCATAAATGTTCTTGTATAGCATCATCTGAATAACTCAAGGCCATCGAGTCAATGCTGAGTCATAGAGACCCCCGTGGGTTTCAGAGACTATCATTGTTTATGGGAGTAGAAAGCCCAGTCGCTCTCCAGTGAGCTGCTGGTGATTTCGAACTGCTGACCATGTGGATTGCAGCCCAACATGTAACCATTATACCATCAGGACTCCCTCATCATTTGGATGACATTCTATTTTATGGCTGTATCATAATGTAATTTAATCAATCCCATATTTATGGACATTTTGCTTATTTCCAGTGTAATAATTATAATGACTTTATGTTGAACAACCTGGTCTCAAAGGCTCTTTGCACACTTTTAATTATGATATACTTAGAAAAACTAAGACATATTCATAAAATGTGTACTGTGATGTTTGTACTGAAACCAGCATCAGAAAGACTCAAATGGTAGTTCACCTTAATGGTAAGAGACCTGTAAAGTACTATTTGATCATTATTCATAGGTTATGATAAAGGCCATTTTCCTAATCATTGTGCTAATTGTCTAGTCATAAATTTAATTAAAGCAATGTTGTCCAACATTTTGCAATTTGTTCCATTATATTGTTGAGTTGAAACAAATGTCTGTTTTATAAAACAAACGAATTCATTTGAGAAGGAACACATGCTGCCTCCTTTTCTATGCTTCCCTTAGAGTATGTAGCCATCAAATTAACTGGTTAGTAGGGAATACACTACTTAACTTGATGTATATGCTTTTAAAAAAATCTTTATTTCATTTGTATAATTTGAATATAAGAGCCCTATGGTGTGACAAGTTAAGTGTTGAGCTAATAGCCAAAAGGTTGGTGGTTTGAATCCAGCACTCCTCCAAGAGAGAAAGATGAGTCAGTATCAACTTTACAGCAGTCTGTTTGGCTTGGTGTCTGAGTATTTATTTAGTAAGAAAACTATAAGGCTATAAATTTTACTCAAAACCAGACTCACTAACATCGAGTTGATCCCATTCATAATGACCTCAAAGGACAGGGTAGAATTGCCCCTGTGGGTTTCTGAGACAACAAACCCTTTATGAGAATAGGAAATCTCAGCTTGCTCCTGCAGAGCAGGCGATCTGGGTCAGCAGCCCAACGAGGAGCCACTGTGCCACCAGGGCTCTGCTATTAATTTCACTAATAAATGAGAATTGGCTTTATTGTACCCAAGCAAACAAACAAAAATCCAAACCAACTTCCAGGGAGCTGATTCTGACTCAAGGCAGCCTTGTAGAATGGAGTAGAACTAACGGCTCCTGAGGATTTCCAAGACTGTACATCTTCAAGGAGTAGATCATCTCTCTCCTGCAGAGCCGTGGTTTGCAGCTGGCAGCCCACTGCACTACGCCAGCTCTGACTCATGGCAATCCTGTGAACAGAACAGAACACTGTTTGGTCCTTTACCCTCCTCACAGTGTTCCTAGGGTTGAGCTCCTTGTTGTAGCCCCTTGTCACTCCGCCTGACCGAGGGTCTTCCTCTTTTTCGGTGAAGCTCCCCTTTCCTAAGCATGGTGTCCTTTTCCAGGAAATTGTCTTTCCTGACATCATGTCCAGAGTTGGTGAGATGAAGTTCCATCACTCTCTCTACCATGGAGTGTTCTAGCTGTACTTCCCCCAAGGCAGACCATTCATTCTTTGGGCAGTCCATAGCACTTCCAGTGTTCCCTGCCAGCACCAGCATTCAAATGCACCAGTTCTTCTCCTATTGTCCTTATTCATCGTCCAGCTTTCATACACACACACACACACACACACACACACACACACACACACACGAACCAACTGAAAATACCATGGTTGGGTCAGGTGCACCTTGGTTCTCAAATTGACATCTTTAGCACTCAAAAAAGGTCTTGTACAGCAGATTTGCCCAATACTGTATTTCACCTGACTTCTTGACTGCTGCTTCCATGAAGATTATGGCTCCAGGAGAAATAAAACTCTTGACAACATCATCTTTCTTCTTTTATCGTGATGTGTCTATTGGTCCAGTTTTGAGGATTTTATTTTCTTTATGTTGAGGTGTAATCTCTACGGAAGCCTTTGATCATCATTGACAAGCGCTTCAAGTTCGCTCTGATTTCAGCCTGTAGGACTGTCATAAACATAACGCTTTTTAAAATGAATGTTCCTTCAATCCTGATGCCTCGTTCTTCTTCCTGTGGAACAGCTTCCCTGATCATTTCCTCAGAATACAGTGAATAAGTATAGTGAAAGGATACAACCCTGACACACACCTTTAATGTCAACCAGTCAGCATCCCTTTGCTCTATTCAAACAACAACCCCTGGATCTGTGTACAAAACAAGGAAAGAAAGAAACCCACACTCATTTGGGATTATGGAAGAAAGAAAAACAATGATGTGCTTAGAAGCATTTATGCCTTTAAATGTAAAACTGTATGTCTTCAATAATGAGAAATATAATGACATTACTCACTGACTCAGTGGCATCCAGCAGATTCTGGCATGGTAGGACAGGACAGAGTAGAACTGCCCTTGTAGGTTTCTGAGACAGTAAATCCTTCTGGGCGTAGAAAGCCTCATCTTTATCCCACAGAGCATCTGGTGGTTTTGAACTACTAACCTTCAGGTTATCAGCTCAAAGCATAACCACTGTATCACCAGGGCTCCATGTGTCAGTTCCACATGAGCACAATTACGTGTGCTGGAATCCTCATTCTTCACGGTGTTATCCAGTTTATTGTTGTCTCTACATTGTTGGATGCCTTTGCATAGTCAATACAACAGAAATAAAATCTCTCGTACTCTATTATTTCAGCCAAGAGCCATTTGACATCAGCAATGATCGTTCTCATTTCATGTACTCTTATAAATCTATCTTGAAATTCTGCAGTGACCTGTCAAAGTGCTGCTACAACTGCTTTTGAATTGTCTTCAGCAAAATTTTACTTGCATGTGATATTCATGATATTGATTGATAACTTATGCATTCTGGTGGGTCACCTTTCTTTGGAATGGGCACAGTTATGGATCTCTTCCAGTCAGTTGGGTAGATAGCAATCTCACAAATTTCCTTGCATTGATTAATAAGTGAGTCCATAAGTTACTTGAAACATTCCTATTGGTATTCAATAGAAATACCAATTCCTATTGGTATTCCTGGGACCTTACTTTTCAACAGTGGCTTCAGTACAATTCTGGGACTACTTTTTTCCATATAATTCGTTCTTGATTGTATGCCACCTCTTGAAATGATTGATTGCTGACCAATTATTTTTGGTACAGTGACTGTGTATTATTTCTGTTTTCTTTTGATGCTTCCTGCATCATTAAGTATTCATATATATTCACCTAAGAAAGTCCTAATTATTTAATAATATAGACTCACAGTAATATTTTGAGGAGTTTTGGTGGCATAGTGGTTATGCATTGGGTTGCAATCTGAAAGTTCAGCAGTTCAAAACCACCAGCTGCTTTGCAGAAGAAAGACAGGGATTTCTACTCCTGTAAATAGTTACAGTCTCAGAAACTCACAGGGACAGTTCTATTTTGCCCTATAGGGTCACCGTGAGTCACTATCAACTAGATGGCAATGACTAAATGAGTAAGGTCTATACTTTTCATTGGTGAAGATAGATACATTAAAAAAATTATTGCTATAACTGCTTCTAATTACATCCTTGTTTTTAATATTTCTTCCATAATTATATGTAGTCATCACAGGAAAATAAACTCTTATATTTTTAAGCATTTCTCAAAGTGATCTTTCAGATTTCATCTTAGACCTCAGGGTTTCCTGTGCCAACACAAACCTGAGCACAGTTAGTACTGACCATTTTAACTCGCTATAAAATTTAAAGTAAAAGCCTTTTTCTCTTTGGGAATTGTATTCTTTTGCTATATTAAAACCAGAGTATTACCTCAACAAGACAAGGCTAGGCTACACATTTATAACCAGGCATGCTCTTTTCGGTACAAAGGAACAAAATCATTGTCAATATGTAGACAATTGTGAAGAAATGTATGTAAGAAAAAATAACCTTCAGGACCAGTGGTGTGAGTGGCGATACCTGGAGGGCTGAGGGAGGGTGGGGTCGAGAGGGGGAACCAATTACAGGGATCTACATTTAACCTCCTCCCTGGGGGACGGACAAGAGAAAAATGAGTGAAGAGAGACATCAGACAGTGTAAGACATGGCAAAATAATAATTTATAAATCATCAAGGGTTCATGTGGGAGTGGGGAGCGGGGAGGGAGGGGGAAAATGAGGAGCTGATGCCAGGGGCTTCAGTGGAGAGCAAATGTTTTGAGAATGATGAGGGTAACAAACGTACAAATGTGCTTTACACAATTGATGCATGTATGGATTGTGATAAGAGTTGTATGAGCCCCTAATAAAATGATTTAAATAAATAAGAAAGAATAACCACGTTGCTTTCATTATAAAAGACAGGTCCGAATTTCTAGGGCTGTGGAAGGAGGACAGTAAGGACTGGTCACCCAGGTAGCACACCTTGGATTTGGCTGCAACATTAGATGGAATTATTTTTTAGAGTCTATTGTTTAAATCCCAAAGGAAAGGTATTGGAGAAAGAGACAGACACAACCCAGAGAAAGCAAACACTGGATGACTATTGTAAATTGTATTGTTCTCTTTGGGGAGATAACTTCCTACCAAGAGATCTTTTTATATTTAATGCAAATTAAAGAATGATTTACAGCAAAACATTTTTTTATGTGAGGAAACCTCTTGAAAGCCATATTTCTTTCTTGCTAATTCTATCTTGAAAAAGAATACAACGAAACTTAGAGAATACTTTTCTTTTAAGTTTTTGTTTTTTATAGGAGCCTATGTATAACCATTTCACTTGCAGGGCATTATATATGATTGAATTTCAAAAAGCAAAAAGATTGAACCAGGGGATTTAAATTCCAAATACCTTTGAAATAAAGTTTGGTGTTTCAAATCTATTTATATGGAGCTTTTCAGTGCAGCAAAATTGGGGATGGGCATGGCCATGACCATGCACCATTAGTATCTGTAGGAAATGCTATTTTCTTTTCTTTTTTGAAGTCATTTTATTAGGGTCTCTTACAGCTCTTATACATTCCATACATCAATTGTATCAAGGATATTTGTGCATATGTTGCCATCTTCATTTCCAAAACATTTTCTACTTGAGCCCTTGGTATTAGCTGCTCTTTCCCCCGACTCCTTCCCGCACCTTCCCACCCTCATGTATCCTTGATCAGTTATATATTGTTATTGTTATTTTGTATCTTACACTGTCCATTGTCTCCCTTCACCCACATTTCTGTTATTTGTCCCATTTGGGGTGTGTGTGCTATATATCCAGTTTTGTGATGGGTTCCCCCTTACTCACCCTTCCCCCTCCCTGACCATCCCCCTAACTCTTATGATATTGCTACTCCCATTACTGTTCCTGAGGGGTTCATCTGCCCTGAATTCCATGTGTTGAGAGCTCTTACCTGCGTGTAACCAATGTGTGTTCTCTGGTCTAACCAGATTTGTAAGTTAGAACTGGGTCATGGTAGTGAGGGGGAGTAAGCATTCAGGAACTGGAGGAATGATGTGTGATTCATCGGTGCTATACTATACCTTGGTTGAATCTTCCCTTCCTTATTCCACTTCTGTGGGGGGTGGGGGTGGGGTGGGGAATATCCAATTATTTATAGATGGGATTTGGGTCTCTACTCCAACCCCACTCTTTTGCATTGATATAGTTGTTTGTTTTGGATCTTTTGATAACTGATACCTGATCCTGTTGACACCTTATGATCACACAGGCTGATGTGCTTCTTCCATGGGGGCTTATTTGCCTCCCTGCTAGATGGCCACTTGTTTGTGTAGCCTTCTGGGGAGGGGGTCAGCATAGCTCGGCTTGGGGCTGGCCCCGTTGCCCTCTCTGTTAGGTCACTGCTCCATGCCAGTGTATAGTGCTCAAGGCTTGGCACTTTGGGATGGGTCTAGTCTGTAGGTATATTAGTGCCCTGTTCCCCATCAACCTCATTTCATTTTTCTTAGGAAATACTATTATTTTCTTAAGGAAATTTTGAACATAACATACTTCAGTATGCTAATTGTAGAATTTTGGGTGGATAAATATTTAAATGATAAAGGATCCACCAAGGCAAGTATTACTTTAACACTTCAGCTGCACCTCTGCCGCTTCACAGGAATAGCTTTTTATAGCCCTGAAGGTTAATTGACAAAAGTGTCACAATTTTCAGTTGCTACATTTGTTCATAAAGGATGAATCATTGATAAATCGAATGTTTAGATTTATAAAATTGCAGTAAACGTAATACTTATATGCTTAAATCTAAAAGATAAAATGCTTTATAATTGGTAAGTCAAGTCAAACTCCTATCTTTACTTTAAATCTGAAGGAAATTACCTGTTTAAGAAGCCACTCAGGTGTCTATCTTAGAGACCTCAACACTGGGTAAAAATTTATTCTGTTTGCCTGAAAAGATGGAAACATCTATTTTTCTCTATGAAATGCATAACATTTTATAAGGTCAAACATAACCAATATATGATTGTGTAACTGGAAACTGCGTTTCTGAAATAAATATGTGAAAATGGAAAAATAACCTCTATAGCTAAATTAAGTCCAGAAAATACTGTATAATAGCACTACAGTATTATTTTTCTGCATTTCTAAAAATTCAATCACTTTCATGAACAAATTTTTTTCAATAGACAAAGTTGATTGAAGGATGGTTGGACAACTCAAAGTGGAAAATCACTCAATGATCATTCCAACATATCTCTGTATTATTTTAAAAGATTGCCTTGGTATCTTCTATCACCAATTACTATTGCAACTAGTCATTCCTCTGGATAGACAAAGATGTAGAAACTTACATTGATGATGCTAGCCTGGGAGACCAGAGGAGGTACACTGGTACAGAGAGGAACTGGAAACACAGGGAATCCAGGACAGATGATCCCTTCAGGACCATTGGTGAGAATGGCTATACTGGAGGGTGGAGGGAAAGTGGAATATAAAGGGGGAACAGATTACAAGGATCTACATATAACCTCCTCCCTGCGGGACGGACAACAGAAAAGTGGGTGAAGGGAGACACCGGACAGTGTAAGACATGACAAAATAATAATAATTTATAAATTATCAAGGGTTCATGAGGGAGGGGGGAATGAGGAAGGAGGGGGGGGGAATGGGGAGCTGATACCAAGGGCTTAAGTGGAGAGCAAATATTTTGAGAATGATGAGGGCAACGAATGTACAAATGTGCTTGACACAATGGATGTATGTATGGATTGTGATAAGAGTTTTATGAGCCCCCAATAAAATGGTTTAAAAACAAACAAAAAACTAAATAAAAAGAAACATCATCACATAAATGTACTGACAATGACAAAGCTCTCCCGGCATGGCATAACTTTGGGTTCTAACAATAGTGAACTATCTGAACTGTTACTTAAAGATGAAAAACCTCCTGTCAGAGAGGTCCATTCGGCATCACAGAGCGGAGGCAGTGGCCGCCAGCAGTAGAACTCATCGCTTCTGCTGCCTTGTTCAGTGGTCTTTGGCCCAGAAGGACATTGTAGATGGAGCTTCACTCTTGCCCTCTCCATCTCTGCTTCACACATTAATAATGTGACAAGACAGTGAAGCGTGCGATAATTAAATGATCTTCCAATGACTATGCAGTTTATTGTACTATCTGTAAAAGTAAAAACATTAAACAAGAAAATAAGAGAAAACTCTCATTTAAAATATCACAGTATGGGTTCTACTGAAATGCAAAATTCAAGAGAAATGGTTGGTAAATTGATTGATTAGTACTTTTGCGTGTTTAGGAAAATCACTACTTGGAAGAAAAAAGAGAGAAGAAATAGGAACTGTTGCCTTTTGATGCACGTTTGGAGTAAGCACTACATTTTGTGAGGGAAGAGAGAAACATGATGATGGGAAATTCAGCAAAAGAGACCTTCAAGGCTTCCTCTTTTCCTCAAGTGGTTTCTTCCTGATAAAATAGTGCCTTTACCCCACGTTTAAAGTTAACATGCTATCTTCATGATATAAGCTTTGGCTTTATGGAGAAAGTCATCTTTTCCAACTGGGTACAAATAATAAAACATTTGGGGTGTGTGTGTGTGTGTGTGTGTGCAGAAGAATATAGATATATCTTACTAAAGATAATGTCTAAATCAAAAGGAGTCAGATTGACTAATTAAACATGTCATTCATTGGTTTCGCTCCCTCCATTTCTTCATCCAAAGATACCTACTTCTCAACCCTTTCTTAATTCATTTAAGAAAAAATTATAAAGAATTTTTGCATACACCTTGATGCTTTTGGGTATCAGGAACTATAAAGTAACAAAGCATTGCTACTTGGCTGTATTTTATCTCAAGTTTCATGCAGCTTTACTAAGAAGCATGTAAAGCACAAGGATGCGAGTATTACTACCTAATAGAGGGAAAACAAAATGAAAAAGCGGACCAGAGGATTGTGAAGATAATGGATATGCATGGAGTAAGACAAAGGGTCTCCAGTGACCTGCTCAATAAATTAAGGTCATGTCAACACTTAATACTTTTAAAGTATATACATGTTATTGCGTCTTAGATAGAAAATGCTTAAAGTTTTCATTATTTACCTGCACAAAGAGCAAATGTCTTAGTTATCTAATGCTACTTACTGTACCAGAAATGCCACAGGTGTTTGGTTTCTTACAGGGTTGGAGGGTAGGCGTTTGAATTCAGAGCACCCCTCTGGGGTGCAATAGCCCCCTTTCGTCCGGCGTTGGGGCAGTTTGTCTCCTCAGCTTGCGTCCTGCTTCCTTGGAGAGCTCTGCATAGCTTCCTCTCACTCTTCCCCCATCTCTGCTTGCTTGTTTAATCTCTTGTATCTCAAGAGCGACTGAATCAAGATATGAGGGGTCTTCAAAAAGTTTGTGGGATGCTGAAATGAAAAGATAATGAAAAATTTCCATGAATTTTTGAAGCCCCAATGCAAATGCTATGTTATATACATATATACGACACTAATCCTGCCTCATTAACATAACAGAAGAGAAAGCCTTCCCAAATATGATCATATCCTCAGGCAGAGAGGTTAGGATTTACAACACATACTTTGGGGGACACAGGTCAACCCATAGTAGCAAGTTCATTAGATCTGTAAATGATAGTAAGCGGGGGAAGTGTTTGCTACACAGTACCCGTAAGGACCAAGACAAAATTCGGGAGATTTTGAGAGTGCTAGAGATGGTCAGGAAATAACAGCAGCAGCAAAAACCTGCAGGCTAATCTATCTTGAGAAGATGTAATTTTAAGCACTTAAAAAAAATAAGCTATAATTAGATTGCAATAATGATAAAGGCATCCTAAGATACATAAGCATAAAATTAGACATGAGCATAAAATATAATCTCATTTAAATGCTACCATATTTTAGGATCATTGTATTCAGATTCTGCAAAAAGGATCTCAGGTAAACTTTTTTTTTTTGGCTGATGAGACCTCATTTTTAGTTTTTTGATTATCGATTAATTCAGAGAAGACTTAAATCCAAATAAAACAAAGTAAGAATATGGGGGGGGGAAAGGTTTTGTCATATCACTGCCCAGTGACTGCATCGATGGGCTCAAACATAAGAACGGTTGTGAGGCTGGACAGGACCGGCAGCGTTTTGTTGTGTTGGCATGGGGTCGACTCAGTGGCACCTGCCGACGGCAGCCTGCCCAGGAACACCCAGGGCGAGCCCGTTACAGACACAAACCACGTCTCCTGTCTCTCAACACACGTCTTTTACTGGGCCTAAGGAGTGCGTGAGATTGTTTTCAGAGTCACTGTTTTAAGTAAAGTTGCTGTTACAAGTATTCACATTCAATTGTTTCCCGATTACCTTTTCAAAAAAGACTACATCTGGAAATGAATTTATTTCAAGCATTGTTTAATTGCCACACACCATAAAGCAGGGCTTTGAATGCTGGCATAGGATCTGTGCACGTTTGACAAGCAATGGACCAGAGGGTCTTGTCCTGGACAAGCCTAGAGACCAAGTTCCTCAAGGCCATAGGGAGACAGGATAACGAGGGCGCACTGGGGGGACAGAGGCGCTTAGGGACAGACACTTGGAGGCAAATGTTTCCTGTTCACATCGGCAAATGTGAATTTCTGAGGTGAATCTGAAAACACAGTAGCTGTGACCCAGTTACCTAGTTTCTCTACAGGTCCTGTGGATTAAATAAGGATACTAGTTAGCCTCGTTCTTAGAAGTTTATTTGTTACAGCAATGTTATTAGCTTATTCAAAGGCTTTATGACAGGCTCATTATATCATTCACTGAATAGGCTCATTCCGTGGACACTGAAAACATTTCATTGGATTTAACACCTGAAATGTGTTTCCTTCTGGATAAAAGAAGTTTTGAGGGTCAATCAAAAATTAAAAATATGGGTTGGTTTTATGTCTGCCAAGAGAAATCCATAATGAATTAATTCTGCCGGATGATTTTTTTTACCCTTATAAAATAGTTCTGATGCCAAACATTGCCTGTTTTGAATATTGTATCAGAGGCATTTATTTACAATCTGGTACATATGTAGTTTGAGCTTCTTAGCATAACTTGCAGGAAATTAATGGTTTGTTATTTATTGCTTAACCACTCTGCAGAAGTGATTTATAGGGCCGTTCTCCACACTGGCAGTTACGTTGCAGTCTCTGTGCCGGCTGTCTCATCGATACCAGTAAATGAATTCACTATGACACAGCTCCGCTACTATAGTTTATGATATGAGGGATAACCGAACATAAATCAGGGCCTATGTTTAATTCATAAGATGTACCAATCTCTCAGGTAGGCGTGAGTTAGGTTAGGAGATGTCACAGATGTGTTTTACAGTACCTCTTGTGATTACACTCAGGCCCTTCCGTAGGATTCTAAGTACAAGGTGAAAATAATAGCTTGCCTTCCACTCTGCCATCATTCAGATAAATGTAATTTCGTTTTATTTAGCTATGTTTGGTTTCTTTTGTTGCCCCACAAGCGAGGGTATATTTTAGAAAGTAACACTGAAAGAAGTAAATGAGAGAACAGTTTCTTCGAGTTTGTAATTCTTATACTTTCTCTTAAGTAGTTGAATAAGAATCAGTAACTACAATTGGCTTTTGGAAATATTATTTTGTGTAATGTCTTAAAAGTAGAGGAGTTGAACACTAATGCTAAGTTAAAATAGTTTTTATTATAAGCCTTAACATTGTTCTTCAGAACTAATTGTAAAAATGCTTCACAAAGTCTGTGCGAATAGACATGTTTTCCTTTGTTAGTCGAGTTCAAGAAAAAGGGGAGGGAAATACTGCAGCTAAATAGATAACAAGGAAATCCAGTCCCTTTGTAATCTGGATGCCAGCAACTAGAGAGAGAGAGACAGAGGCAGGGAGAAGGAGGAAGTGGGGAGAGAGGGATGGAAATTCATATAGAAATCAAGGTAGATGCATTTGCTGACATTTTTTTTAAAGATCATTTTATTGGGGGCTCTTTCAGCTCTTATAACAATCCATACATCAATTGTATCAAGCATATTTGTACAGATGTTGTCATCATCATTTTCTTTTTTTTTAAATCGTTTTATTAAGGGCTCATACAACTCTTATCACAGTCCATACATACATTGATTGTGTAAAGCACATTTGTACATTCATTGCCCTCATCATTCTCAAAACACCTGCTCTCCACTTAAGCCCCTGGCATCAGGTCCTCATTTTCCCCCCCTCCCTCCCCGCTCCCCACTCCCTCATGAACCCTTGATAATTTATGAATTATTATTTTGACGTATCTTGCCCTGTCCAACCTCTCCCTTCACCCACTTTTCTCTGTTGTCTTTCCCCCAGAGAGGAGGTCACATGTAGATCCTCGTAATCGGTTCCCCCTTTCCAACCCACTCTCTCTCTACCCTCTGCTGGCATTTTATGCTCAGTTCTTTAGATGAGCAAAATTGGTGAAACACACACACACACAGACACAAACGGAAATTTCTTTTAAAGAAAATGGCTCATACTGTTTTAGAGGCTGGCAAGTCCCAAAACCAGAGGTCAGGCATCATACTAGAGGCTTCTCTTGTAGGGTCTCAAGAACCCCAAATTATCAGGTCAGGTGACAGGCTGCTGGCTCATGTTCAACACGGTAGGTCAGATGATGACAAGTTAAATGTAGGATTGAGAGAGAGAGCTTTGTTAAAACATCCATGTATAGTAGATGCTGTCCACGCCCTTGTGCAGGCCATATCCCCAAGAAAATTCCTTGAACATCAGATCAGAAAATGGAGAATAATTACGTAGTACTGAGAATCATCGCCTAGCCAAATTGACACGTAACATCAAACATCACCATCGCCTCCTTGTCAACTTGGCACATGTACTCATCTCCATTCGCCATATATAATGTCTAAATAAAGGCAGTTATAAAGGCATACATGCGCCTAACATGGCACAGTTAATGTGTGTATAGCCAAAAGTATCATAGTCCCATTTACAGTTAATTTGCTCACACGATAAAGTCACATCTGGTACAGTCACTGTGATTGGAGTCAATGCTTAATTATGTAAGCTTATAACAATCCACTGTCATTCACAGAGCCATCTGTTTTTTACGCTTGTCAAATAAGTGAAATGAGTGGGAATGTGGTGTATGTACCTTTAGTACTTCTTGACTGTAACCTGGATGCCCAACTGCTTTAAGAGTATAACAAAATCACCCAGAGCTTTAGTTGTCTTCTTCCATCATACAGGAACATGGGCCTGATGTTTCAATCGGAGGTAGTGTGAGATGCCCATTTAATCCATACTTGAGTGAACCATAGGAGCCCTGGTGGCATAGTGAGTCAGAGTTGGGCTGCCAACTCTCAGGTTAGCAGTTTGAAACCACCAGCCATTCCACAGGAGGAAAATGGGGCTTTATAAGTCTACCCTTCTAAAGAGTTACAGTCTCGGAAACTCACAAGGGGCAGTTCTACCCTGCCTTACGGGGTAAAAACTATTGGGTTGTTTTCTGACCTCTTGGGCTGAAATAGTCAGTGAAGGATCTGTGCTATTGGGTTCATCGCAACAAACTTAGACTGATTCAGTTTTATGTTTCTTGCACTTTCCCACACCCTTAATAGCTATCTTATGAATAATTGCCAGAGGTCTGTTTCTATATATTAGAAAAATCAAACAATTATTTTGGAGTGCAGTGAACTGCCTCTGGGTCAGTCACACTTTGTACTTCACTTCTTGGGGTTGATTGGGACTTAAGTCTAGTTATAGGGCTGAAACCAAAAATAGGTGGTGGGGCGGGCCCTGGGGATGTCTTATAAATATGTCAGCAATGTCATGTGAGGCATCTGCTTCAGGTGACGCCCCAAGCAACGCCTCAGCACATTGCAGACACAGCTGGGATAATCTCATCCGATAGGGTTGGCAGGGATTCTGCTTTCTGGAGAAGGCAATTTTTCAGGCAGAAATGGAGTAATCTCTTCAAATGGGAGTCTAAGAGGACAGGGGGTTTTGGCAGAAGAGATCCTATGGATTTTAGGGACTGTGGGTTATCAAAAGTTTGTGTCCCATTTCTTCCCAATCAATGCCCCCACCTTAACTTCAAACTTTATTTGAAGTTGGGAATTCAGTTAGCAATGTAATTCGGCTACTCTTATGCTAAGACTCTGGGTTTGGTTTTCAGGACTTTCAGTTAGTTAATGAATAAGGCTTTCTTCCAGGACACATGTGTCAGCACTTAGGTCATGTATGCAGCATGGTCGTTTTGAGCTCATTCCTTTCTTTCACCACTGTGTCTAGCGAAAGTAGGACATGCTCCCTGTAGTTCCCATTTTGATAAAATAAAAAAGTATCATATATGTAATCACCCAGAGCTGTGTCTCTCACAAAGGTTTGATCCATTGTGTGGTGATATTTTGCATATTTCCACTGCCCCCTCACAGCATGGATGCGCATTGACCTCTTACCTACTGCAGAGTCTTCAACACCTTTAAGATGAGCCAGACTTGAAACCCAGTTCAAAACACCCATTCTTTCCATTTGTTCCTCTATATAGAACCACTCTTTGTACCAAAAAGCTTAGGGTTAGCTTCTCTAGAGGAGCAAAGCCAATGAATCATCTATATGGAGATGTCTTTCAAGAAAGCTCTCATGCAGTTGTAGAGACTAGCAAGTTCCAACGCTGGGGGTCAGATATCCCACATATCTGGATGCTTCTCATGACTCATTTGGTTGCAGAGACTGACAACCCTAATTAATTAAAAAAAAAATCATTTTTATTGGGGGCTTTTATAGCTCTTATAACATTCCATATATCAATTGACAACCCTAAATTTGAAGGTCAGGAGACAGGCTGCTGGCTCAAATCTCAAGGCACTGAGGTCAGATGGTGAATTTGATTAGAGAGAGAGAGAGACACCACAAGTGAACGAATGAACCTTTTGGCACAATATTCATATATATTGGATGGAGGCAACACTCTCGGGGAGTGCATAATTACACAATACTGAGAATCATGACCTAGCCAAGTTGCCACATATCATTAACAATTATCCTTAATTTCCTAATAAGGGGAGAAAAAAAGCAGAAAAGCAAGTCTCCTAGAGTGAAGAGAATTTTGCTGCCGTTGTTGCTATCATTGCTACAATGGCCAATAATTATTCTCTGAACCAAATATTGTCTGAGTGCACTTTAATCATAGCAGATGAGACATCTCCCCGCCGCCAGGGAGGGGTAATCTGGCATCCCCAGTGCAGCAGCCAGGGGTGCTGGCATAATGGTGAGATTGCCTGGTTGTCTCGCCTCATCACTAGCCCGCTGTGTAGCCCTGTGATCTGCTCCGCTGACTGTCTCAAAGGAAGAATGTGACATATTTCAAACCAAGAAAATAATTCCGATGTATGCAAAAACCTGACACAGATGTCTTCTCCTTCTTCCTCTGCTTCCAGTTGATTAGACTTAGCTCCAGGTCATGATTATTTTAAGACCCACTTATTTGGAGCTAGCTTTGAAAAGAAGATGGATGAGCTCTCGCTTTCCAAGACCCAAGTGACAAAAGGATGAGAGGAAATGACATTACTTAGTGTGTAATAAGTAATTGATTTCAAAATGCTTAGGGCCAGGGGCCGAGTAAATGCACACAGGAGAGCAGACGATGCCCGGGGCATGTCAGCAGAAGGGAGGAAAAGGAGAAGCACACAGTGTTAGGGAACAGGCTGCCTCAGAGGACAAGCAATTACTAAAGAAAGGCAATGGCAGGAACAGGGTAGTTGAAGAGCAGTTCCTTTAGGTTTGACTTGTACAATTCAGAATTTATTAAAAAATAGAGAATTTTTTAAAACAATATCATCCAGATTGTGTGCTTCCTAGAATATGTATCATTTAGAAATAGGCATACAAATCGGAGAAAACTGGGCTTTCAAGGCTTATAAAAAAATGCTAGTCTGGTTTTGCTCCCACAAGGGGTCATCAATGCCATATATTTTCTATTGTGTGTTTTTCCAATGCTCATGGTCACAAAATGTCTTCTTTAGCTGTTGATTTCTTCAGAACACGCCTCCATATCTCTAAATTGCATACTGCTTTTGCCAGTTCTTGGTATTTCTAGTTTAGGTTATCCATTGGCTTTTCACAAGTTATAATATTGTTTGGACCAAAAATGAATTCTTCATGTTACTGATTGTATACATACTTCGCACACTTGAGTTGCCTGTATGATTTATCTTCTTCCCCAGCCCAATCCTCCCCCACCAATTTGGATTTAATATTCACCTTGTTTTTTTGCTTTAGTTTCCAAATATTGCTTTTCCCTAGCTGTGTACACCTTCCCTCAGTCCATTTGAACCTGTTATGTTTTCCATCAGTTTCACCCTGGGATTCATTCTGCCAGGAGCCTCTGACCTGTGTGAAGGTGGACAGCTGTTGTCCAGCGTGTGCTCCCAGCTCCGACCTTGTTTCGCCCGCTGCTGCCTTACTTCTATTTCGGATCTCCAGTTTTCTTTCACATTTTCCTCTTTCGATATATGAAGAGGCTTCAAAAAGCGTGTGGAAAAACTTGAATGAAGAATAATGGAATTTTTCCATAAACCGTTTGAGGCTCCTTTATCTACCCCTGTAAACCTTACTTCTCCCTCAGGTCCTGTTCTTAGAAGAGAGTGTATCTGGTAGCTTTCTTTGTAGGGAGAAAACCCAGAGGGTTGGGATTCTGTTCCTTGGAAAATGTCCTAATTCTCTCCTCCTGTCTAATAGGTTGGATATGGGAAGAGTTCTTGTTTGGAAATGTGTTTCACTCAGAAATGGAAAGCAATCTTCTGGCTTCCAGTGTAATAGGAGAAGATCAAAGCCATTCTGATGCCTCACTCTTTCTAGAAAACTTTTTGCTCTTCACAAATTTGTCCATACTTCTCTTTGATGTCAGATGTCTGGATGCACAGTCTGATATACATTGTTTTTTTTGTTTTTTTTAATCTCTTGTGCTAGAAACTCAATGAGCCCTTCTAGCTGCAAGAGTCTTCCTATCTGGGCGTTTTATGGAGTGATATCCTTGAAGGCTTATCCCACTTCTTTCTACTTTTTCTTTATTTTCTTCTTTCTCAAGTGCAAGATGTTAGACATCTGAACAGACCCTGTAGTTTACTTTTAGTTCCTATTTTCTAACCTTCTTTCTAATTTCCTCAGTTGCACTTTCTAAATCCTCTATTGGTCATTTAGCTCTGGTATAATTTTCTAGATTTTTAGTAATTTTCTGTTGTTCTTTTTCTTGTCATAGAAATCTTTTTATAACACTTTTTATTTAAATTATCCCTGTGAAGCCTGTTTTTCCTTTAAGTTGTTTGTTTCTGCCCCTTTTTTTCAGTGTTTCTTAGTAGTGAATTCCCCAGTAGTCCAATGATTGTGGCTGTAGATATCTTAGAAAGTGTGTGTGTGTGTGTGTAGAGGGGTGGGTTGGTGTCTCAATTTTCAATACGTAAGCCTTCATTTATCTTTGTTTTCAGCATGCCCTTCCCTCAATTGTCCCTGGTACTCTGGTTAATAAACCTGCAGTCTTCTGCTGATGTGGTGAGGACTTAAACTGAGCTACATAGAATTTGAGAGAGGCTCTTTAAAGTTTTATGAGATTTCAGAAAGAAGAAGATTATGTTTGCATTCACCCCATCATCTCTAAAGTTTGGCATCCCTTTAGTTACCATTTAAGATTCAGCTCAGGTAACCCTCCTTCAAGGTCCCCAATTCAAGATAGTTGTCAGTTCTTTTTAAAATGTTACTAGTTTTATGGACATACAATTCACACACTATACAATTTGATGGTTTAAATATTATTAAAAAGAGCTGTGTAATCAGCACAATCCGGTTTAGAACATTTTCTTCAATATTATTACCCCCCACTTCCTCCTATTCTCTTCTGCCGTCATCTTAGGGCTACAGTTGTCATGTCTTGTGTCCTCCATTTCTCTGTGAGGCTGTTGACCTGAAAGCTCTGTCCACTTGTCGTCCGGTCTCCAGAGGCTACAGGGAGCTGGTGACACAGTAGGTGCTGGAAGTACTTGTTAAGTGAGTGAATAAGCATGACTGTTAGACTATCAAGGAAAAATGTATTGCTCTGGTTCAATGTGTCCCAGAGAGATTTCAATGATATTTACAGGTCTGTTTGTAAGGGTGAGGGAGAAAGAAAGATACGAGGCTGTCTGCTCCTGTCGAGATTTACAGGCTCTGGAAACCAAAGGGAGTTCGAATCAACTTGATGGCAGTAGGCTTCGTTTCTTGTTTGTAATTGCTCATTTTTTAAGGTCAAGAAGAAGAGACATTGTTACTTGTTCTTTCCATATGATTTATTTTTCAGATTTTCTTGATGGTTACAGAATTCACATTTTCATTCTTTTTGTTAGTGTGTGAAAGAGATTATATTTTATGATTGGTATAAGGAAAGTACTTGCAGAGAGCACCACTCCTCCTCACCATGAGGATAATTATTTTATCAGTGGACTACACTGAGGTTGCTTCTCCTGCAGCCCGGTGCTTCTCTACACAGCATTTTTTGACAGTTTAACGTGTTAGTTCTTTCTTTTTGAATACATATTTTGGCATTATACTCTTCTCACCTGAAAATTAAGCATACTTTTATTTAATTTTTTCTTAAAAACATACTATATTTTCCTCATCAACATAGAGAGCATTTTTTTCAAGATGTGTAAAAACTTCCTACTGTGATGAAACCTTAATTCCTTTTACTTAGCATTTCAAAATTGACATGTTATCACATAAATTCTCTTGAAAGCCAAAAAATAAAGAAAAAAGAAACCAAAGTTTCTTATAACCCTAGTGAGTCCATGTGTATTCTCCTGGAATCTGGTTAGAGAGACCCCTGGGTAAGTATTCCATAGTTCTTTATCCAGTGATTTCTACACCCTTCTGGAACCATCCCTGCCTGTTGTCAGGTGTCGCATCAGGTCTGACTCACAGAAAAAAGACTGCTCAATCCCACAACGCCCTCATAATTGTTGCTGTGTTTGAGCCCCCTGTGCAGCTCTGTGTCCGTCCATAGTAGTATTCCTTTCTTTCTCAGACCCTCTGCCAAGCGTGATGTCCTTCTCCAGCGATTGGCAGTTCAAAACCACCAGCTGCTCCTTGGGAGGAAGATGGGGCTTTCTACTCTTGTAAAGGGTTACAGTCTTGGAAACTCACCGGGGCAGCTCTACCCTGTCCTACAGGGTTGCAAGGAGTCAGTATCCTTTTGATGGCCATAATGAGTCAGAATTGACTCAGTGGCAGTGAGTTTAATGTGCTTAATGACATGTCTAAAGTACATGAGAGGAATAAGAGCCATCCTCACTTCTAAAGAGCATTCTGGGTGTACTTCTTCCAAGAAGAATTGGCTTGTTCTTCTGGCAGGCCTAGTGTTGCCAACATTGTCTGGCAGCAGCCTAATTCCGAGGCATCGATTCTTCTTCCGTCTTCCTTATTCATTGCTCAGTTTTCACACGCCTCTGAGGCTCTTGAAATTATCCTGGCTTGGATCAGACACAATTTGATCCTTAAAATGATATCTTTACTTTCTAAAACTTAAAGGGGCTCTTTTGCAGCAGACTGACCCGATGCAATACGGAACTTGATTTCTTCATTGATGCTTATGGATCCAACTAAATTAAAGTCCTCAACAACTTTAATCTTTTCGCCACTTATCATGATGTTATTCATTGGACACGTTGTGAGGATATTTCTTTACTTTATGTTGAGGTGTAATTGATGCTGAAGGTTGTAGTCCTTTTTATCTTCACCTATAAGTGCTTCAAGTCCGCTTCACTTCCAGCTAGCACAGGTGTGTTGCCTGTATCACAAGCTGTTCATGACTCGTCTCCAATCTTGTTGCCATGGCCTAGCAGCTTCTAGATTATTTCCATGGACATGACAGTGACAGTTGCATCCTGTCATCAACAATGTTACACTTCAGGGTCGATCTTGAAATGTTCTTTTTCATGATGGAAGTGATCCATTCCTCTGTAATTTGTCTTTTGTGGAAGAGACATACATTTGATTGTCAGATTCAAGTGTCCAATGCTGGTCCGCTTCAGCTTACTAATGCTTAGGATATCGACCTTTAGCATCCGTTTCATTTTTTATGGCTTCCACTTTTTTTAGATTCATCCTTCATGCAGCCCACATTCATCATTCACTAATAAACCAAATGTGGACTATCTGAAGAGTGAATCTAGAATCTCCATGAGTAGAACCTAATAAGGGTAGAATGTAACTTTTGGTATCTTCAGTTACTGATGTGGCATGATTCAAAATGAGAAAAATGAGATTAATATTACATGCATGAAGTATGAATAATCTGATTGTGGAATGTATGAAATATGAATCTCGTTCTTCTCTGTTTGAGTCGTGCCACATCAGTAACTAAAGGTACAAAAGCTATACTCTTTCCATATTGGGGTCTACTCTACTTTGAGGCGGTATCTCTTCCTTTAGTCGTAGCTTGTGTGTCTACCAACCTGAGACTCATCTTCTGTTACATGTCAGATTTTCTCCCTGTATTCATAAGGTTTTCACTGCAAATTTTTTTTGCAAGTAGATTCTAGGTCCTACTCTCTACTTTGTCTTAACCTGGAAGCTCCACAGAAAAGTACTCATCATGGGTTACCCTGTTGGTATATGGAATACCTGTGGCATAGTTTCCAGCATCTTAGCAACATGTAAGCCACCACAGCAGGAAAAACTGATATACGGTTGGTGGAACCATACATATATTTTTTAAGGGAGGTATAGGAGTGTCTCCTAGTCCATTTAGCACACCCTCAAGAGTACTGTTTAAATATTTAGGGCAGGATGATAGACATTGCAATGGATGACAGTGTTTAAATACTCATGACAGTTTTGAAAACCTGAAAGTTGGCCTCACGTACAACTGCTTTTTATGTACTTTTATTCATATATGAGCCAAAATGTGTACTTACATGCCATGCACATTCATATAATGAGAGATGATTTTAATTTTGTATTCATATTGACTGCTTTACCATTTACATAGGACATGAAAATCTGGTAGCTTGATTACCACATTAATCTGTGTTATAGGCAGTCCAGCTATTGTTCCTGATTTGTCAATGAGGGCACTGCTTGTTAGTGGAAAAACTGAGAGTAGAATCTAGTTTTCTTTTTCCTGGACCTTGAAGTGCTTCTTGAACTGGGAGAGTTTTTACACAACCTGTAGGAGCGTTGATTAGATACCTGGTTAGTACTTTAAAATCCGTCTGTGCAAGGTACATCCCTGCTGCACCACTGGTCAAAAACAGCTGCCCACCCTTTACCCACAATCAGTTATTCACATCCCACATTAAAAATATCTTGGCTGAATGTGAAGTTTCTCAACAAAAAGAAGAGAAAATATGTCCTGAAAAGCTACCCCATGTTGAATGATTTTGCCACCTATTTTCTCACTTTTTGGCAACTAATATTTAAGATTCAAGAGTTTGATTTGTTCCCCAGAAACAATAAATTACTATTTTCTACAGAGTTTCTTAGTGTTAGCATGCCTCAGTTCACTAGAACTGTATGAAAGATCTTACTTCTTATTTCTTAAAAATAATTTGTGGATATCTAGGTATTGTAGAGTGAGGTGTAGTGGTACCACATATTATTTATGAATGTTTCTCTTTAAACATATTCTAACCTGGAAATGGTGTGTAGATTTCACATTTGCATAACTAATATATGCAGTGTTGTTGCCACACAGTAAGAAAGGCTTACCTGCCAGGCTGTGGCCTGCATAGTGTAACAAGCATTGTTCTTCATTTGTCAGACATTCAGAGCATAAATGATGGTTTTTGTTCGTGTTGCTTCCCCCCCAAACCACAATCTGGTGATTTTCTATTTGAAATAGACAAGATGCCCAACATCTTTAGATGAAATTTGAGATTTTACTTCTCATTAATAGTTTGGTTTTCTTATCAATTATGGTGATGCTGAATTAGACCTACTTTGGAATCGATCTTACAGGTTTGAAATAATCGTCTCCTGAGCCCCAAACAGAATCTTTTGTAAAATTTTCAGTAAACAAATATAAGCCTTGGAGAAAAATACATGGACACTTGAAAAATTGTTCCCTACATGAATAGTACCTAAAGGAATGTGATACAGCTCTGTCTCCGGTTGTGAAGGTGAAGCTAATTGCCTGGTGGAGACTGCCTTTCCCATCACGCATCATTTGAAGACCTTAAACACAGAACTCAAAGAAGCCCAGTGTGCTTCATAGCCGTGAGGTATTTTTAGGTACAATTTTCACCCTTTATAAAAATTTCCACATTTAAAAACAGCCAGTGAGCCCCCCTTTCTAAAACATTTCCTCTATCTGTTGTTAGGAGAGAAGCAGAGGGGCAAATGACAGCTTCCTAAGATCTAAAATCTTGCCAGCTCGTGTTGTCCTGGAAATGTAGTAGTCAAGGTTGTCATCAAGCCTTATAATGATCTTCACTCTTTATAATTTGCAGAAGTGCCTGGAAAATTCTCCGTGTCTGTAAGTTCCTTCTTGACTTTTGAACGGAATATCTTGAGAGTAGTCTCAAAGGAATTTGATAGTATGGTTTGGCTATCTGTCTGCCACAGAGGATAGCTTTGAGCCACACACTTAGTGGGTGTCAAAAAGAGTATGTGTTTGTTCACTCCAACCATTCAGCAGGTAAAGTAAGGTCGGTAGTGTTTTAATTCCCAATTACTATCACACAGTCTTTTATTAACCAATATGCTGTTATTCGTCGGATCTCTGACCTCTAATAGTTCATTATAAAAGGACAGTAAGATATTAATGCCATCTGAAGGAATATTAAGTGAATGCACCAAGTCAAATAAATAAGTAAAGGTTAAGATCTATTTAAGAGTGCCAGATAAATTAGGGTGTTCTAATCATCATCATTTTGAGTACATTAGCACGATCCGTGCTTTTAGTGAATGGCAGGTGAAAAAGAGTGGCAAATGGAAATACATTTAGAAGGCGTGAGCTTGAGAATAAAGGAGCATTTTTATATTACAACCACACAGGCAGAAAGGCTCTAAATAAAATAAAAGTGAGCTTATTCCTGACCCAGGTTGAGAACTCATCTTGTATCTATCAACTCCATGTTGACCCTGTATAAATTCACGTTGCAGCAGCGCCTGGAAATATTCATCCTACATCTTGATTGGAAACGCGAGGATAAAGCATTATAGGATAGATTGCCTGGTAAAGCAAAGGCTGTTGGCTTACTTCATTTTTAAAGTGTTATATAGCTCAACCTAGTTTTATATGTTGTAATCCTGGTGATGTATTTGCATTGGGCTGGTAACTGCAAGGTCAGCAGTTCAAAACCACCAGGTGCTCTGAGAGAGAAAGATGAGACTTTCTACTCTCTAAAGAGTTACTGCATTCAGAAATCCACTGGAATATTTCTACTCTGCCTTACAGACTAGCTCTGATTTGGGATGGACTTGATGCCACTAAGTTTGTTTTTTTGTTGGTTTGTTTGTTTTGTTTCTGGTTACTTAGAAGCTCTGGTTTTTCTTTTACTTAGTAAACGAATATGACAGGGTTCTCATATATGTTCTTTATATGAAAAGTACAGTTTAAAATCCCTGCTTGGATATTTCATAGGTGGTAAAATACTTATCCCTGCAGCTAATCTGAGCCTTTATATGGAACTGACATGCTGGTTTCATAAGGAGACAGCAATTAAATTAGTATTTAGAAGTCTAGTTTATTTTCTTAGGGATTTAATGCACAGGGCTCATATGATCCTTTGCAGAATGTGTTCGAAATTTTACGTTAGGGTATCTTGAATTTATGTGATGTCTATGCACGTTTATATTAAATTAATTTAAGTCCTGGTGAACCTTGATCTAAGAGTAAATCTAATATATGAAAATCCGCATTTTATAGAAAAAGACCAACTAGAGGATGGTGATTTATTTCATAGTACGAGTTCTTTACCTAGCTATGTCTCTTGATGCATTTTAGCGGAATATCCTCATATACTTCTCCGGGATTTTATTCACTCATTTTATGAATTTATCTACTTTACTTTTGTTTATCTGGTCTAACTATCTTAAGTTTAGGCTCTAAATAAAATAAAAGTGAGCTTATTCCTGACCCAGGTTGAGAACTCATCTTGTATCTATCAACTCCATGTTGACCCTGTATAAATTCACGTTGCAGCAGCGCCTGGAAATTTATAACTTAATCAATTTTGCTGCCTTTCTAAGGAATCTGTGGCTAAACTTGGAATGTATAAAATGTGTTTCTTTACTTCTACATTCTTGTGAGTTATTAATATCTTCTGTGGTGCTTGTCTTGTCTTCTTATTTAATTACATGCACGAAGAGCTCTCTCCCCATCTCAATGATAAACTTCTGATGAAAAAAAACAAAGCCCTTGTTTCTCTTTGTTTTGTTTCTTATTCATTTATTGACTCGGCAACTAGGTATTGATCATCCATTTTGTACTCTGCATAATGTCAGACCCCAGACTTTGCAGCAGTGAATAAACAGACTTGGTCCTTGCCTATATTATTATTAGTAACAGTTGTAGTGATAATACTAGTATTATTTAATAATATTAAGTTGTAATTGTTATTTTGACTAACATCTCCTGAGAGCTTACTATGTCCCAGGAGAAGAGTTCTGTGTGAATAATGTATTTCAGTCTTCACTACGGCTCTGTGAGGAACATCCTGTTATTGGTGAGATGATCACATCCAGAGGCCTGAGGTCCCAGGGCCTGTGCTCTGATCCATTCTACTATACTTTCCACAAACGAACAGATGACGGTGACCGTAACAGAGGCCGTAAAGGAAGAGACCGAGTTATAGTGAGCAGTTAGAAAAAGGAACTCAACTTAATTGGAGGTTTATGGAGACCTTTGTGAGAGACACTTAACATTAGACCTTGGGGATGATAAGGTGTTGCTCAGCGAAAGAGAGTTAGCAAAAAGGTAATTGCAAAGCACGTATGCTGTCTGTGAGTAGGAGATGGTTAGGTGGTTAGAGGTGCTGAACTGAGGCCGGGGCTGGTAACTGTGATGGGTGTTGAAGGAATACTGATATACAAGAACCTGCAGAGCAGAAGCACTGATCTCTCTCTACAAAAGCACAGTTTGTTAAAAAAAAAAAAAAAAAGGCTTCCTGTAATTCTAATTATAGTAGAATGCAACATAAGCAGATATATGTATCTAAAATGCAGATTATTAATACTCAATACATGATTTGTAAACTACCTGTATCAAAGCAATGTGATTTCCCTCTGTTTTCCACTCAAAAATTGAAGAGGCTTGGAGTATTGAGTCATTTGAATCTATAAACCAGTTACTTAATGTAAATAATTCTGGCACGTTTTCAGTTCATGGTTACTAGTAAGATTGCAATTCTATGGATGTTTTCATTGCTGTTGTAGATGGTAATTCTGTTACGAGGTGTGGTGCTCCTGGCAAGCTGGGGACTGTGGAAATGGGAAGAGAGGTGGGGACAGGTCTGACATCATTGATCAGAAAACTCACCTTCTGGCAGAGGATGGCCAGGGTCCTTCGGTCAGGCAGAGAACAGCACAGGCAAGAGACAATGAAGACACCGATGCTGGACTTGCTGTTGACTGCTCCCAGGGCCCGGGAATGTGCGCACCCGCTGGGAATCTCGGGAAGGGTGGTTTGCATCATCTTGCGCGGTGGGTGACTGACTGTGTGTAAGCTTCTCGAGGGCACACCCTTTCTTTCATTCACAGCTTTACCCCAGCAGTGCTTGCTGTCAGTGAACGCACATTAAGTATTTTCTCAGTGAACACATGATCAAACAGACTGAATGAAGCAATGGAGTAAGGAAAAAAAAAGATGCTATGAGAAAGCAGAGGGAAGACCTTTCGACTCTAAGGCAAGGGTTTTGCCAGATCCCTACTTTCTGGAGGAAGCATAGAATGCCAGGCATTGTCACCAAGAGGGTTTTTTTCAGATCTAGTCTGTTGTCAATTTGAGACTGAAGCATGAAGGGGTGGAGTTTGGCCTGTCAATCTGGTTGCTACTTGATGACCTCGTTTGGAGGCTGCTAAGGAGATAAATAGCTTGCTGGAGGCAGGACATTCCCACAGACAAGACACATGGAGCTACACTAGAGCCCAGGGACAGTCACATGGAAACCCCTGCCAGCACTGAGATGCCTCTACTACCACAGGATCCACAAGACTTTCCACCCACTGGCCTGTAATCTTCCGGTATTCTGAGTCATTGCTTGTGTTGCATGAGTCTGAAGAGGATTTTATAGATTGGTATTGGACATATGGGCTAATATTGGACTTAAGGACTTGATCTGGACTCAGCTTGGATGCTTTCTCAATATTCAATTGCTTTTGTATATAAAGCTCTTTCTTATACACATGAGTGTCTATGAATTTGTTTCTCTTATCTACCCAGATTAGCACAGGTGCCTCGGCAGAAGTCCTAAATGCTGAGAACATGTGAAAGGCAAAGAGAAGTGCTTTAGCGATTCTTATTGGGAAAGGGACCCGTGCCTGTCTGGCAGTTCAGGAGGTAGAGAAAAATAGGGCCTCTGAGAATCATGGCTAGTCTTGTGATCCTGTATCAGAGGAGGGTAATTCTACTGGATGGCAGGGATGATGTATTATTTTTACTCTCTGCATCCATCAGGATTGCTTTAAGAACAGGGAAATGACTGAGTTAATGGGTAATCAGGAATCTATGGTGGGCGTATATTTATTGGGATCATCTCCATCAGCCTTCCGAGCCCTGATACTCTTATTGTTGCTAGATGCTTTCAGAAAAATATGGTATCTAACAAGGGAGGTATGAGGGAGCTTCAAAAAACCCATGGAAAAATACTATTGTCTTCTAATCCTCCTTTTCCATAAATTTCTAGGAGCTTCCTCGTATATCCAGTAGCAGAGGTATGCTCTCATTGAGCAGTGGTTCTGCAGAGAGACCAGTGAGTCCCACTGGTCGTGGCTGGATAGTCAGATATCTCCACAGAGGATTCCCGGGAGTCAGGCACTGAGCAAGCAAAATGGTAGCTTACCAAGGTCACAGATCACTGGGCATGTAGACTCCACAGACAAAGATTTTAATCCATGACTTATTCCCATAATTAATGATTTGTTGTTTTCTCTCAAATGAAAATTAGTTTGTCAGATGTAGTAATTGAAGAAGCTAATTACACATAACTGCACAGGGCCAGCCCCAGGCAAAATTAAATGTCTTTGGCTTTGATTTGTCACCTCCTTTCTTGGCAGCGTTGCCTCCCTTCACAATCTCGCTGTACGCCCCCACGTACCAGGGTTTTCAGCCTGCTCTTATCTTTCCCTTCCAGAGAAAATTGATGTGATGAATGAGTTCATACTAGGGCTGGCTGGCAGTTTATAAATTGCACAGGCTGGAATTGTTTTGTATTTACAAAAGGGATCTCAGTCGATGCCATGTGGTATTCTGGGTCGGAGCTTGGGAGCAGGGAGATTATTGGGCACGCTGGTAAAATAGGAATGTTAATTTCTTAGTATTGACGAAATGTACCATGATTATAATAAAAGATGGCAATGTTAGATGGTTCCAGGGCCTAATGAAACTTTATGTACTATCATCACAATTTGTCAATAAATCCAAAAATCATTCCAAAATCGGAAGTTTATAGGGAACAAAGGACTTCAGAGAGAAAGCAATGAATATTTTTAAAAACAACAACACTCAAATTAAGAAATTTCAGCTATACAGATAATAATCGCCAATGAAAACCAAAGCCAACTCAGTTGCTGGCAAGTGGACTTGAGCTCAAGGTGACTGACCGGACACCATGTCAGAGTAGAACTGTGCTCCCCAGGGTGTCAGTGGCTGACGTTTCCGAAGGAGATCTCTAGATCTTTCTTCCAAAAGCACTTCTGAGTGGTTCTGAACCTCCCACTTTGATTAGCAACTCAGCATGTAACCATTTCATTGCTCCACATAGGTCTGTAATCATGACCTCGTATGCCCATTTATTTTTTACAGATCCTTAGTTAATACAACCATGGAAAAATTCCCTATTTTATAAAACTGTAGGGGCTAGGAATTTTATCAAGAACCCTGGTGGCATCAGGGTTTTACTTTGAGCTGCTAACTGCAAAGCGGGCAGTTCTGAACCACCAGCCACTCGCCAGGAGAAAGATGAGGCTTTCTGCTCCCTTAGTGACTTACAGTCTCGTAAACCCACAGGGGCAGTTCTGCCCTGTCCTTTAGGGTTGCTGTGAGTTGCAATCAATTCAAAGGCAGTGAGTTTGAACTTTTATTATGCATCTTCTCCGTGGTAAGAAAATTGTAGATTTCTTCTCAACTGCAAGAAAATCATGCTGAATGACAAAAGTCAAGTTGAGAATAAAAGTTGAAAACACATAGCTATTTTCTTCCTCTTCGGGGAAGGCTGATTGATTCTAGAAATCTGAGTTAGGTGAACATTACCTGATGTGCTGGGAGGTAAATCATTCAGAAGAACCAGGGTCACTACATTGCCACTACTTTAAAATGTCAGAAATACAAGCTCATCGGCATTTACAAAGACTTACAGCAGGCTTGTTCTCTGCCCACCAGCAACATGCAAAGTCGCCTTTCTTTATACAACCTAATTTAAAGGGATAAGTGCTCACATACCTACACTCAGCTCGGTGTTCCAAAGGCATTTACTGTGTGTAACTCCAGGGACATTAAAATTAAATAAAGAGTTTAAAAACATGATTTCCCTGTTGGAAAAGGTAAACCGACTAGTTGGCACTCTGTCAGAGGAGAGACAATAGAAGAGTGTTCTATTATTTATACAAAGTGACTGCTTTGGCAGTTGCTACAGCAGGGAGCCATAATGAACTACAGGAAGATGAAAATGCGATTTTTTTAAAGCATTGTGCAAAGATGGAAGACTCATAGGAAGGTGGAGAATGACACTGTAAGCGCCAAAGCTGTGTCGGAACGGGCTGCCTTGGCACCACTTCGTCCAGAATGTAATTCAAATAGTGCATGTTTACTGAGGCGAAATTGCAATGATGGCCCATTATTTTTGTGCTATTAGCAAGGGGGCTGTGCCTCATAATTCCAAAGGAATTTAAAATATTCGTTTTCTGTGACTTCCTTTTCACGTGTAACTGTACTCTAACCTGTCTTTATTTGTTCTGAAAGCTTCCTTATGGTTAAGTAGAGAAGTTCCTGAAATTGGGTGATTTCTTCACGTCTTCCCAGAAAAAGAATGATCAACAGCACAAAACCCTGGCAGTATGTTATTAAACTAAAAAAAATTGATTTGCTAATTAATTGACTCAATCTTCTTTGCTCTCTTAGGGACTCCCTGGCCTTTGTGTCATGCTCTTGGCTTTGAGTTTTTATGTTTCTCTCATATATTCTCGTCTCCTACCATTGACCCATGGTAGGTTTTCTCTAACAGTATAGTGTTCCATTCTAGGAAAGGCTTTTTAAACAAAAACACAACACACTTCAACTTTCCCATCCTCAAAGTCTGTGTTGGTCATAAGGTGAACTCACCGAAAACATGAAGGACACATACCCACGTTCCTAAAGCAGAGACTTGGCTGGGCCTTTGAGGATGGTTTGTACAAATACACACCACAATGTATGTCAAGTCTCACTTCTTCCTTCTTCCCAAAGCAGTGTGGGATGCTGGTTAATGAGAAGTCCCCTGTAAGATGACCTCAATAGAAAATGCTGGTCATCTTTAACTCACTGCCACTGAGTCCCTTCAACTCATAGTGGCCTTATAAGACAGGGTTTGACTACCCCTACAGGTTTCTGAGGCTATGAATCCTTAGGGAAGCAGACAGCCTCATCTTTCTCCGTTGGAGTTGCCCTTGGGTTTCAGCTACTTGCCTTGAGATTAGCAGCCTAACATGTAGCTCACTACACACCTAGGGCTCCTAGTCGATGTTAGGGGGGTGCTATAAAATGTAAAGGAGGCCTGGTAGACAGTAGTTAATACACTTGGCTGCCAACTGCAAGGTCAGTGGTTTGACCTACCAGTTGCTCCGCAGGAGACAGTTGTGGCAGTCTAGTTCAATAATGAATACAGCCTGGGAAACCCTATGGAGCCGTTTTATATTGTCCAGTAAGGTTGCTATGAATGGAATTCACTCAATACTTATCAGTTAGAAGCACATTAATAGCACTGAGCTTTAAAATATATATATATTTATATATATAAATGTGTGATAAATGTAATTTAAGTAGTCCTGGGGCATAGTAGGCCACACTTTGAACTGCCAACCTCGGAACAAAATGAACAGTTGTTCTGTGGGAGAAAGATGGAGCTCTCAGCCTTCATCCAGCCAATAAACGTTCAGTCTGTTTACTTCAGTTCTGAGATTTCTCAAAAATGTGACACACATGGATTGATTTTGAATGTTCTCATAAGGGTTGTTACCTTGCTATAAATATTCTATATAATTTAATGGGATTTGCCATTAAGCAAAGGGGTTTTGATGGTGCACTGGTTAAAGTGCTTGACTGCGAATTGAAAAGTTGGCTGTTTGGGCCCACCAGCTACTACACAGGGCGGAAGGTGTGGCAGTCTGCTTCTGCGGAGATTTATAGCCTTGGAAACCTATGGGGCAGTTTCATCTGTCCTGTAGGGTCTGTATGAGTCGAAATCAATTAGTTGGCGGTGGGTTTGGTTTTAGGTTCAGTTAATCATGACATTAATAATATAATGTGTTTTCTTTCATCTAAATGAGACCCAAGGCAGGTAAGAGAAGCTCTATTTATATATTGTAAAAGAAAAATTATTCTCTCCCTGGGCTCAAAGATGAATATTATATGTAGAAATTAAACTTTGCTTTAATTGAAATTTGGTAGCAATTTGAGGTTTTATAGCTTCCTTGGGCCACCTCCTGCATTCTTTTAAAATTAATCAGTGAAGGATGTCAGCATTTAAAAAATGCTAATTTAGCAAGGTTTTCTGCATTTTTAAAGCAGCAAAACACTTCATTTTGTCTACTATGATATCGACCAGAAGAAAAGAGGGGTATCCCTAAAACACACCTGACTATCCTTAGTAATGATATCTATCAACTATTAGTTTATAAATAGACTTCTAGAATACATTTAAATTTTATTTATTTTAAAATTTAATGATCTAGAATTCACTTATCATAAAACTCACTCTTTAAAAATGTACAGTTCCAAATGTGAGAAGAAAATAAAGGGACCGATGGCCCCAGAGGGACATGGGAGTGTGG
>NW_022103920.1:42120337-42122337 GCF_000313985.2 Echinops telfairi
GACCCATATGTAGATCTAAGGGACAAGGCATCCGAAGGGATCCCTATCTTTTTTAACACTTATTATTGTTTCTTTTTATTTTAGTCATCCTAGTGGACATGAAGGTTCTCTGGTACAGTAATGGGTTACGTGCTGGGCTGCTAAACACACGGTCAGCAGTTCAAGCCCACCCTAGGAGAAACGCAGGCACTCCTAGGAGAAAGATGAGGGTTTCTACTCACATAGAGATTTGCAGGGTCAGTCCTGCATTGGTGCTGTGGGTGAAAATGACTCAGTGGCAGTGAGTCTGCATTTGGTTAGAAACCCTGATGGCACAATGACTAAGCACTCGACTACTAGCAGTTTGGTTCCACCAGCTGCTTTGTGGGAGGAAATATCTGTAATCATCCACTCCCATAAAGAATGCAGTATAGGGAAGTTAGGGAGCAGTTCTGCTATGTCCTTTGGGGTCACTGTGTGTTGGAATCAACTGGACAACACACAGGTGCTCATGAAATGGTAGCTCACTGTGATACAGATTTTCATTTCTCCAATGAAAATTAATATCTAATTCCATGTGCTTATTGACATTTCATTTGTCAACTTTAGAGATATGCCTATTCAAATGCATTGTCCATTTCTAAACTAAACTATTTGTTTGTTTTTATTATTACACATTTTATTATGAATTAGGCAAAGTTTTACAGAGCAGATCATAGTTTTACTTTTAAAAAAAATCATTTTATTAGGGGCTCATACAACTCTTATCACAATCCATACATACATCAATTGTGTAAGGCGCATTTGTACATTCATTGCCCTCATCATTCTCAAAACATGTCCTCTCCACTTAAGCCCCCGGCATTAGGTCCTCATTTTTCCCCTCCCTCCCCATGCCCCCCTTCCTCATGAGCCCTTGATAATTTATAAATTAATATTTTGTCATATCTTGCCCTATCAGACGTCTCCCTTCACCCACTTGTTTTTTATTGAATTCAAAGGGTTCTTTATAGATGCAAGTCCCTTATCAGCTATATGTTCCCAGTCTTTGACTTGTCCTGTCACACCCTTGATGGGAGCTGTGTTGTACAAGAGTTGTAATCTCAATGATCCAATTCGTCCATAGCTTTCTTTCCATTGTTTGTGCTTTGGGTGCCACATTTAAGAAACCAATACCAAGTCAAAAGTGATAAAGATTTGTCTGTATGTTTTCCTCTAAGAGTTTTTTAAACAGCAAAAAAATCCCCAAAGCATATGCAGGTATGTATGTATTAGACATATGTGAGTATTAAAAAAGGAGAAACAACCCAGCCACTTGCTGTCAAGTTGTTTTGTATTCAGAAATATTCTGTTGTCACCAGCTTTATCTTTGTGCTGCCTAAGGACGCCTCTGAGGCAGGTTAACATAGAGCTGCTAACTTACCAGGGGTTTTAAGTAACATACCCTTCTGGTAGTCTTCTTTGATAACTTCTGGTGCTTTGAAACTGGGCTTGAAAGGTGCTTGTTTCAAGGTTTTGGAAGGCATTTCTGGGATGCAACTGGTTTAAGAATATTTAGGATGGTATCTAATGCCACCAAATTATACATTTAAAATAAGTGAAATATTTTGCTACATGTATTTCACCACAATAAAACATTTAAACATTCAGGACAGTATTAAATGATGAAACCATGTTGCCACAGTAGAGCATAGTTGAGAAATATGAGTGTATTCATCTGTGCATTTAGTAAATGCTTATTGCATATCTGTTTGTCAAGCACAATATAAAAGGGGGCTTCAGAAAGTTTGTAGAATTTTTTCATTATCTTTTAATACCATTTTTCCAAAAAAATTTTTGAAGTCCCTGTGTATGTGTGTGTGTATATAGTTTAGACACTGTTGTGTGTTGTAGCATCAATTCCAACTCATAGTGACCCTATAAGTAACAGTAAAACGACACTGTAGGTTTCTAAGCCACATCTTTCTTCTGTGAAGTGGCTAGTGGGTTTGAACTACCAACCTTTTGGCTAGCAGCTGAAT
>NW_022103920.1:42122653-42144989 GCF_000313985.2 Echinops telfairi
AATTTAGACCTTACACATTATTCCTTCCTGATAACAACACTTTAGTTTAGAAATCTTGTTGCTTTCCATTGCCTACTCTCAGATAATGTTAGACACATTCTCCCAGGACACGTTCATACTGCGAATGTAGAAACTTCCTCACTTCCGTCAACATACTTTTCCACCCATGGCTCTTATTTTAGTGATTACTACAGTAGACACACACAACATGTTACGTTTTAAATTTTTCTTTAAAGTTCACACTCATGATTATCCAATAACTTTAGCCATCACCAGTCCGATGCTGGTGCCTTCTAAATTTACCACCATTAACTGCTGCAACCATGTTTTGTTGGTAGGAGCTAATAGACACTTCCAATTCATAGTGACCC
This sequence comes from Echinops telfairi, assembly GCF_000313985.2. Lineage (NCBI taxonomy): Eukaryota > Metazoa > Chordata > Mammalia > Afrosoricida > Tenrecidae > Echinops > Echinops telfairi. Next base: position 42,123,025 of record NW_022103920.1, read on the forward strand.
CGCACACAACAGAACGGAATGCTGCCCGCCCTTCCTGTGCCCTCCTCACAGTTGTCTGCATATGTGCCACGCTGTTTTGAGAAGCTTCCCGTCAGTGCCAACGGTAACCAGCATGTCTCTCTTGGTGTATGTGTGCATACACTTAACTTTAAACTATATATAGGGTCATAGAGTTTTAGAAATTGAACTTTGGATATCATCTGTCACTCAAATAAGGAAATTAACCAGAAAGATGAAATTACCTGTCCAAAGACAGAGAATAAGTTGGACTTGTTTTGTTTGAAAAACAAACTATATAGCTCCATTTTGGTAATTAGCTTTTCTGGTTCACTTGGAAAGACGCTAAATTAATATTAATGGTTAATATATGTATCTATTTAAATAGTCTTATTCATATGCTCTGTCTCTTGCTAATGAAAATTACACTTTCTTTAGAAAACAAGGCTAAGCCATTTATTTGTGGATCTTCAAGAAAACCTTAGCTTTGCTAAATTTGTGGTTTTTGAAATGGAGAAAATATTTATACATTTCACAGAAGGAATAAAATGCCATGGCTGAGAAATAACAGATGTAATTATAAAAATAACAAGAGGAGCAAAGCTTTGAAAAGCAAACGGTTGTAAAAATATGCACGCACTTTTACTCATTTTGTAAATGGCCTTGACATAGTTTGAGTTGAAGATTTAACATCAAAACAAATCCTCCTGAAATCATAACCTCATTAGAAAGTACCCTAATTTGATTATAAAAAGAGGGTTGGGATCTTTGCCAGTGAATTTATTCCTTTGGAGATCAAATTTACCAAACTCGGACCACCTCTCTCTCCCTTTTCCCTTGTGCCACACACATTTCCTAGGGTGGGGTCCTGGGGTAGACATGCTGATGATACACTAGATTAACATGAGAGTGCGGATTAGTAAATGCCTTTCCAGCTGTGAATGGACAAGAAAGACACTGGAAAATGTCAGACTCCATCACTGTAGCGGTTGAGAATGTTAGGAGAAGTAACCCACCACTGTAGGTAAAGCCCATTCTCCTTGATTTAAACATGACACACGTAGTGTGATTCTTTATGTGTAAATTCACGCATAAAATAAAGCAGTAATACTCTTGGGAATGTAGGCATTACAGCAACTGTGCATTAAAACTCCTTTTTTACTCCTTCTTTGGAAGCAGGGTGGCAATTTTGCACACTGGAAGCCAAATATGAGCTGAAAAAATTCTAAATATTTTCGATTCCCACATATATGCAAGGCACTATGGCAGGTGCCCTATGGGGGATATATCTAACTTAATTAATGATTCCTACACCAGAGAGGAGCCCTGGTGGTTAATTAAGTGCTTGGCTGTTGGCTCGAAGTTGGCGGCTTGAATCCACCAGCCACTCCATGAGAGAGATGGCTGTCTGCGTTCAGAAAGATGACAACCTGAAATCCTATGGGACCCTTCTTTTTAAAAAAATCATTTTATTTAGGGCACATACAACTCTTATCGCAATCCATACATACATCAATTGTGCAAAGCACATTTGTACATTCATTGCCCTCATCATTCTCAAAACATTTGTTCTCCACCTAAGCCCCTGGCATCAGCTCCTCATTTTTCCCCTTCTTCTCCCTCCCCCCTCTCTCATGAACCCTTGATAATTTATAAATTATTATTTTGTCATATCTTGCCCTGTCCGACATCTCCCTTCACCCACTTTTCTGTTGTCCATCCTCTAGGGAGGAGGTCACATGTAGATCCTTGTAATGGTTCCCCCTTTCCAACCCACTCTCCCTCTACGCTCCCATTATCGCCACTCACACCACTGGTCCTGAAGGGATCATCTGCCCTGGATTCCCTGTGTTTCCATCTCCCATCTGTACCAGTGTACATCCTCTCATTTAGCCAGATTTGCAAGGTACAATTGGGATCATGATAGTGGGGAGGAAGAAGCATTTAGGAACTCGTGGAAAGTTGTATATTTCATCATTGCTACATCATACCCAGACTGGCTTGTCTCCTCCCCAAAACCCTTCTGTAAGGGGATGTCCAATGGCCTACAAATGGGCTTTGGGTCTCCACTCCGCACTCCCTGGCTCATTCACTATGATATGATTTTTTGTTCTGATGATGCCTGACACCTGATCCCTTCGACACCTCGTGATCACACAGGCTGGTGTGCTTCTTCCATGTGGGCATTGTTGCTTCTGAGCTAGATGGCTGCTTGTTTGCCTTCAAGCCTTTAAGGCCCCAGACACTGTATCTTTTGATAACCGGGCACCATCAGCTTTCTACACCACATTTGCTTATGCACCCATTTGTCTTCAGCGATCATATCAGGGAAGTGAGTACATAATGATATGATTTTTTGTTCTTTGATGCCTGATAACTGATCCCTTCAGCACCTCGTGATCACACAGGCTGGTGTGTTTCTTCCATGTGGGCTTTGTTGCTTTTGAGCTATATGGCCGCTTGTTTACCTTCAAGCTTTTAAGACCCCATACGCTATATCTTTTGCCTATGGGACCCTTCTACTCTGTCCCTCAAGGTCACTAGGAGACAGAATACACTCGTGGCAGTGGACTTTGCTTTGGGATAGCTAAAAGCTTGAACTCTATATTGAATGATGTTAAATAGGTGAAGAGTGATTATTAATATTTTAAGTAATAATTGTATGCTCCAGTTATGAATAATGAATATATGATGTCTAAGGGATTAAAGAAGTGATCCCCAAAGTCATATACTCTGTAAATGAGAGTGCCTGATGGCTGCAATGTCGGTGAGCTTCACCTCTGAGCCTCACCATGATGCACACTTAATCCCTAAGTGCTCAGGGCAGACAGTTTCAGGTAGGAGACCAGTTAAATATTAGAATATGGTGTGTTCTTGGGACCTAGCAACAGAGAAGGCTATTTTAAGCACTGAATATGGTGATTCAAAGAATGTTCTTCATTTGGAAGAATCTTTTGAGTTCTCCAAATGACAGATTATGGTTGCCCAAAAGCATTTTAAAATTACTTATTAAATAGGGGCTCTTGTTGGCAAGCTTGTGCTGGAGTTCTATGCCTCTCCCAAGACAAGTACTTATTTGAGACTTGTTTAAGAAATTTGGTTTATACCCCAGAACAGTGAACACTGAATACATTTTCTGAACTCCTTCGAACACTTATTGCTAATTATGGGAAATTAAGTGGAAATTGACCAACATAATTATTAGCATGACAAAAGTGAACAATACATTCTATAAAATAAAAATTTTGAGAGCATATTATCCTATCACTTACGTCATAGCTGTATCTTCTGATAAGAAAATAAAATATTGTGGGTTCAACATTCGAGGACGTGACCTCTAGGTTCTGAGTTGGAATGCTTTCATCAGTTTTTAAATTATAGTGTAATCCCAGAAGATCTGGAATGAATGTTGTCTTCTGTGAGGTCACCGTGAATTATTTCATAGCTCAAAATGCGTTCAAAGCAGGTTTGCCACAATCAACATAACTGCACCCCGGGGGCAGACATCTCCCAGGACAGAGCAGTGGAGCTTCTGTTCTTGCGGCGCATCAGGCTTCTGCTCTTCTTTAGCCCGAGATTGAAAACTAGTGTGCAGGCTGCAAATGTCTAACCATGCAGCGGCCGGAGGGTTTGGGCTGTTTTGTATTGAAATACTATCTGAGGAATTTACTGCTTTATAAAGAAAATGGAGCACACAAGAATGATCTTTCAGCGGGCATGTGTGTACTAAGTATCTCTGCAGGATTTGGGCAGCAGTGTGGCTGGAAATGGTGACTAATGTTCTTGGGTTTGAATGAGAGCAGAAACGATGGGCAAGGTGCCGTAAAAGAAAATGTGAGTTGAAAGGGGAAGCTTCAATGAGCTAATTAGAAGGAGGGGGATCAAGAGAAGCAGTCTTTTAGGGCAAGCCTCATGGGGCTTTCTGGCCAAGTGGTCAAGATTCCAACAGAAATCATGTGTGTCCAAAAGGAGCTTCAATAAATAAGGGCAGCTATGTATTGGGCACAGTTTTGGATTAGAGGACGATCAAGACAAAAGAGCATTTTCTGTCAAAGACCAAAAAGCTGTGTGAGGTGGAAAAACCAAGCTGTCCTGTCAAGATCTGGCTCCCACAGGTTTCAGGGTATTTAGGTAGATGGCGCTACCGCAAAACCGTCGTTCTTGGCTGAGTCTGTAGGTCATGGTCAGAACTCTCAATCGTTAGCTTGATGAACACAAAAGAAAACCTCTGTGAAAACATAAAGTGTAGTCGCATGAATGTGTCTGGCATTTCCATAGCTCAATTTTAATTTAAGAAGGGTTGACTCCTCTGGTAGATTTCATGTGTGCTGTGAGTTGAAAGCCTAATGCTTTTTATCTCCAATTATATCTCTCTGCTACTCCTCAGACTTCCACCATTGTGCCATTTTTTGGCATGTGTAATGTTTTCGTGGTTTCACGGCTGCTGGACTTTGCTCCCTGCGTGAGCACTAACCACTAGGACTTGAGCATGGCTCCATTTGACAGGTCCAACTCTCAAGGAGTTGGACCCTGGGGACCGGGACTAGGGGACAATAACAGTTGGTGGGGGACGGAACTCAAACAGGGGAGGACACAGAAGGGAAAGGCACAGCTGTATGGGAGGGAGGGAGCCAGAATCTGGGAGAGAATGGCCCTGACATCCAGCAGGAAGAGACAGTGACCAAAGAGAAAAGCAGGGGCCAAATTGCCCCCTGGAGTCCTCACACAATGCCTTGCACACAATCCATCTCCAGTAGATGACTCGGAATCAAAGTAGTATTTTTGTGGCCCAAACTAGAGATCTAATGTTGACATCTTTTTATTTTGTCTGACTTATTTTCTGTTTTCCTAAAATCAAGTTTCTTAAGAAGACTTGAATTTTTTTCTCTTTAAAGTTGGTTTAAATAATGTGTTGTGCTTGAATTTTAAAAAAAAATCCATTTTCAGGGAAAACACTTCAGATAGAAAGCATAAATAATTCTTCCTTTAATAAGACAGTTCCTGTTATAGCCATTGAACAACACATCTGCTGCAAGCATGTTATTTTTTCACATATCCATGTGCGCAGCTCTGATTAGAAGAGGTAAAAGATGCACCTCTCCTTAAAATGGTGAATTATACCCAGTGGGGGGAGAAGGTGTATTTTATTATGACAGAGTTTGTTATTATGGAAACTATGAATAGCTCTCTCCCTTTTTTTGAAAATGCTTTTAAAAATGTAATTCTCTTTTACAACTCTCTATGTGATATGGTGACTGTTCATTTTAGAAATAAAGTACCTTAAGAACATCTTTCTCCAGCACTAATATCTTTGTTGCTTCACGAAACCTGTTTTATCAAGGTCCCCTAAAAGAAATTTTAATAAATGTCTTTTTCCATACCTTTTCTTCTATTTAGGCTTTGCTCCAACCTACTGCTTTTTTGGAATAAACTTAGATATGCCACAATACTTTTACTAAGTAAAATTAGAAGTTAATTCCAGACTCAGGTGCTGTGGTTAAGCTTGGACTCTGTTGTTCATTTACATTGTTGTTCAGATGCACTTCATTTAAAAAATAATATTCACACAATAAACTTTAAGAATGTGGTTCTCAGGAAGTTCTTAGGATACATTGCTTAAGATTTAAAATGCATTACCAGATTTGGATTAACCTTTTTCTATTTATTTCCAGGGCGACGGCAACACACAGGGGCCAAGTTATTTTCAAAGATGCGTTAGCCCAGCAGTTGTGTGAACAAGGAGGTAAGAAGCACATTTTACTGCTTTGATATGTGGATTGTATCAAGACTATTCGTAGTGGATCTTAATGATTCACATTCTCAGTAGCATTCATCAGCATGCCAGGTAGTTTTTCCTCCTTACATCCAGGTTCTAATCCAACAACTCCATCCTAAGTGCGTTCTGATGTAAGTCAACTACCTCATTTTTAATTTTTTTAGGTTTCATTATTAGTGCCTTATCAGTATCTTTATAAATCTGATCTTTAAATATCTTTGGGGGGTTTGCATAAGGATGATTCTATCAGCATATCATGTACTACAACAATGTATGTAGTAGCTATTATAAATGATAAGATGTACCCCCCCCAAACAAAACACAAGACCTGAGAGTCACAACTGCAGTTTCTTAACTCAAATAGACTGTATGTGAGGATTACCTGTACTTGGTCATTATATTTCAAATAGACTGTATGTGAGGATTACCTGTACTTGGTCATTTATATATTTAATGGTATAATTAACTTCTTAATGTTCTGCACTATTTATTTAATAATTATTAATAAGCATGTGTGGGATTCTGAAAACACTGTGAGCACACAACGAAGAGAGACTGTGTCCTACTTTTATACTTTCTTTTCTAATGAATTACACTTAGTTGTTGGAAATATAACTCTCAATAGTAACTTCATATTCTACACATGAACATAATTCTCAAATTTCTTCTCAACATGGTTGAAAATGTTTCTGCGTGCTGCTTTTAATATTTGATCATTTTATACATACACCTGGGTGGAGCATCTGTATGCTTGTTTCTCTTGTGTGAACCAGTAATTTCCGAGTCAGATGTAGGAACTGAATCATTTAAAATGTGATCTTCTATGAAATTATCTATGACAGGGACTCATGAAAAAGCTTCCTCTCTGAGACAGCCCCATACATGCCCAGACCCTGGTCCGTCTGTCCCAGGTACTCAGAGATGATGCGTTCATGTGCGTGTACACACATACACAAAATGCAAACGTGCAAACAGGACCCTTACCTCCAGATCTGAGTCCCCGCCCCTTGAACTTCCACACGGCTTTACTTGTGTCTCCATTGCAGCATTCACCACTTGATAACCTACTAGGGCAGTGCAGGCTGCTGCCCTTGAGAGACTGATTATAGGCTGCGTCTGAATGACCCATAGTTCCTCCCCACTGTCACGGAGCTGGCTCAGACTCCTGGCGACGCTGTAGAAGCTTGCGGAGGCTGTCAGGCTATATGAGGCCAGAGTTTCCTCTTTCTCCTACAGAGCAGCTGAGAGATTTGAACCTCCAGACTGGCTGTTAGCAGATTAGTGCCTAACTCATTCACCACCAGCATCCTTTAACATTTGACAGTCATCCCACCATGCCCCCCTCCCCAACCATAGTTCCAATAGACTTGTATAGAAGCTTGTATATGAGTAGGAGAGGATTTCCCAGAAGTTGTGCAGAAGTACCCCTATCTTTTAATTACAATTTTCACAAACTTTTGAAAGTCCCCTCACCTGTGTTTCGTTTAAGCATCTTGACATGTGAAGCCAGTCTTTTTTAGTTCCATGACATTTTCACTGAACCTCATACTGTATATATGATAAGTTACCAATTTTTGTTTAGAATGACATTTTGGGTGAATTGATAACTCAAGAATTACATTATTGAACATAAAGCAAATTTCTACTACGTATCCCTCTGCTCACAAATGTGTAGTGGGCTTATGAGAAAAACAGAGAAAATAGAGAAAACTATATTGGTTTTTGAAAGGTGTGAAGGAAACAACATTTACGTTTACAGCACTGTGATTTATACATCATCAGTATGGCCTAAATATTATTTATTGGTGATTATTACTGGAGCAGATCTAATTTTTATACTCATAATTTTGAATCAGAAACCCTCTACCTAATTGTGGTTTTAAACACAGTATTCTTGGGGTAAGCAAGTGTTTCCTCTTTGATCTTTGAGAAAAAGCTAGTATTCTAATCAGATGGCCTGGTAGGTATGTTCAGAAACAATTATAAAGTGAATCATTTTCTGAATTATGCATATGTTCACATTACCGAAAATACTAGAGCACCAAATAGCAGTGAATATTGCCATCCTGAAAAACAATTAGTGTCAGAAAGAGTTATGTTGTATTTTATTAACACTCATCATTGCTTAAAATTGGATTTTTTTTTGCATAAAGAATTATCGTTTGGAAACCCACAGGGGCAGTTTCACCCCGTCCAGTGGGGTCCGAATGAGTTGGAATCTACCTGACGGCAGTGTGTTCAGTTTGGTTTTGGTATCACAGATGTATAGTTGGCTCATTTAAATTGAAAATAAAGGGCAAAAAAAAGCTTGATGGGAAAAATATCAATCAATGGAAAAAGCAAAAGCCTTATATGATAGCTGTGTACATAAACATGATTTAATGAGAGTAGAAGTAAATGTTATAAAAAAAATCCTTACATTGCGGTTTTCAGTAGCACCTAAACAACTAAAGTCTTATCAATTTAGTCAAGACAGGGTGAAAAATCACCAGCAGGAGTGATGCGTTTACTGCAGCCAGGAAAGGAAAGGGTGCTATCAAATACAAATTTATTTCAGCTCCATCGCCTTTTAATTAAAGCATCAGTTATCTACTCAGATGAAATAGCATAATTTTAACACGGACTACCTTTCTGTGCCCTGGCTGAGGAGTATGAAATGTATTATTAAGAGAAAAAAATTGGCAATCGTGACATACCACAGCACAGCACCTTCCAATTAGAACATACTCAGTGTGTTTGCTGATTTTAATTAAATTAAACAATTCAAACAAAGTACGTATTAATGTGAGACCATATTGATGACTAAGCATGTTGAAAAAGCAAAAGGATTAGAACATATTCCATTGATGGATTAGATACAGATAGTCATTTTCTCCCCCAAAAGACATTTATTAAAGAACTTTATTCTGCAAACATTGAACCGGTAGTACCTGCGAGGGCCCATCCTAAATCACAGTGCTGAGGATACGAGGGATATACCATATACGTAAAGTGGTATATGTTCTCTGGAACATTTCTGTTCTCTGGAAGCTCACGAGCTGGGATGTAAATTAGCCCATCAGTGGATCCTTGAGGTAGTGAAATTTTCCTGGGGCTTCAGGAAGGATCCCTGAGTTAGCGCTGAAGGGTCAGCCGTCCTTCCAGGCAAAAGAAGAGAATTCATCCTTCTCTTTCTCTTTCCCACTGGCCCAACTTAGGCCAGGCCCCACTCCCTCCGTGGGGAAATACTCAATAGTGACCCCTGAGTGTTTCTGCAATACTGAGCTTTCTGAAGTGGGAGCATCCTTCTCCCACTTCCCTACCTCTGACCCCTCTGTACCTTATCTTCATCGAAAACTCTCCGCCATAAACCACAGCAAACAAGGAAAACCCTGTAGAATTTAGCTTCCCTCTATTTATCCCCTTTAATTCTTGTCATCTGCTCATTCTCACCCTAAAAGTCCCTGAATGCACCTCGATTTCCGCCCCCACCTGACCTCTGTGCTGTTGATACTCTATCCACACCTTGATGGACTACTAGTTCAGTAGTCTGTCTGTCTGACTCAGGCTTTCAGAAGCCGCACATGCAAACCCTTCACCAGTAGGGAAAGCTGGTCTAGGGGCTCTCATAGGACGTAACTGTACACAAACCCTCAAAGCAGAATAATAATATGAGTGGAAAAATTTTTAACACTATTGTGTGTCAGACACCATGCTGAGCATGCTACAACCACTGCTCTTCTTATTCTCACCGCAGCCCTCTGAAGAAGGCGAGTTCAGTGTGCCTATTGTAAAGACAGGAAAGCAAGGGCAGGTGAGATTCACTAACTTGCCCAGGCCACACAGTGGGGAATTGGCAGCATCAGAATTGGGGGCATAGCCTGTGGGATTAGCCACGACACTACACTGAATCCTTGAAACCACAGTCCCGATGCTTAGTATGTTCCCAACAGATGTTTATGGTGAAGTATGAGGAGGCTTCATAAGATTATGGCAAAATTCCACTATATTTAATGCCAGTTTTTCCACAAACCTTTCTAAGCTCTCTCCTACAACTGGATTGCTCCTTAGAAGGAAGAGTGGTGAAACTCATCTCAGATACTTTGAACATGTTTTCAAGAAGGACTACTGCCTGGAGAAAGGCATCATTTCTCGGTAGAAATTCAACAGCAACAACAAAGGAAGATCCTCCAGGAGGTGGGGCAACATAGCAGCTCAGACAAAGGGCTCAGACTCTTGTGAGAGTGATGCAGGATGGACGTTTCTTTCCGTTGTTCACAGGGCTGTCACCAACCTGAGAGCACCTAACCGGCCACTACTTGCCTGCCAGTTTGTCGTACTCAGGGTGGCTGGTGTGTTTCTGTGACGCCGGAAGCTATGAGACCGGTATTCAAATGCCAGTAGGGTCACTCAGAGTTTCAGCCGAGCTTCCAGGCTGAGAACAGTCGGCTAAGAAGGAATAAGCTGCCCACTTCTGAGGAATTAGCCACAGAGAACCTTATGGAAGGAACCAGAATTTTCAGATACTTCAGACCTCACGGAAAGAAGCAGCAAGGGTCCGAAGTAATGCCAGAAGGGGATCCCCCGGGTCGGAAAGCACTCAAACTCTAACTGAGGAAGAGCTGCCTTCTCAAAGTAGGTTTGGCCATAACGACGTGGATAGAGCAAAGCCTGTGGGAGTCAAGCCTTTAGGACCTTCATTTGCTGATGGGGCCGGATGAAAATGAGAAGAAACAGCTGCAAATGTGAAGTAATCATTGTAACTTGGAATAGAGGAGGTATGAATCTAGGAAAATTGGAAGTTGAAAAAAATGTAATGCAAAACATAAAAATCGACGTTCTAGGCATTCATAAGTTGAAATGGGCTGATATTGCCCTTTCAAATGGATTACTATGCTGGCAATGAAACAATCAGAAGGAATGGTGTTGCATTCAGCGTCAAAAAGGACATGTCGAGAACTATTTTAAAGTACAATTCTGTCTGTAATAAAATTATATCTATCCCCTCAAGGAAATCCAATCTATGAACTATGAACCAAACTTATGTGCCAACCACCAAACCAGTGGTGAACAAGTTGATGAATTCTACCAAAGTCTTCAGTTTGAAGTTGATCAAACTTTAAATCAAGACACATTGATAATTGTTGGTGATTGGAATGCAAAAGTTAGAAACAAAGCGGAAGGAAAAGTGGTTGGAAAGCAGGACCTTGGTGGTAGAACTGAAGCTGGAGATCGCATGATAGACTTTCGCAGTCATCTTCATTTCTGTCACCAAGGTCATGTTTTCCACTACTGTCCCTCCCACTTGTCTCACAACTTTTGCATTCCAATCGCCGTTGGTTATCAGAGCATCTTGATTTAAAGTTTGACCAATTTCAGACTGTGCTCATGGACTTCTCCAGATGGAACACAGCATCAGTTTGACTACATCTGTGGGAAGAAGCTCAGTATCAGCTTCTAAAATGAGGCCAGGGGCTGACTACATAACAGGTCATCAATTCCCATATGTACGTTCAGGTAGCAGCTCAAGAAAATTGAAACAAGTCCATGAGAGCCAAAATACAACTTTGGGTCTATTCCACCTGAATTCTGAGTATATCTCAAGAACAGATTTAATACATTGAACACTAATGACAGAAGACCTGAAGAACCGTTATGACATTAAGAACATCATACATGAAGAAAGGAAAATATCATTAAGAAAACAGGAAAGCAAGAAAAGCTCAAAGAGGATGTAAGAAAAGAGGATGAAATTTGCTCTTGATCATACAGGAACTGAAGCACATGGAAGAAATGATGAAGTCTAAGGGCTGGACAGATCTTTTCAAAGGGCAGCTTTCGAAGACAAAGTAAAAGATTATGATGAACTGCACAAAAACCTAGAGTTGAAAAACCAAAAAGGAAGAACACGCTCAATATATCTTAAGCTGAAAGAACTCAAGAAAATTTCAGACTTTAAGTCGCAATATTGAGATATTCTATGGGCATCAAAAGAAGTTGAAGAGTCATTTCATTGTACCCAAAAGAACTAATCAACATCCAACCATTTCAAGAGGCGGCATATGAGCAAGAACCAATTATAAAGAAGGAAGAAATTCAAGCTGCACTGAAAGCATTAGCCAAAAACAAGGCTCCAGGACTTGATGGAACACCAAATGAAATGTTTCAACAAGCTGATGAAGCACTGGAAGTACCATTCATCCATGCCCCGAAATTTGGAAGACAGTTACTTGGCCAACTGATAGGGCGATACACATATTTGTACCCATTTCAAAGAAAGGTGACCTAACAGAATGCTCAAACAATATCGTTGGTATCATGCAAGTAAAATTTTGCTGAAAGTCATCCAGTAGTTTCATCAGTGATTGACAGATTGCTGCCAGAGGTTCAGGCTGGATTCAGGAGAGCATGTGGAACAAGGTATATCATTGCTGATGTCAGATGGATCTTGGCGGAAAGCATATAATACCAGAAAGATCTTTATTTATGTTTTATTAGCTATGCCGAGGCATTTGACTGTGTGGACCACTACAAACTATGGATAGCTTTGAGAAGAATGGGAATTCCAGAACACTTCATTGTGCTCCTGGGGAATTGTACATGGATCAAGAAGCAGTTGTGTGAACAGAACAAGGGAATACTGCATGGTTTAAAATCAGGAAAAGTGTGCTTCAGAGTGGTATCCTTTCACCGTACTTATGCAATATGTATGCTAAGCAAATCATCAGAGAACCTGGATTATATGAAGAAGAATGTGGCATCAGGATTGGAGGAAGGCTTATTCACCACCTGCAACATGCAGATGACATAATCTTGCTGGCTGAAAGTGAGAACTTGAAGCACTTGCTAATGAAGATCCAGGATGGCAGCCTTCCATATGGATGTTTGCTCAATGTAAAGAAGACAAAGATCCTTACAACTAGCCCAATGAGAAACATCATGATAAATCTAGAAAAGATTGAAGTTGTCAAGGATTTTGTCTTGTTTGGTTCCATAATCAATGCTCATGGAAGCAGTAGTCATGAGATCAAACGATGCATTGCATTAAGTAAATCTGCTGCATAAGGTCGCTTTAAAGTGTGAAAAGCAAGCATGTTGTTTTGAGGACTAAGGTGTGCCTGACCCAAGCCATGGTATTATCAGTCACCTCAAATGCGTGGGAAAGCTTCACATTGAGTGAGGAATACAGAAGAAGAATAGATGCATTGAATTATGGTGCTTGCAGAGAATATTGAAAGTACTGTGGACTGCCAAAAGATAAATCAAATCTGTCTTGGAAGAAGTAGTTAGAAGGCTCCTTAGAAGCAAGGATGGCAAGACTTTGTCTTACATACTTTGAACATATTGTCAGTAGAGACCAGTCCCTGGAGAAGGACATCATGTTGTTAAAGTGGAGGGGCAGTGACAAAGAGGAAGGCTTTCCACAAGATAGACTGATGCAGTGGCTACACTGGGGGGCTCCAACATAAGAACAACTGTACGGATGGCACCAGACTGTGCAGTGTTTATTCTGTTACATAATGGGTCCCTGTGAGTTGGAATTGACTTGCTGGCACCTAACAACAACAAACAACAAAGAGATAGGGCAGCATAAAGAGAAAGCTGACAACAAAAAACCAGAATGGGTTTTCGCTCTTATTCTCATTTTTGACTAGAGCGCACTGATAGATTTCCAGTGCTTGGGTTTATCGTTCATTCTAGTATAAATCAAGTCAATTCCAGCTCGTAGTGACCTCATACAGGGTTTCTAAGGCTGGAAATCTTTATGGGAACAGATAGCCTCATTTTTCTTCCATAAAGTAGCTGCTGGGTTTGAACCACCAATCAACTTTGTGGATAGCAGTCCAACACTTACCTGACAGCACCACCAGGGCTCCTTCCTTCCAGCATGGAAATTGGCATATAATGGAAAATTAAGGGACAGCTATAAATGGGATTATTATAAGACTTTGGTGTGTGTTTAGTGATTGAGGGGAGGGGTTAAAGAAGCAAGATTGTGCTTTAGATTGACTGCTGCCAGGAAGCAGGAGTAATTTTATAGTATCTCAATAAATCTCCTCTAGGGAGAAGGAAGACGAGAGTGTTGCTCAGCTTTAATCGCTGAGGAAATACCAATCGCTCCTATAATCCTGGACCAGGAGCACTTGATAATTTGTGAGTTGGATGATGCTCAGGTTTGGTCTGTGTTCAAACTACAGAGTGGACTTGTATTTTTGTCAATCCATTGTAGGGTCTGTGTGGCCTTGTATGAAGTTGGGGGTCTGTGACATTGTTTATGTTCAACGGAGCACCCAAACCTGGCAGATAGTGCTTGGGAGACTCCGTTTCTCTCTTCTGAGACTGCAGATGGTTCTACCAGGAGGCTATCGTTTGCTTTTGGATTTAAGGTTTACATGAACTTTAGAATCATAGAGAAATGGGTTTGAATATAGGCATTGCCTAAGAGATCTTACTTTACAGAGCACCTGGCACAAAGTATGTGCTCAATAAATGATAGGAGGAAGAGAATTGCTTGAACAACATTAGAGGCAAAGTCAGCGAGAACAGCGTCTCGACTCCAGAGCACAGGTACCTGTGATAGAATGATGAATGTTTATTTTGCTTCAAGCTTATTTGTATTTTCTAATTCTCTCTCTCTGGTTTTGTTTGTTTGTTTGTTTGTTTGTTTGTTAATGGTCTTTCATTGGGAAAAAACAGACTAGCATTTCCAACTTAGAATGGGTGTCAGTCGTAATTTCTTGAAAAGCAGTGTTGATGGTTGTTCTGAAGTCCACAGCCAAAGCCTATGCTGCCAGCTCCAAGTCATAGTTCAGAGGGCTTTTGTTTGGATTTGTTTTGAAACAAAAGATGTAGGGTTTCTTTTTAAAAACTGTCATGGACAGTGACCGCCTAGCCCTTGAGCACAACTGCAGGCATTAAGCGGGTACCACAGGCAGGCATGCCTCCAGGGGCGGCATCACCGCCTCCAAGCAGTGGGGTGGCGTCTCAACAGGGTACCCCACTCCTGTACTCCCTCCTCTGCACATCATCCTGAGGTACACCCACTCTTATGTGCTGGTTTTCGGTAAACCAGCTATGACAATTTGGACTAAACAAATTGAACTATAACCCATTTAAACAGGTATTAGATTTTTCAGTTTTCATTTTGAAGACCAATGCCTGACTGCTCCATTGTCAAGCTGCACGCTTGGAAACCTGGCCAGCCCAGACAGTGTGCGCGTCATTAGCAAATGGTGCCTGAAGGAGCCCACTAAGTGCTGCCTTAGCAGTACAGTTCGAACAAGTATTGATATTGTAAAACTGATGTGTAGCTTGATCTTAGAGGACAGGACCATCAACCAATGCATGCAGATTTGTGTGTGTGTGTGTGTGTGTGTGTGTGTGTGTGTGCCTGCGCATACATGTTTAGGTTTCCAGACAGAAGGTACTTTGTGATATTCAGTTTTGCTACACAGAAACAAAGAATAAATGAACTTTTTTTTTGAGCAAGGGATAAGTAAAATTCTTAAATAGAACGTCTATTGTTTGAGTTATAAAGAAATAGTATGCCCCTGTTGCCCCCACTCCAAGAGCACAAGAAGGTGGGCAGACCTGTTAATGAGGAGAGGCCACACTGCTAAATCATGTAGAACAAATCGCTTCTCAGGGACCAAAGGAAAGTATGTCATAGTGACTTGTCTAAATACTCATTCCTCCCAACTGAGTACTCCTGGAGGGCAGGGACTAGGATGGAATTTTTATTTCTCTTCTTTAAAAAATTGTTGGTACAAGCTTAAAACAAGACTTTTGTTAATTACTGTCTTAAACATTTCTTAACAGAAAAGTCACTATTATTTCTGAAAAGTCTTCTTGAGCTTTTGATAAGAACCGCATGAATAGTTACCCAAATCATGCTCCTTACACCGACCTCAGGTTGTAAAACTATATGGACCATATTTTTAAAATTTGAAACGTGAGAAAATTTGTTCACAGATTTTCATTTAAACTCTAGTGAGTGCCCTCAGTGCCCTTGAGACATAGGCCAGTTCTGGGGATTTTTAGATATCTTAAATTCTGAATCCCTCCATAATTATAGACACATGATGTGCCAGTTCAGCAAAGGGGGAGTACATATCCACACAACCTTGAATGTGCCTGGTTTCATTGTTAGCAAAGAAAGCAGGCCTGCATACTTCCAACCGTTTTCAAAGTGAATGGTGCTTAGGTTCATTCACGAGCAGGAAGAAAATGAAGATGTGAATATTCAGTATTCATTGAGTACTGTGTGCTGAAAGATACCTGCTCTCATAGAGCTGTTTTCCAAGAGAGAGGAGAGAGACTATAACTGTAAAAAAATCATAACTAATAATAATAATAATACATTTACCACCTTCTAACATATGAAAGGGTACCTAAAAAAACAACAGATTTTTTTCAAAGCTATGTATTAAAATTTTTTTTTTAACAAAACAACCTTATCACCTGCAAAGTATTCTCTATTACAATTATACTGAATGCATTTTTCAAATCTGCTATTCCATTCTTGGAAACATTTTCAAACTCATCTGTTTGAATGGCTGGCAGAACCTCCCTCGTATTTTTCCTCACCTCTTCTATGTCATCAAATCGCTGTCCTTTCATGTCCCTCTGCATTCATGGAAAGGAAATGAAGTCACATGGCGCGAGGTCAGGTGAGTCAGGTGTGTGGGGCAAGAGAGGCATGCTGGGGTTTTTTTTGCCAAAAGCTGGCACCCTGAGATGGCTGTGTGAGCAGGTGCATTGTTGGGGTGGCAAAAACAGCCCCCTATCTGCCACAAATCAGGCCTTTTTTGTCGCACACTGTTATGCAATCTTTTCAGAACCTGTAAGTGGAAAGCTTGATTAATGGACCTGTTGGAACACACTCCAAATGCACTATGAGTCAACATTTTGTACATTCAGGAAGCTGATGGACATCCAGAATGAGGTTTTTCATCAATCGACATTTCACCTTTTTTGAAATGAGAAAACCATTCATACACTTGAGTTTTTCCCATAGTGCTATCCCTGTAAGCTGTGTTCAACATCACAACAGTTTCTGCGGCATTTTTCCAGAGCAGGAAACAAAATTTCACAGTCACACGCTGTTCTCTTAAATTGGCCATCACAAAAAAGCAAGGCTTGAGAGAAACTGCTTTTATGAAAAAATTAACTGTGACCAGAGAGAACTTTTTCAGGTGACACCACTGGGTGCACTGACTCAGAGTGAGTTACTGCATGCTCACCTAGCAGGAAAAGTGTGTACTACGGTAGCTTCAGTCTGCCCAGAGTAATTCCATGCTCTTTGGGTTCCCCCTCATAGTTCCATGGCTGAAGGTGGTCAATGCTACGGAAGTGTAGTTACTATAGAGCAGAGTAAGATAGTAGAGTGAGAGGATGGGGAGGCATAGGGCTGTTTTGAATGAGTGACAGTCAGGTAGACCTCACTGAGCCGCAGGCAGAAGAAGGTAAAGGTATTAGCCATGCTAATAGTTGGAGTATTGATCAAAGATGTCACTAAGTGATTTTGAAGACAAACACAGTGGCATTTTGGGAATCACTGTTTAAAAAATACCAAAAAACGAACTGCCATCCTGACCCTCAGCACCCCATAAAACTGTTCCCTAGCGTTTCTGAGGCGGTAAATCGTCATGGAAGGAAAGACCTCCCTCCTCTTTCTTCAGCAGAGGGGCAGAGGGTTTCAACCGTGGACCTCATGGTCAGCCGCCCAATCACAACCCCTTCCTCCTTCCTCCACTGCGACCCTAAGCCGCTGTTAGAGGTCATCAAAACAGAAGATAAAAGTAACTTCAAAGTAGACAAGAAAACTGAAAGAAACAAAGGGGAAATTGGTATTTTTTAGGAATTATTATTAAACGATCTAGAAAGAACTACAGACCTAATAAATATCCTTTTGAGTCACATCAAACAGGTACTCCTGAAAATGAAAATGTATATAATTGGTGTGTGTGTGAGAGAGAGAGAGAGAGAGAGAGAGAGAGAAAGAGAAAGAGTTAGGAATGATATTTGAATTTATACTACGATCATAGAATCATAAAGTTCATATCTATAGGTTAGGAATGAAGCCAAGAATATTATCTCAACAAAATACACACTACCTGTAAGTGGTAAAATAGAATTTGAACCTCTCAATTTCTAATTCAACATTTGATTCCATTATACCAAGTAGATACGTAAAATTTTTAAAATTAAAATTTGAAATATTCCCAGAAACAACCTCAACAGGAGGATGGTTATCCTCGCTGCCGTCACTCTGAACACCTAGGAGAGAGCGCACCTTCTGCAGCAGCCTCGTACATCCCTGTGATTAAGGCAAAGCTGGCGAGGCTGAAGCTGAAGTGAGCATCCCTGCAAGGCTGCTGCGGGTCCAGCACAAGCCGTGGTGGAGGATGGGGCAGAGTGAATCGTGGCATGTGTGTCTGTTCACTGGCCTGTGACCTTCTTGGCATACCCACTTCAAACACACACATTGATTATTTAGCAAGGCCAGATGGCTGGCTTAGCGGCCTGACAGCAGCCTGGCCCTGTAGTGCCCCCAAAGGGTGCATGCCATTTATAAACCACGCTGGAATTCTCTGTTGTTGGGTTGATGGAAGTGGATATAACCAAAGGCAAATGTTTTATGTCAGAAGGAAAGGGGTCAGGCTTACAGTTGGAGCAGAAAACCTTGGCTGCTGTCTGCCAAGCTCAGCAGTATCACTGCTTGTTCATCAACCTCTGAGCAGGGAGTGGTAGAAATGGTGGCTAGGATGTTCTCCGAGAGTTATGGGATCATGGTAGTGAGCACTTAAATCAGATCGCAAACTTTCTGGAAGTTTTTAAGCTTGTGTGTTCGGGATCATCAAAAGTTTAACTCTGTGAGAGGGGGAAAATATTTTTAAAAGTCAGTTCATAAAATTGATGGCATGTGTAATCTATTACAAGAATGACTCTCTAGCATTTAGCACTTTATTTTCCTCATTTTACACCCAAATAGTGTACAGTGTACCGGATTTAGCAGAATCTCCCTGGCTGTGCTCACATAGGCAATAGCTTCTCATTACTAAATGTCATTAAATGTTCTGAAGTGCATATTATGTACATATTAGTATTATGTACTACCTTGGTCTTGTGTTTTTCTGATACTTAAAACTGGGTTTTGTCATATTACTTTAGTAGTGAAGTGAAAATGAACGATCCATTTCACTTGAATATGCCAAATATTAAAACATGTACTAGCCACATACATCTGTTTCACCCCATGGCTATTAGACTGGCATCCATAAAGTTGGCAATTCAACCGCCCAGCTGCTCCATGGGAGAAAGATGAGGCTATCTGCTCCATAAAGAGCTCATTCTAGGAAACCCGGTAGGCAGAGGGCCATGATGAATCAGAGTCAACTTGAGCGCAGGGGGTTGGCTCTCTTGTTTTCCCGCCTTGTTTAGTATGTCCTGTAGGAGCTCCGGTGGCATCACGGTGAGGTGCTCAGTTGCTCACAAAGGTCAGGAGTGTAAACCCACCAGCCACTTGCCCACAGAAAGCTGTGGCTGCATGCTTCCAGGAAGTCAACTCTACAGCCTTGGAAACAAAACAAGCGGTTCCACTTTGCCCTCTACGGTCCCTGTGAGTCAGAATTCACTTAGTGGTAACAGGCTTTGTGCTAAACTTCAGTCTCCTGTTCATGACATGTCTAGACTTATGTTTCACAAACAAGAGGAACGGACATAGGACACAATATAAGAACCCACAATCTTGTGTCAAGGGCTGGCAGACTAGTTAGGGCTGGGGCACACATCAACTATTTCTAAGGGATCCCAAAGTCCGACAGACAGCTTAAGTTGATTAACACAAAACTTAGGGAGCGACAAAGAGCTGGCTGTGGTAAAACTGGCTATGGACTCTGGGTGGATCTACTGTTTTTAATTTCCTGAAGAGGGATGTTTTGGACTGATGCTGTTGATCCCAAGGTGATTGAACTTAGATTTAAACAGCCTTCTCTTCAGTTCTGAGGGCTGTATACATCCCCACTTGACAGTTTTATCTAGTCCAAAGTCAAAACACGAAGATTGATGCTGGGGACGAATTTGACATTGAGTTATTTTGAATACCCACAGAAGTGTAAGAACTACTCTTGCTGCTATATAACCTGCTTGATGCCCCCCATCTTTTGAAGGATGAAGCTTAGTTTGGCTCTGTGTAATTACTTATCGGCAAGGGGCCAAAGATGCTGAAAACAGTCATGAATCACAATTTTATGTCACCCCATGAAATGTTATTTCATATAACCTATTAACCCAGCCTTATTTTTAATGTACACGTGACAATTCCATTCTTAATGCATTAACAAACACAGATTTTCATAACCATGGTTTTAATAGTTAGAATTTATTCATGTTAATTAACACAGATCATGCTGTGTTCCCAGAGGGATTATATGAAACGTTGTTCAAGATGTGTGGAGGTTGTGTGGCAGTATTACTGTGCTTTCACATCCGGCTAATAGATTAATCCAAACTACGGTATTTAAATTTAAAGACGATATTTTAAAAGCTGGACAATAAATAAGGAAGCCTGGAGATTAAATGATGCCTTTGAATGATGTTGTTGATGAAGAATGTTGAGTATTTCTGAACTTCGAGGGGAAAAAAACAAGTCTTGAAAGAAGCACAGTCAGAACGCGCCTTAGAAATAAGAGTGGCAAGCCAGACATGTTCTCAGGAGGAACCAGCCCTGGAGAAGGACATCGTCTTGGTCAAGCGAAGGCCAGAGAAAAGGCGGAAGACCGCACCAAGATGAGTTGGCAGTGCTTGCAACAATGGGCTCAAACATAGCTCCAGTGACGAGGACGGAGCCCGACCAAGCAGGGTCTTATTTCCGGGGATGTAGTGCTGCCCTGAGATGGAACCAATCTGACAGCACTTCACAGCGACAGCAACCGTCTAATCCCAGAGGAGCAGGACCCAAACTCATTGACAGTGAGAAATCCATGCCTGCCCCCTCCTCTGAGACACGACTCCGAACCTCTCACCCCCTCTTCCCTGCCGCGAGTCCCTTTCTCTTCACTGACCCGTCTCAACTTTTTTTTTTTTTCAAGCAAAACCAATAAATCCCCAAACAGGAGTTCCATTATTGACTAATCTGGCTGTCGTTCTTCCTCACACTTCAGTTCTGGAAAGAGTAGTGTTATTCCTGGCCTTCCCCCCAACCCAGCCATCATCTCCATTCTAAGAAAGAATCATCTCCAGGCTCACCAGGGACCCGCAAGATGCCACTGTGAGTCATTCTTCCCTGCATCTAGAGGTCGATCCTCCCTCTTTTCCTACCGACAGACGTGTTTTTACTCCCTTTGCCCTCACCTGCTTTGTTTTTCCCCACCAGTATCCTCATCCTTCTGATAGGACTCTCTACCTGTCTGGGTGGCCCTCATCATAGATTTACATGGCAGCCAGTCAGTAATAACATCCCGTTCCTCTCCCTTGAACGTTTGATCCCAGCTGTTGTGTAGTGGCCTCCGGACAAGTGACCTCACAATGCTTACCTAGAGAGGATGGTGTACGCTTCATTAGCACCAGCCGGCTTCTGCACCTGGCTGTCTGGTCCGCCCCGGCTGGCAGGCTGCATGCCCTACAAGCCTGAGCTTGGCTCATTCTGCTGCTTGTCCTATAGCAGCGGATCACACAGCATTTGCCCTTTGGTGATTGTCTCCCTTCACTAAACATAATGCTTTCCTGATCCCTCCATGTCTTGAGGCGTTTCATGGTTTCATCACTGTTCAGGGATGCGTAGTAATCCGTTGTGTGTATAAACCAGAGTTTTTTTAATCCAATCTTCTACTGATGGGAATTTAGGCTGTTTCCAGCTTTTTGCTCTTGTGAACTGTGCCGAAATGAACATGGGGAGCAGACATCTGTGTTCTGTTTCTTGTTTCTTTTGGCATATACTCAGGAATGGTACTGCTGGATCATGTGGTATTTCAATTGCCATCTGTTTTAGATAATGCCACATCGCCTTCCACAGTGGCTGTATGTATTTACAGGCCCACCAGCAGTGGATAAGAGTTTCAATCTCACCACACCCTCTCCAACAGTTGTTGTACTCAGTTTTTTTAAGTTGGACTACAGTTGGGGTTGTTAGATGATATCTCATGGTTGTTTACATTTGCATTTCCCAATGGCTAATGACCGAGAGCATTTCCTCATGTGTTTATTAGCCATT
>NW_022103920.1:42145579-42153423 GCF_000313985.2 Echinops telfairi
GTGAGTAGAGGCCCAATGGCCACCTGCTACTTTCAGCACCATTTACACAGCATCTGCCGCCCATTTAATGCTTTCGGGGCCTTTGTCAAAAATCAGTTGCCTGTACGTGTGTGTTTTTATTTCTGGGTTTTCTGTCCTGATCCATTAGACATTATACCAGTCCCAGGCTGTTTTGACAATGTAGCTGTGTAGTAGGTTAAGGTCAGGAAGTGCCAGACCACCTACTGTGTTCTTTGTGAGGAGCTCTTTGCCTATTCTGGGCTTCTTCCCTTTCCATACGAAGTGGGTCATCAGTTTTTCCATTTCTTTGCAGAGTGATGCCGGAATTTGGGTTGAGATTACATTGAATTCAGAGATTGCTTTGGTAGTATTGCCATTTCCACAACATTGATGCACAAACACGGCATATTCTGCCATCGGTGCGGGTCCCGTTGGTTTCTCGTAGCAATGGTCTGCAGTTTTCCTCATACAGGTCATTGGTTTTTGGTTAGGTTTGTTCATAGGTAGTTCAGCTTTGTGTGGCTGTTGTGAATGGTATTATTTCCTCGCTGTCTTTTTTGGTGTTCCCATCACTGGGATATACGGATCCAGTTGATTTCTGCTTATTAATCTTGTATCCTGCTACTCTTATTTTTTTTAAACAGTTTTACTGACAGATATTTTGTGTATCATACAATTAAGTGGTTTAAATATATTAAACATAGTTGTGCATTCATCAGCACAATCCATTTTAGAACATTATTCTAAACATAGTTTCTTTCTTGTAGCCATTATTATTAGCTCCCTATTTTTCCCTAACCTCATCTGCCATCACCCTAAGAATATATTAATCTTGTTATTTCTCTATAGATTTACCTATCCTGAATCTCACGTAAAGAAAATCGTACCAAAAAAGATCCCAGCAACAACAAAGTAAAATACAGAGAAACCTCCATCCAAAAGAAAGCAGAAAACAGTAAAAAGTGGAACAAAGAGAAATGGGTCTAAAGGGGAAACAAATGGTCATATGTTAAATTTCAATCTAACTATGTCTGCAGTAATCCACTTTTCAATGCACTGTGTGTGCAGACAAAACTTGTCACCTCTTTGGTCGACAGGCCGCGGGAATTCAGTAGAGGCTTAATCGATAATGGGGACTCTTTCATTGTATTTGGGGCTTTTGCTGTCTCCCTTCCTTCTGTAAACCCACTGTGCATTAGCCTCATTTTTATAACCGTTCCACTTTCACTCACTGTTGAATTTAATTCTCAAAAAGGAATTGGTAGCCCTATAGCATTTTGTTGCCTTGTAATATGTTAACTTTTATATTTGCTATTATCTTTTGAACTCATTGAACCAGCAGGAATTGGATTACTTTTATATTCCAAGAACCAGCAATTGTTTCTGGTGACTAGTAGGGACTCAAAAATTCGTTATGGGGCTCTGAACCACATAGAGCAGGTGTAGCTCATTGCTTTCAAGTTGATTCCTCATTGGATCCCCGTATGTGTCAGAGTAGACCTGGGCTTTTAGGTTTCTCTGCGGTCCCTGGGGAGAATCCAACCTCTAACCTTTTGATTAGCACCCTTGTGTATGACCCAGGGACTACTTTCTAAAATTGTTTAATAACTATTTTGTCTTAATTTGTGGGCCAACCTGCACCTCCCGTGTTCTCCAGAAATGTAGTTACAACCACATTTGGGCATTATGCACGCCTTCTACGTCGATGGCCTTTCCTAGGAACAGCCCAGCATAATCCACAGTTCAAGAAGTGTGTTGGTAAATGATGTTCGTGACATTGTTCAGTGTTTCCTGTAAAAGGAACTTCATGAGAAACTTCTCTGAAGTTTCCATACCTGACACTGTACTAAGGCCTCAGGACATGCATGCTTATGTCATGACTGCATTTTCTGCCTTCATTTGTCTTCAGCTTTGACTTCTCCATTGTATTGCTTCATTCCATTGTCTCCCCCTCCACGCCCCCCCCCTTTTTGTAAGCTGCCTTAGATCTATATTAGAGCAATTCACTTTATGTATGTGCGTATGGAAAGGACAGTGAAAAGGAATATGAAGTAAGGCAAAAGGAAGAAGATAACATTTGTAAAAAGGACTCGAAAGGGTTGAGAATAAAGGAGAGTATCAGAATTTTCTAAAAAGGCTTTTAGCTAGACAGTCTTAACTGACTTAATTAGTATTTTTTCCAGCCACCATTTAGAGTGCCTGTGTGCCAGACAAGGAGCTCGATGTCGGAGTGGTCACATGTTGGGCTGTTGAGCATGGGGTCTGCGATTCAAAACCACCAGCCACTCCATGGGGAAACAATGGGGCTTTCTACTCTGCAAAGAGCTGCAGTCTCAGAAACTCACAGGGGCGATTCTATCCTGTCCTACAGGGTCGCCATGTGTCTGCATCAGCTTGATGGCTGTGAGCGTTTGGGCAATAGTAGGGTGATGACTTCTGTAGCTGCTGCTACTGTTTCCCTGAAAGTAAGACATCCCCTGAAAAGAAGACCTACTTACAGTTTTGCCTCTCGCTGAAATATAAGGCATTCCCCCTGAAAATAAGACCTTCCCGAAAATAAGGCCCCCCAAAGCTACTGTAACTCTGGACTCTGGACGGTAGCAGCAGGCACCGCTGCACAGCTCACTGTTGTCCTCAGCACAGCTGGAGCAGACAGGAAGTATGAGGTCTCTTTTAATAAAATAATAAAGCAATAAACAATAAATGTGTACCGTATACTTCTTCATGGAAAAATAAGATATCTCCTGAAAATAAGACCTAGCGCATCTTTGGGAGCAAAAATTAATATGAGACACTGTCTTATTTTCTGGGAAACAGGGAAGGTACCACGCAGGCAGTCCCCTTTCTTAGGGACCCTGTGTACAGAACACGGAAACACTGCCTGATCCTGCCCCAGATGCATAGTTGTTGTTATCTCGGGGCCCATTGTTGCAGTCACTGTATCAGTCCATCTCTTTGAGGGTCTTCTTTTTCACTTACTCTCTACTTTATCAAATATCATCTATTTTTCCAGGGATTACGCTCCCTTAATAATATATCTGCACTCACAGGAGTTCATGGCCTGATCAACTCTTAATTTCTACTCTGATTTTTTAGGATTATGACTGATATAGAGGAAAATTTATCAGGCCCTAAAAAAATAACTCTTAAAAAATAATAACTCTTTTAGTGTGAGTATAGACAATGGTTCTATGGAAAAATACCTTGAACTACCAAAAACAAAAACAGACTCACTGGCATCAAGTCAATTCTGACTCATAGTGACCTTGTATTAGCAGCCTTCTTGGTCAAGAACCACTGGGGGAGTAGTTCTAGGGCTGGTGGTCCACATCCACTGTAAACAGCATGTAGCTTCCCTCTGGAGGGGCCAAGAGGAACTCTCCACTGCTGACCACCTTCCTGCAGCAGAGAGAAGTAAGGGTTTAGGGAGCATGTCCTTTTCCTAGGGACAGTCCTTAAAACGACTCGTGGCACTTCTGGTCTCATTCCTCTGGCCAGAATAGAATTCCTTTGTCACAGGAACCTGTAAGAGAGGCTAAGAATTAACCCCCAGTGAAAAGTATATTTAGGTTACCTGGTTGGTTAAACTCACTGTGTCACCAGGGCTACCTTACCCGGAAGCCACAAGTCCGGTTCAAATAGAGGAGCTAATACATCATTGTAAGCTTCAAAATTTTTTTACTAACATTAGCAACTTGATGGTGATGCTGTCGGAGAAATATTGCACAGCTAACGGTAAGGTTGGCAGTTCAAACTCATCAGCCCCACCATGGGAGAATTTGTACCCCTGAAGATTGACAGCCTTGGAAATCCTATATAGGCATGCTGTGAGTTTGGTTTGGGGGCCTTGGTTGTTCTTAAACAAGAAGCTGGATTCTATGAAGAAGAATGTGACATCACGATTGGAGGAAGGTTTATTAACCTGCAATATGCAGATGACAAAATTTGCTTGCTGAATGTGAGGAGGAATTAAAGCACTTGCTGATGAAGATCAAGGGTTGTAGCTTTCAGTATGTATGACAACTCAATGTGAGGAAGATAAAAATTCTCACAACTGGACCAATAGATAACATCATGATAAATGGAGAAAAGGTTGAAGTTGTCAAGGATTTCGCCGTACTTGGATACATAATCAGTGCTCATGGAAGCAGCAGTCAAGAGATCCAATAATGTATTAGACAAATATACTGCACAAGACCTTTTTAGAGTATTGAAAAGCAGGATGTTATTCTGAGGACTAAGGTGTGCCTGACCCAAGCCATGGTATTCTCCATTGCATCACATTGTGTGTGAAAGTTGGACACTGAATAAGGAAGACTGGAAGACTGAAGACTGTTCTGTGTTGGAAGAAGTAAGACCAACGTGCACCTAAGAGGCAAGGATGGAAAGACTTGCCTTCCATTCTTTGGACATATTGTCAGGAGATTCCAGTCCCTGGAGAAGAACATCACGTTTGGTAAAGTGTAAGGGTAGCAAAAACAGGAAGGGAAGGTCCTGAAGAGATGGAGTGACAGTGTCTGCATCCGTGGCCTCAGGCACGGGAACATTTGTGAGGACACGAAGTGTTTTGTTCTGTGTCCAAAGGGTTGCTCTCGATCCAAGCTGGCCCTAGCAACAACCACAGACAACAGTGATGAGCGCGACGATCCTAATCGTTCTCCATTCTTTCTCTTAGTGTCACTGACGGGCCCCAAGGGTCCGGCTTCAGGCAGATGTGTAGCTGCTCTCCTTCACCTCCTCCCATTTGGGAACTTCGTCTCTTCTTGGGTCCCAGGGTCTAAGATGAAAACAAAATCATTGCATCGTAATCTTTTAAAAATAAAACACTCCACCCACATTGCTCTTAGTATATTGTTTTGTAATCAGATTTTTCACTTAGAAACATTCGTTTACACCAGTGTCACATTTTAAGACACTTGACATTGCCCCCCTGAGCATGGGAAGATGGAAGCACCCTAAGAGACTGAGCGGCCAGGGTCAGTGTTTAGGGTCCCAGTGTGGAGAGCTCCTCGTAGTTGAAATCTCTGCAACAGTTTCCTGCCCTCTGGTCCAGGTTCTAAAGAGACACCTTAGTTTTGCCGCTGGTTCATTTATCTTCAGGTGGGGTGGCGATCGATTGTTATGAGACACAAATCAAACTACAGTGGGAGCGGGGGGGCAGAAGAGAGAACAGTTTCCTAAGATTGCAGCTTTGGTGTGTAATTTAGCTGTCTTTAAGCAGTAAGTAATCTCTTATACTGGTCAGAAGTACATTCCTGAACGTAGGAAGAACTTTTTCACTCTAAATTTATAACGTTTTTGGAAGCTTAATTATCATATTTGAAGGTCAAACAGTGCTTTATTGCAATAAAGTACAAAAAGTAATAAAGAAATTATTCCTGGGGAGATAAAAGTCTAGGTTCATAGCTCATTAAATGGTAACTTCGGAGACCGTGTCTAATTTGTCATATTTAGCTTTGGAAGTTTAATACATTTGAATTTCAAATTAGGTGGAAAGAGACCTGAGGCAAAACTACCTAGGGCCTTTGAATTCCAAAATGATTCAAAGGATACCGTTCCTGCAACAGAGAGCCTTTATAAGAATTGTCTGTGTATATACATACCATTTGCCAGGCTCAAAGGTTGTTTTTGTTGGTTTAAAGTAATCAATAGCGTAACACAAAGCTCATTAACCACTTCCCATTTAATCTGAAAAAGAGTTTATTTTTAGGACTTGCTTCCTTTTTTGCTATCCAGCAATTTAAACCTACATTTTTTCCCCCTGCTGAATAATTTGTTCAACAAATTGGCTGAAATTGATGAGTATGACTGTGTTTTGTGGTCACATGATTACTTAAAAGGTTTCTTCGAAATATGTCCATTGACAGAAAAGCATACTTCTGTGGAAAGACTAGCTGTGGGAGGTTGCAAACACAGCATATTCTCCTGGTAAGCTCGGCTGCCATGATCTTGGGAAACGATGGTGGGCTCCAACTTTTGAAAGAGCATAAACACAAATGTTTGCAGGAGTAAAATATTAATATCATGAAGTCTTTTCTTGACTTTTCATGTGCAATTTGTAAATTAAAGAAATGGAAATAATTCTTGCTTTGGTTTAATATTTTAAAAGAAATTATTTTTGTCAAGTCAGTGCTCACTGACAATGACCTCATGTGCATCAGAATAGAACTACCATATATACTTGTGTATACGCGAGTTTTCCAGCACATTTTTAATGCAGCTTTTGTGGTAAAATCAGGTGCCTCGGCTGATATTCGGGTTGGCTTATACTCGAGAGTATACGGAATGTGTCTTGTAGGGTTCTTGATGGCTGTGTTTGCATGTGGAGATAACCAGGCCTTTCTTGTGAGTTGCCTGTAGGTGGGTTTGAGCCTCCAACCTTTAGGCTAGCTGCCAAACTTGCTAACAATTGCACCACCCAAGGACTTCCAAGGCTTTTGAAGCCATATAATGATCCATGTTTACTAAATAAATGTGCAGCGGTTTACACTTTTGATATCTGATCCAGAAAACACTATTGTAAACTCTAAGATCTAATAAAATGTTAGGCCCTTATATGGAATTTGAGG
This sequence comes from Echinops telfairi, assembly GCF_000313985.2. Taxonomy (NCBI): domain Eukaryota; kingdom Metazoa; phylum Chordata; class Mammalia; order Afrosoricida; family Tenrecidae; genus Echinops; species Echinops telfairi. The sequence goes on from NW_022103920.1 coordinate 42,152,149, forward strand.
TACTTACCTCTGGTTTTAAGTTTACAGAAATGACCTAATGTTCCATTTTTGCCTACAAAGCTCAGCCAGTCCTGTCTTGACTAAGGCCAGCATCTTCATGATGAATTAGAACCTGTCAGATGCTGTAAACAACTGGAGATAATAGAGAAACTACATTTAGTAAATGAAAGGCAATGTTGTGTACAGAGTAACTTTAATGCCACACAATGGCAATCATTATTTAATATTGGTTGCATTAAAGCTTTGGGAAGGAGGTGATCAATGATTATTTTCATTTGGTGAAGGTCAGGTTAATTCAATAGAAACACAGTGAGCTATTAGACTCTACACCCAAATATGTAACTTTGGAGGAGACCTGCAGCTCTGTAACCATAAAATTCAAAATCTATCACAAGGATCAACCTAGAAGCCCCTCCCAGGGGGACAAATTATAAAAAAGTGGGTGAGGGGTGATGGAGGACGATGTAAGGTATGGAAAAAATAATCTATAACTTATCAAGGGCTCATGAGGGAGGGTGAGTGGGGGAGGGAGGGAAAGAAATGGGGAGCAGATATCAGGGCTCAAGTGGGAAGAGAAGGCTTTGAAAATGATGATGGCTACATATGTGCAAATGTGCTTGACACACTGGAGGAATGTATGGATTGTGATAAGAGTGTGTAAGATCCCTCAATAAAAGTATTTAAAAACACAAACAACAGAGAAACGAGTAACAGGAAAATGATAGCAATACATTATACCTATTTTTTAAAAAAATAATTCAAAACCAACTCACCAAGTGTGTTACATACTTCAGTTAATTGTCCAGGATTTAATGGGAAGATAAATTAACTAAAAGGTAATCAAATGTTTGTATAGCCATCATTAATACATGAGGGTTTTCTTGGATTTTTTTTTTTGTGTGTGTGATGCAGGGTGTACAACCACAAGAGTTTGTGAATCTATAAGTAGCCAAATTTGCTAACGCTTTTGTATTAGAATTAAAGGCCAATGCCTTACAGTGTGAAATTCTGTCCAACCTCAATGTGTAGTCTCCTGGGTCTTGCCAATGAAGCAAATACAGAACTGAATTGTTAGATTTCCTGAGCAGTGATTTCCCCAGATACATAACCACTCCTGCTTACCTTCCTCACCACAATTCAGACTCTTCTCTCAACTAGTAGTATACCTTGAGTGTATCCTCCCCTGTACAAACCTGGGGTCATCGGATCTGGTCTTAATCCAATTTCACAGAGGCCTGGGAGACACTGCGATGTCTTTTACACTTCTCTCTTTTT